>NC_134380.1:8484848-8787878 GCF_035582795.1 Mycteria americana | reverse complement strand
TTTTTCCAAAAGTCAGGCAATTGAACAAAAAGCTTGGATAATCCATTTTGCAAAGTTTCAATGATATTTTCCAATATCTATCAGAGTCCAGAACATATAAGCTCACAAAAAATGTTTCTCTCTTCCTCATGCAGTGCTCTCTGCTAAATCAAGGTACTTCTATTCCCTGCCTTCCAAGTGAAAACAAACAAAACCCCTGATGAAGCCATCTGTAGAAGCATGATCATATACCCACTTGCAACCTGCAAGAACTGATGTGTCAGAGCTCCGGCTCTCCACCTGAAGCACACACTGCCCACCATTGTCCAAAGATGGCAGTAATGATGCTGATGAGATCTGCAGACCTCTTACTACTTCACTGAAAGTTTCTTTGTTAGTGAACGTTGACATCGCCTCAGCAATTATCTAAAAACCCTACATACAGAAAGTCATCAGCAAGTGAAAAATTCTCCTAAGAGAAAAGTCCTTGGCATTTTGGAAATAATTATTGCTTTTCACTCTTTAACGCTTATGTGATTACTTGAAAGTTTTTTGGCTGCAATTCCACTTCAGCTTCAGATGATATTTTCAATGACACTTGTCAACGGCCTCTATCTTTTTACACCAGCTGAAGATCTGGTCAAATCATGTTCTTCTTGCTCCACCAGTTAGGCCATTTTTTAATTTTTAACTGAAAAATCTGTAGTTTTGTGAACAGCTGAAACACTCGAGTTTCATTTCTAGGAATCTGTGCCTTGAAGTTTGGCTCTTGTTTGGAATTTGCAATGGCTAGTGAGGGTGGTGCTTGTATGGCAGGGCTGGCTTGGTGGGAAGCAAGCGGCATCAAAAAGCCAAAAGACTGAAACCCAAAAATTATTTTAAAAATTACATCCTTAAGGGCCACAAGACTCAGGACAGTTATCTTCCCTGATATAGCGTTGGGTTGCTCATTAAGCACTGGTAATTAGAGGACCCCTGCTGCCTTGTTATAGTACTGATGAAAAACTGTTAACTTGGCTTCCTCACAGAACAGCTTATTTCAGGGAAGTTCCTCCTACTAGACTTTCTGTTGTGAACAATCCCTTTTAATCTGCTGACTTGGATACTGCTTTAAGGCCAGTCTCTTTGAAAAAGAAGGAAAAAAAAAAAAGATGAGAAGGCAGCTGTTTTGTGGAAATTTTAGCACTTAAAGTTCACTTGCTCACAGCTGTAACTTGCTATGTGGCTAGGCCCACAGACTACAAGGCAGAATTTTTGGAAGTGTAAGAGTGATTTAAGAACTCAAATCCCATCAATGCTCTGGGCCTCTGCCCCTAGCAGACACCTGAAAACCCAGCCTCACCAACTGCCCTGGTAAACTTGCCAAAACTCCTCTGTGAAGCAAGATGTACATTAATTTTGTAGGGGAGTGCCTTAGCACCCCTGAGGAACCACTAGAAATTACTTTTAAACACTAATGCCATCAGCAAGAGAGTCCAGTAAGAAACTGGCATATTTGCAACATTTCTTTCCACATAATAAATTCCCTGCAATGAGACACTTTACTGCCTGGACTGACCTTACTTTTTTTTCTGAAGCTGCACAACAGCTAAAACACGAGGGCTGATCCGAGTACCCACGTATGTCACCCAAGTGAGTTGCAATGCTGCAGAACGACAGCAACCGTGATTACGGCCTGATTACAAGGGGAATGTTTTTTCCAAAAAGCCCTTTAATGAGTTAACACCAAGTTACCTAAGAGGGTGCATAATCATTTGCTGCTTTCACTTAGTTGATGACACCAGAGGAACGGATACATTAGAACGAATGATTTGAGGGGTAAAATACCAGATTTGAAATATCATCTCTCTAGCTAGAACCGTGCACCAAATCTTGCTTGGGTTGTATCTCGCCATTCAAAGTTACGCATGTTTCAAACCTCCTTTTTTTTACTTCGTAGAGCTTGTCAAATCTTAGAACTTCTATTTTGTAAAATATTTCTAAACACATATTCATCTATGTTGAAAGAAAACCACAAGCAAAACCCCAAAATGTCCTGGAAATAAAAGAAATCAGGTATGGAAAACTGCTATTTGGTATATCATTTTATACGTTTGTCCTCTTGCATATTTTTATATTGTTTTATGCCAAGTTGGTAGCAGTGATTCATTATATGAAATTGGAACATTATAGATTCAATATGGAAGCATTTGTCTTAGTGACAGGAAAGGATTCTTTAGGTCGTGAAGCCACTTCCCTGCAACTGCAGGAAATCGCATAAAAGATACATAAGCTAGAAACATCCCCAGAAGCTTAACTCCATTCAGCAGTGTACCCCTGGATTTACAAACCCCTATCCCACAATAAAATGAAAGCCATCAGAAGTAAAGAAAAGCCTCAAAAGCTAATCTATGCTGTAAATCTATGCTATAAAACAGAGCCCAGAAGCGTTGACAGTGCACTAGGTCCTGGCACTGGCACAGACTTTGTGAGGTTCCATAAAACAAATATTCAAATCACAAACGTCTGGTGGGCAGAAAAGCCCAAACTTATGGACAAGACATTAATGTCCACCTGTGTTGTCTTCTCTGCAGGGTCATTTAAAAAATTAAAATCCCTTGCAGACTTTTTCATCCAAGTTCCAGTGACCTCAGTGCCCTCCCTGCTGTTGTATAATGCACTATGAACTTGAAAATGTTGCTTCATGTCTCCGTGAGTGACACCTGGGGCTGCGTGCATATCATTTGACGCACATGGGAGTGAAAGGAGCTCCCTAAAAGTAACGGATGGCAACATCGGTTCCTATTCTCACAGCAGGCCAAGCCATAAGAACAACTTATTGAGTTGCAAAGGATTGTAGTATAAACGGCACTATTGTACCGTTATTTTTATTCTTTTGATATTCTGTAAATGAATTGGCCATAGACATTTTACTGTGTTTGATTAGAGTCTTATTAATCCACATGAAAGGACCATGAAGTCTTTCAGAGAGGATATAGAAGAGTAGGTATGGAATATCTAAAGGCAGGAGCTAGACAGTACAAAATCTAACTGCTTCGAGGCTATGTAAATAGACGAAGAAAAGTGGGTTTGTATTAATTACAGATATTCTTGCAGTGGCATAACAGAATTGGAAAATGCCCTGAGGTGTCCTAAGAAATGAGATGCTATAAAACTATTTGTGATCATGAAAGAATCTGCAACATAAAATCTTTTAGAAAGTACCAAAAATTCAGTGACTTTGAGAGTTTGCCTCTTTATCCAGAATAACTAATATGAAGATGGAGTTAAGAAAAAAAGACAGAAAGCAAATTGCAAAACACTGGCTAAGCAGGAGGAGTGATATCAAACCTTTATGTTCTTTGGTTGGGAACTGTGTTCAAGTTTCCATGTAATTTCCAATGAAGGAAAAAACACACCTTTCGAGTGTCCAGAATTAAGTTACGTGATTGATTTCTAGATGGTGGTGATCAGGAAGAGTCATACTATTTTAAACTAAATATCATCTCAACATCAAGAATTGCTTAGCATCCTTCAAGGAACAGCAGATTGCCTGGCAGAGATACGTTGCGTACCTGAAAATGCCCTCCCAAGATCTCAGAGCATCAGCTGCACTTCACTGGTACAGAAGATGTCCTTGTAGAAAAGCTCATATCCAACTCTATCTGTACAAGTCTTTTTCCTTAGCGGTGCTCTTCTAGTGTTTTGACAACTGAAAAAAAAACCCAGAATTTGTGAAATGAACAGAGGGAAGCATTGACCTTGGTTTATCGTCCCACCAACAATTTAACTGAATTATGTATCCAGCTCCAAAGACTCTTTCTACACAGATGTCTAAATGTAAAGGGAAGAATTATATCATATAGCCAGCTTTCAGAACAATCTATGTAAGGGCTAGTGCAATTAAATTAAGGTATTATTCATTCAAACCATTTGGAGTGCTCTGAAGCTTTGTACAGCTTTTTGCAGAGGCAAAGAGAAAACTTTTGGTTTGGATGAAATCAGCCGATACAGGTGAGTGTTTGTAATGCTGCCTGTTGAAACAGGACAGGGAAAAAGTCCCGCTCTAAACTCAGCGAATTCATGCCCAGACCTTACTCATAATAGCATTCAGTAATATGCCAGTGATGCGCCATTTGTTTGTTCACTGTAGTCTTTAAATATTTTCTAATACTGAAAAGAATTGTAAAGAGTACGCTGTGATTTTCAAAACTGCTATTTAACCACTCAGACTCTGGTGGGTAACTAGAATTTCTAGCTGGCCAGTAAAAAGAGCCAAGGCATTACCTAGTTTGTCTGTGGACCCACTCATTGAGGGGAAAGATGAGAAGAGAATTATGAAATCTTGCTTTCCAGCCAGGTGCTCCAAACCACCAGACACTGTTTTTTCACTTCTGAGGCTGCCAGCCAAACGCATGCTCAGAAGTACTTACAAATATATCTGTATTGCAGTCTCTTGGGTCTCAGGATGTATCTCTCTCTTTCTAAAACTCTAAGAGGAAAAACGCATTTGGAAGTGTTATATTATTAGGAAACATGCATGTCTGATTAGAAGCGTAATTACATTGCATTTTGATATCTGTCAGCAGCAAATGCTGTTCTTATAGGCCAGATCATAACATATGCACTATCAACCCTAAACCTCACGCATTTCTCAGCTGCCATTTGAAGGTGATAATGGAAATCCATGTTTTAATTTATATTTTCAGTGCCTGTTCTTACAGCCATTATATACTTTGGGAATGAACGGCTGGAATCCATCATTCTGTCTCCAACTGAATCTCTAGAGGCATTTTACCTGAACCTTGCTGCTTTTTTCTCCCTCCTACACAGACTTGCTATATTTTCATTTCTTATAACCAGGCTACATATTAACAATAAGGACATTAACTCATTAAAACATTAACTCATTGGGGGAAAAATATACCAAGAGAGTGCATCCAACTCCCCCATGTATTTTGACATTCCATTTAGCAAATTGTGGTATCATTTTAAGAGTGAGTAATCCCAGCTCTGAACAACTACAAGGGAAGTAGAAGGCATATGAAGAAGAAAAATGTAAAGACAGATACATGTATCAAGTCTGTTTTAAATGATGTCAGAACTGAGTGTCAAAGCACAGAGCTTTGATCTCCCACACAAAAGACCTGGATGCTGAAATGCTGAGGGGCAACTCTCATCGCTGTGCCTGGTTGGTAACAACAACAACTGCTGCTCGTGTTTCTCTCCATCACTGAAAGACACTTAAAGCTTTCATGTGTTGGCATTACTCTGCATCTGCTGCTGTTCATCCTCTTTCTTGCCCTGCTCAGATCGGACCAGGGGCATGGCACCCCTACCCCAACTTTGCTGTGAAGTTTGTTCTCAACCACACAGAGGTTGTCAGCCCTACATTTACCTGGTCACCACAGACTCAAGGCTGTAAAGGGCCGGGAGGCACAAAACCTGTCTCACATCGCACTGAAATCAACGGATCACATGGCAGAAAAATCACCACTACAGGTACTTTAAGGTACACGTGTTTTTCTAATGCTGTCAGGTGCAAGAAAAATGTGGTTCTTTTTTTGCACAGCAACTTGGTGGAGTGCGTGCCTGCAGCGAAAGGTGTAACAAGTGTACACAGCGTGAGGGTTTCTGTAGTCTCCCATCAGAAACCCTGTCCCATGCTCAACTTGGGTGAGGCGGCACTAGCAACAAACCGCAAGGAGCTTTTGAATTCACCTAAAAAGCATGCAATTGTAACTATGACTTCAGGCATGGTTTCGCCTTTAGGGAAAGGCAAAAGAGGCAGCTTTGGGCAGAGGCAGAGCAGAGTGCGGGCGGACAGAGAAACTCAAGGCCACGCAACACTGTGGAGCCGGGGAAAGCAAATGGTGTGAGGCTGCTTTGACTGCAAGACTCGGTCACACTTAAAGATGCTGTCATCTAAAAAAACCCCACCACCGCCTATTAGAAAATCTGTTAAGGACCCATGACTAGGAGGGACCGGGAGGATGGATACAGGCAGAGCACCCTAGCTCCTGTGCACAGTCGGCTGAACAGCAGCCATTTAGCTGCATCAGCGCAATGTGCACACATGAAACACTAAGGGGTATATTAGCTCTGGAGCAGCACTGCCTTAATGCATCTTTATACATTTCCAGAAGGGATCTGGCTTGCACAGGAGCCAGCGCTTTTGCAACCATCAGTTTAGAAATGCCTCAAGAAATGTAAAACTGAAACCAAGGAGCTACTGACTGGAAGATTGTTTTTTAATGAAGAAATGAAACAGCAGAAACTGATGGAAGTTTTGATGTTTCCTCTCAAATCCCATGTTAGCATTAGCACTAAACAGATGTCCCGTATTCCAAAGAAATGGCAGGTTTGGCACCTCTTCACGGTTAGCAAATTTAATTACGGCTTCAAATGCAATAATGGAGCAACCTTGCTTGGCTATAATTGGATCTGCAATTGGCACCAGCTTTCCTTCCCTCACTGTGCCATATGGGGAACTGCAGAACAAGGTGCTGCATATGTTCCTGCTGAATTATACTGGGTCAAATCAGGGTCAGATTAAAATATTACGGAAAGGAGGGGAGGGACAATCAAAAATGAAAAGTGGGGATAAACTCAGTGTTTTCCTGCAATTCCAGTTCCTCTGACCAAATTACCTGGGATCCAACTAGATGCGAGCTCCAATAAAACAGCTACTTTAATTAGGAGAACTCCTAGTCTGTCTGCAATAACACCATGTTCTGGGCAGAAGATCAGGAGAGGCAGAAGAGCTGGCATTGTCTGAATACAAGACAGTCCTGAGGTAGGCACGAAGAAAGGAAAAATAGCCCTTTAAATATACCACAAATACTGGGGGAAGAGTTTTCTCCTTTTCCCCCTTCCCAGAGTCAATGACATTTCAGAAGATTTGGAACAGGGTGCAGAAAAAACCTTCCTGTCAACTTGCATTACGTGTCTCCAACAGCATGGCAATTAATGGGAGTAAAAAGAAAAATAATGCCTATCTTGTTATTTGGTTACATAAAATATCCACCTTAGGCAGGCCAGGTAGCAATAGCTACGAGAACAACTGCCTGACATTTTGCATTACAAGACCCTGTTTTCTGTTGTTAGTAACTTTGCCAGACTTAAACCATTTGGGCCGAAATTCCCCTTGCTGACTTTCTGTCTTAGGCTGAATTTTTCTGCAATGTTTCCACGTATGCACATTTATACCTAATTGGGATGGCTGATTCTGATCCAGAGGAAGAAAAAACAACCTATAAAATAATTGCTTCAACAACTTCATAGCCCCAGAAAGGATAAATAACATTAAAATAATCATTGTGACATCTTTCCTGCCAGAAGAAGAGGAAAACTCGCTATGTGCAAGGCGGATGCGACTGAAAAAATTATCTGATGCTAATGCAAAACTGCTTACCTCCAGCCAATGTCAGCAACATACATAGGTAATGTTCTAACCCCACTTAATTATAATTTAGTAATATTCTGACACACAATCATTTTCTTTCTCCTGTTGAAACTAATGGGACTGTTCCATTAAATTTACGGAGTCCCAAAGCCTCTTGTTTGTATGTTTCTTTAGAATTGTGTCCCCCTGTGACATCTCTTAAGGCACCATAAATTACAACCCACTTAGGCTATTTACTATTTGAAAGCCTAGTTTTTAGCCCTGACATTGATGAGAAGGTTAACTGTTCTTATTTTCCTTTTTCAGTACTTTTTGCTTAATAATTTGAAATTATAATTATTACAGATTTAGAATAAAACATGAAATTACCCCTGATACCACTGAGACCAGAATCAACACAGGAGTCAAGCCATACTACACTGCACAGTAGCTATCTTCAAGAGTGGGCCAGTTGACTCTGCAATTAAATAATGTTGCCATGGTATCGGGTAGGTCTAGGGAATAGCACAGGAACACTAATTACAGAAGGCACAATTGGAAGACAGTTGCGGGTGACTGCTGCACTGGAATTTGGTCTCTCTATCAGAAAACAACAAAGCAGTTTATAAATATTAATAACGATTTGCAACACCTAAAAGTAAGGAAGAAGGCTGCACATTACAGGGAAGAATAATGAAATAAGAGGGGTGTTACTTTTTATGGCAATGTCTGTCCAGGGTTACACAGCAAGTCATGACAGAGCCAAGGCACTGCGGTCCTTAATTCCCTCCTGTATTAAAAGCCATCAGTGTTGCCCTTCTAGATTTCTTCGTCATTCCTAAGGAAAGCGGGAACCTTCCTGTCACCTGCGACCGGTCTGTGCTTCAGCCCGGGCTGCTCTTATTCAGACTCACTTATTCAAGCCAAGCAGAGCACAAGAGAAGACCCCAGCAATGTCATTAGCTGCTGTGGCCACCACCACCCATTTGTTTCCACCCCAGGAACACAAGAGCTCTGGAGGCTGGAGGTGACGGTCCTGCGCTTGCAGACTGTGGCACATGTCGCTGGCCCTGCAGAGAGGCTCAGCTCACTGCGATGCTCTATTAAGCAATCTGAGGGAAGCGCGTTATGTCAGATTTGCCTCCAAGTGCTTACTGAAGAAGACAGGACCTGACACATACAAGTAATTAAAAATATAACTGACCCTCAGTAACTTCATAGAATAATACCCAGTTCCTTCAAAAGAAGATCCCAAAGGGCTTTACAAAAGAAGCAAGTGTCACTAGCTCCTTGGAAGGAGGTGTGGGGGATGAAATGGCTTCTCAGGGATGCAGAGAGGTTGAAGGAGCGTGAAGAAGAGGAGTCAGATGCCAGAAGTCCCAGTCCTGATGACTTTGACATCTGTCAGGGAGACCCCACCAGCCCCTTTCGTGTTTCTGTAATGCCAAGGATTCTCCACTATTGCTTTTGCTGGTGCCATTTGTGTGTAGGACATCGATGCCAACGTCATCAGGCCACCACTGAACAAGTACAGCCAGAGAACAGACAGCAAAATAATGATTCTCCCTCTCTTTCCCCGTTTTCCAGAGCGTCTGGGGTGGCTTCCCACCAACAGCCACCATGCACCGAGGAGCATAAGCAGCACAGCGGGCAGCTCTCATTACCTACTTTAAAGACACTTCTTTGAGCATTTTAGACAGCAGCTGCCTGGAAGATTACCAGAGGGAGGAATGAGTTTTTATATCACAAGGGACCAGTCTTGGATTCATGCCCTCTTCTTTCCCCAGTTTGTATCTTCAACAAAAAGAATGGGAGAAATTCAAATATGAAATATTCTCAGTTCACCTCAGGGGAAAAAAAACCAACCCCAAAACAAAACAAATAATGAGACCTGAAAACAGCACAGTTTTGAGCTGAAGCTCCTTATAACTGTGCACATCTGAAAACACTTGCAGACGGCTCTGTAGTGAAATAAGCTGCATGTTAATATCGTCCTTGAAGCAGCACGAACAGAATGCTTAAAACTCCGTAACCAGGAATAAGGGCAAAAGTCTGGAAGATATATTTCTTCATTACCATATCCGGATATATTATGCTATAAAATAATTCAGTACTTTGAGAGAGAGAAGAAAGTCTACAGTGATGTCCTGGATGCCTGTCTGAATCCATATTGGTACTTTCTGAGTTCTTAAGAGCAGAGACCCTCACTTCAAGAGGGAGTGCTTGGCTTCACACCTTCTTGTCTCAGCTGCAGGATGGTGCCAGTTCTCCGCCTGGCGTGCGGCAGACGCTGCTGACCAGCTGTCCCCAAAACGCACAGGGTGCTGGGGCGTGAGACAGACCGAAACATCGTGCCCACAGCTCTGCTGTCTGGAAGTATGAGATGGAGGCCAAGAGACCAAGACTTCAAAGGTCTCTACAAACCAGTTGATAGGGCTGAAGCCGACACGTGGGCATGTAAAAAATATTTTAAAGCACGTTTCTTTCTTTGAAGAAATATTCCCTACCTGAGAGCTATCACTGATGCCAAGGTTGCTACAGTAAGTAGCTTTCATTTCTTTGATTGAACATAAAATGTCTTGGGTATGGCTATTCCCTGGGCACAGTGGCTTTTGGGCAGCTATAAATTTATGCGCTGGCCTTTTCATGTAACATTTCTGGAACAAAAGACTTTATGTGAGACAACATAAAGCTGACAACAGCAGCTTTATACTTGTGTGCTTTTCAGCACACTTGCAGCAAATTAGCTATTTGCTCTGAGAAGAAGGAGTTTATCCATCTCTGTGCGACCCAGCTGGGCAGCCTCGTCTGCTCGCTGGAGCCGTTGCCACTCAGTACACATGAGAGTCTGTTTTACTGCACGATTGGAGGAATTCCTTTGTCTCCCTAATACATTTGCTGTATAGGCCGATAAAAGACAGGGAGCGGAATGTTCCTAGATCAATTATTTTAAAATAATGATGATAAGAGTCGGTGCCCATGTAATTTGTCTCTTGACTCCATATTAGTTCAGCACGTCAATGTAACCTTCCTCAATGTCTCCTGCAGCTAAGATGATTATAGAAAGATTATCCTATATCAAATTTTATGCTACAGCTCAGCAATAGCAATGCAGCAAAGGAGCTTCATGCCAGGTTCCTGGACCCTGCAGTCTCTCAGTGGGACTTTCCAAGGGACATAAACATAGCCTATAATTCTTTGGAGGACGAGGGGGAATTCCATATACTGCATCCTACTGACAGAATGGGTCTTGCCCTGTGTATCAGATTCAGCTGGAGGACACTGCAAAGCTGTCTTTGCTACTCTAGAAAAAGAAGAGAGCTAGTATTGGAAAAAACAACCATTGGGACATACATTATTTTGGCCTTTCACTTAACGTACAGAAGATGTTCAGATACAGCTTTCTCATATATTGCAGTCTCCGTCTACTCATCACCAAAGTGTCCATATGACATGGCAAGCTATAAAACAAAACACAGGCATAAATCACAATGAATTCACAGTCCCTCTTAGATACAACACTGCTGATAAGTACTTTTATGTCAATATTTTGTACTTGTACCACATATTCATGAGGTCAGATAGCTTGTACCATTTTCCTGAAGGAGATGCCATGGTACAGAGAAGCGGACTGACCAGCATCTGGCAGGTGGGAAGGACAACCCATGCCTTTCATTTCCTTTTTCCTTTCTTTCATGGTTAATGATTTCACTAAACCTTGAGTTCAGTCAAGTCCCACATACAATTCTGAATGCAATACATAGTGTAAGGGATTTATTGTGTCATAATAGATGCAGCGTTAGCACAATTAGATTTTATGTTGGCTGTACGTATGTGGAATATAAAAGAACCTGCTTTAAAACTGAATCAATTTCTGGGACATATATTTACTGCAAAATAAAAATTAAGACATTGTTACAAAGACCACAGCCTCGTTCTCAGTTCCTGGATTAACGTCGTGCTCTTTCTGTGAAAGCACAGTATATAGTGTGCTTATATATTCAGCAACAGGTGGATATGCTCCAGCAGTGGAGGTAATATGAACAGGCCACAAAAACCTCATAAGTAGTAAGAAACAGCTCTGCTTCTTGAAAAACATAATTTGCCAGATTTTCCCTGCACAACTCTGTACCTGAATCTTCAGTGATCTAACAGATATGAACCTATTTTAAAGGAGCTCCTTGTCAACCAGATGATGATCTCAGCTAAATTTAAGACCTATCTCCATTGGAAAAAATGCTGTTCGAATCTGTTCTCATTTCATGGTGTGGCCATTACAGCGACAACGTTCATTATATTGAATATCTCAACAGCTTGTTGTGTTGCTGAAATACCCCTGACAGCCTGGGCTGGAATCCTGTATTCAGGATCTCAAGACATTGACTCAGTCCCTTTAGCACTCCCAGAGACAGGAGATAGATGGAGCCTCTTGAGTCACTTGAATCCATTTCCCTGCTATTATAGGAACATTGCTGCAAAATTCCTGTAATTAACCCTTGAGTGCCCCTGCCCCTACTCAAACCCCACGGATGCAGGTTCCCAGGGGAGCCTCCCCGGACTCCTAGGAAGGAGCCAGATTCAGCCCAGCGCCCTTTGCGTTCCCGGCGGTCCAACCCTTTACCTTGTTCTACTGCTCAACAGTGGAGAGCACAAACGCTTGTGCTAACAACTTCAATCTTTGCTAAAATTGAAGCTAGGTTTGGCTTTTACAACCCTGGCCGTTATGCTGCTTATTCCATTAACAGCCATTAGAGTCCTGCAGCTGCAAAAAGCAAATGAGTTTGTTCTCTACCTGGCACGCTGAGCTCATGAGCTCGGCCTGAGAAAGCACCTGGAGGATGGGCCTCAACCTGCAACTTCCAGAGGCAATTTGGACTCGGTGACTAAAGCAGTAACATGAAGCAATTTTTCTTTGTATTGTAGCAGTATCCCATTATGTATAAGCAGGTCTTACAGAATGAAAAATGATGATTTATTCTCATTTTAGTAGGAAAATTCCCTCGTCTCATCAGCCTTTTATAACGCTGTAACAGACCTTCTGGAGATAAAGCTGGGCTAACAGCACCTGGTGGAAGTCCTTCAGAGGAAAGAAATAAGTTCCAGTGGCTTTTTGATTAAATTCTTATAGACAGAAATGAAAAAATAATACAGTTCCCTGATGTCTCGATATCACAGTGATGGCTGTACTGGTTATTAGAAGGATATTCATGCCAGAAACATTTCTGCAGGTCTACTCTATGCAACTCGTTTTACCTCTCCACCACTCTTCCCAAATGTGAGAGAACCAGCCTAGATTATTCAAGGATCTTTGTTTTAAAAAACGTGAGCTTACAGAGTTTCAGTTAGGGAGATAGCTCATAAATTCAGTATTTTAGGTGGCAGCCCTTGGCAGGGAACCACCACCCCATTAAATCACTCAGGGCAAGAAACTGTCATTTTGGTGAATCATGAGAATTACTAATTCTATTATAATGTGTGCGTATATGAGAAAGGTGATTCAGTGGGAGTTTTAGTTTCATCTTTATGGCGTCCTTCAGAAGATTATGATCCTTGTTGCTTTTCCCTGTTGTCCGCCCAATTTCCAGAGCAGCTGTTAGAAGTTTCAACAGCAGCAGTTAATAAAGACAAACAAAGTATAAACCTTTGCAAAACTCATTCCTGTTTTGCTACTCCCCTGATTTCTGGCATTAGCATCTAACCACCATGTAAAACTGATATTTTCTAAGCTGAGGGAACATCCAAGCTCCTCCACCTTCCTTACTGAGCGTGCATTTACCAGCATGATGCAATGCACAGATCCCAGGGCTGTCCCAGCTCTTGCATGTGCTTTGATACCTGTGGGCCACGTTCTTTGTGGTGTTGTACAAAAATGGACACTCATGTTTGGAGGTACTTCAGGAAAATCAGATGATCACCCAAAAAGGGAATGGACTTACGTGCACCCATGCCTGTTCTTGAGTTAGCGTACATCCAGGAGGTAAGCTCTTGCTTACACGAGCTCTCTGTATTATTTACAAATGAAGTTAGTCAGGACTGCACTTCATACATTATGAAGGCCTTCTTCAAATTTTAAGTTAGAGGCTATTTTTAGTGTAATACATACGATCACAAAAGTTACAATTCATTAGAGAACAAGTATTCTTATTAACTATGAACTGAAACTCTCACAGTCCCGTGGATAAAAAAGATTCAAACAACAGCCTACCCTTAAAAACAAATTCAATAGCAGAGCAAACAGTCCTGTCTGAACACTGCACACGGAACTAACTTTTGTGGTAGGTTCTGGCAGCAAATATTTAATTTTGGACTCAATTGTTATTTGGTGAGAGATGTGGCAGTAACTTCTATTTGACCCTAATCGTTCTGATACAAATGTATGTGAAAGATCCAAGAAATTTTGCCATCTCACCATTACACATAAAATACATAAATCTTCTCCCAGATCAAATACATTTGCTGTTAAGGAGATACTAAATGAATGCAGGCAGATTTGATGTATTAATCCACCTGAAATAATACAGGTTACATAATTCAGTATTAGCACATTTAATGGGAAACTGCAGGAGTCCAAAGTGTTGGTAATTTCAGGTCCATAATTTAAAAGTACCTGATTTAATTCAATGTAAAGGAAGAGATAAAAGCAAATTTGTTCTTTCCTCCACTAATGAAATAGTACTTCAAGGTGCAATAAAGAAAAAATTTGGCTACGCTCTTACTGCAGTCCGTGTTTGGAAATGGCATACACTGTTCTCAATTCATAAAATCTTGCATGTGTTTAAGTACTAAAGAAGAAGTTGATGCCAGGTTTTGTCACCAGTATTTGCGAGACAAGTTTATCCATTTTTGCATTAGCAGATGTAAATTGCTGGAGGCAACTATTAAGCGCAAGTAAACATGTGTTGCCTTTTAAACACCATCGCTGCTGTAACAGACCAATGGTATGATTATAAATATGGCCAAGGGGCTTTCTGTGAATTATTTTAATTGATTTTCAAAGTACTGCTCATGTATGTCCTGTCTTGCTTCCAATAAGGCCCCTGAGACTTTTGTCTTCAGAGAGCCCAGTTTAAACAGTGGGACTGGGAGTTACCCTCTGGTATATCTTACTGCGTATTTCTGTTAACTCCCCCTCACCCTCGTTTGCAAGACACTTAACTACCCTCTTACTTCCCCCTCATAACAAACCAGGAGATGAGCAGAATAACCTGGGATTGCGCTACAAAGAGATTAAGGACATGTCTGCACTGTGCAATGGAGCATGGGGAAAACAGTTTTAGGGAATACGTGCTTGTGTCTAATAGCTGCCGCAAGCAGTTTTGCCCACTGCACAGTACTCTGTCAACGCACCGCTCAGGTCCAAAAAACCAGGGCTAATTAGCCCCCTTACCCTTGCATAGCTATCTTGCTGCTGGTTTTGGAGCTGGCTTGCAGCGTCCCCATAGGCTTGCTCAGACCAATGTGCAGAATTACTTGCTCAAGGTCACACCAGAAATCAATGGCAGCAGCAGGAAAAGAGCCCAGATGTCTTTAATATCAGCCCCGGCTCAAAGTCACTAGGGTCTCTCCTTCCCAAGCACAATAACCCTCTTTTTCTAGTACACAGACAAGTATTGGAGAAGCAGCGCAACTCGTAACACACGCAGCGAAAAAGCAGCACCCGCGAAACTAAATCACAAGAGTATCACGTAAACAACAAACTGTTCTGGTCCAGGACAATGGAAAGTCTGGCCCTTTGCCTCTATCATCGTGATGCACCTGTACAAATAAATTACGTCTGTATTAAACAGTTGAGAATTCACCCAGCCTTGAAGAGCAAATGAAGTTTTTACTTGGCTACAAACTGCCACGTTTGCTCATGGAAGAACCTGGAGAGGCAGCCCCTGCTCGGGATGGCACGCCGATAAATCCCGAGTTTCTCTGGTCACTGCTGAGTCTCCACTCCACACTCACACTTCTGTGGCCACCAGCAGGATCTGACTCTTAATACGTGAACTAGTGACACTTAATGCCTAGAAGGAGAAATTCAGTTATCTGCAGTAACTAAAAAAACACTGTACAGCTTGTCATACCCAGTCCAATTTGTTCCATAGTTTTTCAGAGACACCAGGGAAATACTCCATTCTCCAGTTCAGCAAGCTTCATCTACAGTATATATTGCTTCCTAAAGAGTTGCTACAGTGGTGAAGAAAAAGAAAAAAGAATAGCGGCTTAAAACAAAACTACAAGCTTTCCACCAACTTCTGTTACTGAATTTAAATCTGAAGCCATTTTCTCTTTGATACAATTGCCAGTCTCTTCCGTTTTCTTAAACTACTTGCTTTGGTACAATTCTGCATTGATTTATACGTGCCTTTGACTTCACTTGTTTAGGTGTAAGTGATAGGAAAAATGGCTCTAAATTTCATTGCTTTAAACATTTCTTGAATCCATAGATGACACAGGCAGACTGACTTTGTAAGTTATTGTCATCTTTGTTTCCCAAAAATCACAGTAGATGAAACCATTATGGTTTTTTCCATGCACAAACAAAATTCATATCCTTTCAGCTTAAATTATTTTTAGATGGTGAGATGCAGAAGTAAGTAGAATGACAAAGCACAGTGGGTTTCTCTCAATACATTTGGAGCAAAACCAAGATGGAGCTGTTTTCAGCACGCAGCAGACTCCCAGAAAATTGCACTCACAGTACACAGCAGATGTAATAAATTTCCATGCCTCTAGCCAGAACATCCAAGCTCTGGTTTCTCTGCCCCAAACCAGGAGAGTACGAGGGAGTTCAGATAAAAGGTTCTTTTTGGGGCTGTTTTTCTTCAATTCATTGCCACTGACAAAGAATTCCTCCTGATTCTGTAAAAACCCTTTGTGGGAAGTTTGTTTGGCAGCTGCTGGCAAAGGGAGAAGCAGGGGTAACTATCCCATTCCCCACAAACACCCCCAGGGCTCTCGTGAGCAGCACTGGGACTTTCTGCAGGCACCGGTGGAGATAACAGAGCATTTCAAAGGGAGATTACAACAGCAAGAATGAACTGGACGAGCAGTCAGGAAGAAATGAGCAAAGGAGCCATCTGATTTTTCTTGTGGGTATTTTGTTTCATAAATCTTCAGACAAGCCAACAACTCTTCCATTTCAGAAATCAAATCTCAATTTGATTCTCCTTGCCAATAACAAAACAAAAGATGCTCTATCTGTCTGCCCACAGAGCCTATTACATGGCCTGCAGTTATGCCATCTCTTCTTGGTACTAATACTGAAGAAGGAAAAATTAGAGCTCAGAAGAAATGCTTTTGATGATGTACGAGCCCCAGAAGGATCCAGACCACACTAATTTAAGCTCTCAGTGCTAACAAGGAACAGCTATTACTGTGGGTACTTACAAACTAGAAGAAAGGGTTCCTTCAGTGGGAAGAACTCAACAGCTGCTTCCCTGAAGGGTCTTAACTTTTTAAAATCATGTTAAGGAAAAGGAGAAATCAATAAATACACTCGTTAGAAGAGGAAGTCAGAAGCTATGGCCCTGCTGAGGCCAGTCCTGCCCCAGGGAGCTTAAAGATGGGCCCACGGTTAGGCCTTTGGACTCAGGCCACAGAAACACAGCGAGGTTTGTAGAGAGCCGGAGAGCGGGACCGTGCCTGACCCTTCCTGGAGACCGCTCGCGTACAGCGGGCCTCGCTGCAGGGGCCAGCCCGGCTTCTAATGGCAGTTTTTGTAGCTCACCTGTGAAGTCATCTTGAAAAAAATAAATAAAATTTGAACACTCCCTGTTGTGACTGCACATATAGGCTTTAAGAACTCACACTGCCCTTGACTGGAAATCTGGGGAGCGCGTCTTTACCCTGCATCAGTCACACTCTACTTGTGACAGCCTTTCCTTTATTGATAAATAGCTGCCTGCACTGCTTCTTACAAGGCTGATCCTGTGATAAGTATTTCAAAACCACTTGCTTTGGTCGTCGTTATTTTAACTGGGCAGAAATACATGAAAAAGACAACCGAGAGACAAAGCTTTCTACACTGTCACAGTGCCCAGGGCTGGGCTGCAAACCCGCCTGCCCTCCCAGCAGCCGTCCTGCCTGCCTGGGACGGACTCCTCAAGCAATCCACATTAGCAGGTAGCAAATGTCCTCTGAATGTGCCACCTGGCACAACTGCTCATTGCTTCCTAATCCTCCTGGAACAGCATTTTCCAGACAACTCCTATCATACACCGAGCATTCTCCATATGTTTGCAAAATGAAGTCAAATACAAATTTGGTTTGACATCTCCTGCAAAAATCCTTTATCGTCAAAATTTGGCAAAAGAAAAAGACAGGAGTTGTTTCTGACCTAATGATTTCCCTCCCCCTTCAGGTAGATTTTTACGTTAGGAGATAGTTGCACCTCAGAGCTTATTTTTCTTAGATACTGAAATAACTCCATGCAAAAAATCCAGCACAGCATTACATAATAAAGCATAAAATGTATTCAGTCAATTTTCCTCCTCTGTCCAAGCTATGCTGAAGGCAAACAAGTTCACGGCGACTCTTGCTTCTGCATCTCTCCAAGTTCCTACCTGATTTGTGGCATAAAGTACCTCCAAGTCAGAGCTGATTTAACTTACTCTGCTATGGCAAAACTGCAGGAGCTATTGCAGCAGCTGGAACATCTGAAGATTTGCAGAGCTCTAACCATAACTGCCGTTCCACATCTATATTTCTGATATTTCCCTGCATTTACGTTATTTCCTGGTGGGCACATCTGCTGCATTTATGGCCTCATTCTACCACTGTGGAGAAGACATTACCTCGTAATCCTGAACAGGAACTACTAAGGGAAGGAGTGAAAGCCTCCCGGTTCATGCCAAGAACTGGGAGGATCTCTCACTGCTGGTAATGGCAAAATGCATGGCCTCAAAAAGAGAGGGGCTTTGCACAGAAATGAATGCCTCTTGGAAAACCTGACCTCTACGTCAGCTTACAGCAGTTGTGAAGGGAATTTTGCTTTGAAGTTTTTGCTATGGAGTCCAGTCTAGTAGCAAAGAATAAGATGAGATAAATTTACAAGTGCCCAGTTCCCAAAAATGATCCTAAAGTTTGCCTAGACAGCTAGCTGACATATAGACATCTACTGATGGATACTTTAATCCAATACACAAGGAGCTGGTTTTCTGGAGGCTACAAGTTCCCCACTTTCATACGGAAGAGTTGTACCACAAGCAGAAGGTATAAACAAGATCTTGTGATTAACATGCCAGTTATTTCACGAGGAAAGCACAATTCCTGCTACAGATTCATAGCGTGAGTTTTGGCGAGTGCCTTGCTTTCCCACCTACAAACTGGTGAGTGGAATCCCCCCGTGTCCTACTGTCAGTGTGGACTGCAAGGTCCTCAAGGCAGGAACTATTTTTTAGTTGGTGCTTATATCATGCTGTGCTCTTGGGTGTCCCAGTCTCGGTGGGGTCTGTGGCCTCAGCTGCACTGCAAGTGATAATACAGCTCCTCCGAGGATGACCTTGTCTCCTATTCCTCAATTTCCTACTTAACTCAGCAGCCTGTTTTAAAATAACATTTGTGCAGGGTGTTGAGGTCCTTGGTTGAAATGTTGTAGGAATTCTTTAATTACTTCTAAGCCCAGCTATTTACAATTCAGAAGCTCACGTTACAACATTAAAAGGCTTTGACAAAGTAACGTGGAATTTCCGGAGTAGGCTCCAGCAACAGTTTCTCCTTTTTATCTTGTATTTCAAGGAAGAGTGACAGCAAAAGCTAAATGCTGTTTTTATTTAGTGCTGTTTGATTGAAAGATTAAGGGTTGAATTTCTAATTTGAAGAGCAATTCTCAACGGAGATGCAATATTTGTATCTATTAAGGACAAGGTGCCCCTGAAATTGCAATCTGCTGCTCTTCAGAAGTTTTGAATTTCAGGAAATTATAGCTTTCTACCTTCTCTACAAAAAATATATGTAGTTTTATGATAACAAAAGTGCCTCAAGCAGAATATACATGTATTTCAAATAAAAAAGGTAACCCATTTAACCTCCAAACAGGGCGTCTCTTCCAGCCACTAGCAGCCTCACAATGAAGCAGCTGTTGATCTTATTTCATGGCCACCTCCCTTTGCAGCATGCAAATCCTGTTACATGCAGCTGAATTTCCCATTCTCAAGCCAAATCCTTTCCAGTTCCAGATCATCCTAGTTCTGCTGTGCAGCAAGAGGAATGTGAGAATAACTATAAGGCAAACATTTGGAAACGGACAGTATTAAATCCCCCAGACATCATCTGCATGAGGAAACATCTTCCTCATCATTCTGCAACATCCTCATGCCAAAGGATATCCTTTCCTCCTATGCCAAGGGTCCAGAACAGATTCTCCTCCTGATCCCTGCACAAGCCAAATATGTCTACGTGGCCCTCGGAAGACTCCTGTAGTGGTAATGGAGATGTGGAGAACAAAAAAATTTACATCAGGCTATAAGTGGTGAACACCCAGATGCACATGAGCTTGCTTTAATCTAACTGGTCTGCATAAAAACGTGTCAGCATAGATTTCAGCATGGACTGATGTCCCATCACCATCCCAGCTTCTACACAAACTCAGAAAACTAGAAGTAAAGTTTAAGTTGCCATAAACTCCATTTTTCACCCAAAGTAGCTCAGCCATGCCTACATGAGCTGTGTTCCCTACTCCGTTTGTTACACAGCCATAGCCTGAGTGACCCCGTTTGCAGGAACCGGTGCAAAGAAGAGATAGCCTCGGCTGAATCACAGAATGGTGGCAGCAAGATTGCAGTAATGGAGATGTCCCCGGCCCCCTCGTGAAAACTGGTTTTATCTTAAAGGCTGCAATTACAGCTCAATGCAATTGATCCTCACCATGACAGACCCTGAGACACGAAGCTGTCAAACTCATCATCCGTCACCCAAACAAAACGCTAGTGCTCTACAGGCAGACCTCCCCTCCCCCAGCAGATTAATTCAGATCATTATAAAATAGCTGCACCTAGTCTGACGGTTGCGATTAACTCATGGAACTGACAGAGGTTTCAAAAACATAACAGGCAAGCTAGAGAGAAGAAAAAAATGACAGACAACAACAAAAACCCAGACATTTTAAATGGGGAAAAAAATGTTTCAGCCTTATTCTCAACAAGATCATTTCTCTCTGGAAAGCATTGTGGCTATTTATACTAAATATTGTGTTAAACTCTGTATAAAGCAACTGCCCCAGGCCATAGCAGCTTGCATCCTAAATTGGGCAAAGGTGGTGTTGTCACCCTCATTTTACAGATGCAAAATACAGGCACAAAGAGAAGAGGTGACTTCTACAAAAAAAGCATGACAAACACATGAACTGAATTTGAGCTCAGATGATATATGGGAATGTTTTAACTGAAAGCTTTCCCTTTCCTGTCAGTGAATTCCCTGAATGCATACACCTAAATTCTTGTGGCTTTCGCTGCATTCACAGATTCGGATTCCTTCTGTTTCTACCAAATGATGTAGGCTGCCCACTTAGAAGCAAAAACTACCAAGGCTGTTAAGAGTTATTTCTCTCTCCTTCTATTTCCTTAAAGAAAACTGACTCCAGGCATCAAATACAAAGGCAGTCCTTGTGGGAACTTTCAAAGTTGCTTTTATGTCCCCCCATCTTTGTGCGGAAGTCACAGGCTGAATTACTGCTGGCACAGAAGGACGGGCAGAGCGTGAATCCAGGTCGCGTGTAGGCGTTCCTGGGTAGCAGCTACCGGCACGTTCCCTGCCCGGAGCAGGCGGGATGCTCCTGGCCCCCAGCTGAAAAGACTGACCCAAAACTCTGCATGCTCCATCTGTGGGAGGTGGTTTGGGGTACTGAGGTGTGCCTGTGCCCTGGTTTCGGCTGGGACAGAGTTAATTTTCTTCCTAGTAGCTCATATAGTGCTGTGTTTAGAAGGGGAAGATGGAGGATGGTGTCTCCCCCATAGGCTGGCGCTCTGAGGAGAAAAAGTAAAAAGTGTAATTATTAATGATTTCTGATAGATGGCTCCCGAAGTACAGAGGTGACGGCAATGCTGAGTACAAATACCAGACTGATCTCACAACCAGTAATTTTATCATACCATAAGCCAGCGTTACACAGCACAGCAGAGCGATACCCTTAATCCACCTCCCAGAGGTGATAAACAGTACATCAATACTGATAAACAGCGTATACGGCAAGTAAGGTGTTATGTAACGCAACTCCGAGAACAAATACAACAACTTCGGGAGCAAATAAATCAACACTGTGACCAGCAACTACTAAACTAATATA
The DNA here is from genome assembly GCF_035582795.1 of Mycteria americana. NCBI lineage: Eukaryota > Metazoa > Chordata > Aves > Ciconiiformes > Ciconiidae > Mycteria > Mycteria americana. Next base: position 8,766,267 of record NC_134380.1, on the reverse strand, counting down.
ATGAATGCTTATAACAAATTTGGTTTAACACACTCTGGTCAATCTGTCATTATCTCAACCCTTTGTGCCCCACACTGGGCACCAAAAATGGACTGTCATGGTTTAACCCCAGTCAGCAGCTAAGCCCCACACAGCCGCCTGCTCACCCTCCCTCCCCACAGTGGGATGGGGGAGAGAATCGGGGGAAAAAAAAAAAGCAAAACCCATGGGTTGAGGTAAAGACAGTTTAATAGGACAGCAGAAGAAGAGAAAATAATAACAACAACAACAATAAAAGAATGTACAAAACAAGTGATGCACAATGCAATCGCTCACTACCCGCTGACCGATGCCCAGCCAGTACCCAAGCAGCGATCGCTGCCCCCCGGCCAGCTCCCCCCAGTTTCTATACTGAGCATGACGCCATATGGTATGGAATAGCCCTTGGGCCAGTTGGGCTGTGCCCCCCCCAGCTTCTTGTGCACCTGGCAGAGCATGGGAAGCTGAAAAGTCCTTGACCAGTGTAAGCAGTACTTAGCAACAGCTACAACATCAGTGTGTTATCAACATTATTCTCATACTAAATCCAAAACACAGCACTATACCAGCTACTAGGAAGAAAATTAACTCTATCCCAGCCGAAACCAGGACAGTATGGCAGGCAGATCCCCTGGCATGGTTGAATACCACCCCCCTGATAACACATCTTGGGAATCTTATGCATCTACAGTAACTGCCTGCACCCTAGAAACAGGAGTTAAGAGTAGTAGTATGATAATAGGAAAACGGGTTAGATGATTCCTACATCTTTCTTCCTGAGTACAAGGAAGTAGCAGCTCCACCTTGTATGGACCCACCAATACTGGATTATATGGTTAGAGAGTCTGGCCTGCTTTTGAGGGACTCCATTATGCATCTGCAGGCATCACAGGTTCGCTGGAGCAGGAAGTTTATAGTGCATGCTCTTGATGCTAAGTAAAATTATAACAACGTCTGGCATCCTGCCTCTAGCATAACCTAAAACGAAGCTTCCTAAACTGATGCTTCAGAGGGCAGCAAAAGAATAAATAAACCCCTTAGTAATATGTCTAGCCAACCGTACAATGCTTTACATGGAGAAAAACATCTTTCCTGAGCCCAATAGGAAATCATTTTGTGCCCTGAAGCATGAGATTTGTTTACCCTTAACTTAACATGCATAATGCTAGTTTTGTCTTTTCGCAATGAAGTTATCCATTCCCTTTGTAAATCTGGCTCTTCAGATCCCCCTGAAGAGGCTTATGGCATAACTTGTAGAAATAAACCACTGGAATGAAACCATGAGGGAAATTACTGTTATTTCTCTTAAACTATCTCAACACCCGTACAGGTTGGACAAAAGTTCACACACACACACATCCAGACAAGCACTTTCCTGAGCAGTATTTTGCTGTTAACACTGGCATACTAAAGTGTTGGCTAAATAACAAGATATATTTTATATTTAATTCCCCTTCAAATGCAGCATTGAAAGTGCAAATAAGAAAGAAAACAGAAGACACTGGTCTGCAGTTAACACTGGAGATTATGGATTTTTTTCTTCTTGTTTTCAAGACACCGTTAATTTTGGAGGCTGACGTTAAGAATACCATGGACATTTCAGACAGACACCATTGCTTAGTGCATGGGGGTCACACCACCGAGGACCATCATATTGTGGGATGTGTCAGATACCCAACAGTGCAATTCCGTTGTATATTTTGAAGACCTATAATTTTATAGAGGAGACATAGCTTCTACAGGATACTTAAGGACTTCCACGGCAAGATTCTGCTAACAGGCCTTTTCCAGAAATGTGGATTTACACCAAATTTAATTTGTTCTAGCAGCCCCACGGTGTTTTGGCTGCCCCTGAGTTTCCCACACACAGATTTAATCAAATCTCAGATGTTCTTTTTCTCTCATGGGAGGCAAAAGGGTAGAAAAAGCTGCTTGCAAAGGTTAAAGATCTTCTTTTTGAAGGCTCTCCAGTGAGAACAGAAAACATTATTCCAGGGAGAATGAATACTGCTAATCCGTAGCTGATACACTCGTAAATATTGACGAGAACAATATTTGCTGAAGGGCATGATAAATATCTTTCATATTCACATCCAAACAACAATTCAGGAGAGTAAATACCATGGTCATAGTAGCACGGCTACTTTTTTTTTTTACTTTCTTGTACCTGTTCATGTGCTGTGGTCGCGTATCTCCATTACATCCCTGGTACTAAGTCTTGCAAGAACTTGTTGCAGTTCCCAAGGGCATTATTTCCATTACAAATAGTGACTGCACTGTAGCAAGACACAGGAAAAAGAAAAAATATCATCAGTTGAGACAATGCAGAGCAATAGTGGGGATTCATAAGGGCTACTGCCAGCCTGGTACGGTTAAACTCCCTAGGCTCCACTTTATAGTTAATAAAGAAAGATAGGCCCTCCCAGATGATAAGTCTGAGCAGCTAAATTAAGCTCTTGCTCTCACTAGCCTCTGAGGTGCAGGATCCTGTCTTCATTAACTATAAAGGGAGCACAGGTACATCAACCGTAATGAACAGGGGCCTCACACCATCTACTTCAGTTATTTGACTTGGATACAATTCAGAGCATGCAAAGTTAGGAGTCCGGGTCCTACATAGCCTGTCAGACAGCGATTCAGGACCCCTGAATTGGGGTGTATTTTCACGCCTGTTGTAAGCCAACCCCATTGTTTCTGCTTTTTAAAAATTTTTAATCCGTTTCATCTGGGATGGCTCCCAGACTGAGTTGCCCACACAAGCGCCCAGGTGCCAGCCCTGGCACAAGGGAGGCGATGGCTCAGTAGCAGCTTGTGTTTAGACTGCCCTAAAGCAGTTATGAAGCTGCAGCCTCAGGCACTGGAAGTCAAATGACATCAGTATTCTCTGCTTTTTTACTGCCATGATCATTTTGATCACTGTATCCTTAAACCAGTCTCCAGCAGTCACCCTGCTGTATCTCACTTCATGCCAGTACTCAGGAAAAGGAATTTCAGAGAAAGACAATCAATATCAAAATTTCATTATTGCCGTAGGATAAATTCTATAATCAAGGCTTAAGGTAGGATACAAAACCTATATGGGGAAAGAATGTCTCCACCGCAGAGTATGCGCACTAGGAAAGCCAGATAAAGGATGGGAGAAGAACACCTTATCCTTCGTTCAACCAAAGGCAAATTAATGGCTTACCTTCCTTTCCACGTGAGCTTTTGCAAAAAACCCAACCAACCAAAACCAAACAAAAAACCCTGTCATGCAAACATTTTTGTTAGAAGTGTTTGTATGGTTATCCCAACACAAACAAGCTAAGCTATCGTAGCCAGCCAACCCAAATCACAGCTCGGTTAGTCATCGTCAGCTCAAAGGAGGAAATAAAGAAAATTTTCAAAGAATCAGTCATTTAACTAATTCAAGGTTGTAGTATTATGTAAATAGATATCAGAAAAGGAGAAAGCCCTAAACGTGTTACATTCACTCATGCAAATATTGACATCGAATCCAATAGGATTACTCCCCTGAGAAATGTTAAGTGTACACCCAAGTCTCTGTGGAGTTTGGGCTTAGGTTTGTTGGATAAATAGCTTTCTGAGAATTATTAACTTTTTTATATATTGCATCGTCTGTAGCAATACTGGTACAGTAATTTGAATATTACAGAAATACTGATTTTATAAAATATTCAGCTGGTCTCCTAATTCAGGTGAGGGATAAGACAGATACTCATTAAATGAATTCAGGAAATATGACAAACTGAGTCACATTATAACAAACATTATTCATTCCCTTAGAGTAATCAGGTTTATTAAAAACAAAGGCTAGTTAATATTTTATATTTGCAAGCATCTTTTCCCACTAATGCCCTAAAGCATTTTGCAGGCTACATGCTGACAATATCTTAAGTGCAGTCCCTCCTCCTGTGAGCCCCAGTTGCAAAGCGCTCAACTGAGTACCCAGCTGCCACGCCACACATCAGCAGCAGCCCTGTCAACCCCTTTGCGAGGCACAAAATGAACCCATTAAATTTCATCTAAATACTACCGCTGACATCCATGCTAATTCAGTAATTACAGCCTGGTCAAAAAACCCCTGGTCCCACTGAAACGAACAGCAAGCGGGAAGGCTGAATGTGCTGGCATCGGTATTACGGTATGCGTATCTCCTCAGCTAGGAAACCACGCTTCAAACCCACGGCTTAGACACCACTGCGCGAGAGAAGATTTGGAGAAGAGGTGGAGACACGCGTTCAAGCTTTCCATTTTTTGGACCGCAAAGCCTGGAGTCCCAACAGAAGGGGCCGGTGAGTGGGAAGAGGTGGAGGAAAGCGACTCCATTGAGACAGCATTTCTCATCAGAGCAACCCACCCACGTGCCAGGGACCGACACAACAACTTCCAGCGTCTTGCTTGCTCGAGCCTGGCTCTGAAGCCAGCTCACCGAGAAAGCCCCCGGGCCGGCGGCGCGGGCGGGGCTCGGAGCGCGCCCGGCAGCCGCAGGCGGTTCGGCGGCGAAGCTCCGCTAGAGGCCAGTGGAGGCTCAGGAATGCCTGGCAGAGCCCCTGCTGCTCGGCTATCACAGACTCACAGAATCGGACAGGTTGGAAAAGACCTTTAAGATCATCGGGTCCGACCGTAAACCTAACGCTACCGAGACCACCACTACACCATGCCCATAAGCACCTCGGGAAGTCGGCGGGGGGTCTGGAGGGATTGGCTCCAGGCAATTCGGTCAGTAAATAACTGCCCCCGCACGTTTCAGCGCATCGTGACTTCTGTGTGCCCCAGGTAGGATCCGAGTGGCGAAGTTTCAGGGGGGAGAGTGCTAAGCGTTGCCAAGGTGAGGGTACGCTCGACAGTTTTGAGATTAATCGAAATTCACTGCCAAGGAACTGCCCCCCCCCCCCAGCCCATCAGCAAGCAGGAGTGGCAACCACTGCAGTCAGTATTTAAAGAGTCTGATGGGCGTAACATGCTGAAATGTAATTGTTATGACTCAGAAAAAAACTAATCAGCTAGCAAAAGAGGTGACAGCTGTTTCTCTGATTCCATTTACATCTAATTTGTAGTGTTTACCTAGTATCTTAGGTGCATTTCCAAAGACAGCTAAGAATACCTTTGCATTTCAGCGACTGATAAGTAAAAGTAGGTTTAATTTTACGTGAGTGACTAACTCTACCGTTTCTTGCTAAACGGCAGGGATACAGATAGGGGAAAAAAAAAAAGAGAAAAAAAAGAGGAAAATTGAAAATCTGTGTTCTGGATTGCAGAACATGCTGCATAAACTCACACTGGACATACCTGTTTGCATGAAGACCTTGCAAAGCCTCTATAAAAGATTACAGAATCACAGAAGATGTAAAAGATGTTGTCATAGATCTAAATACAAGCATGTCAATTAACCATGATCCTGAAGAAAGTACTTACCTAGAAAAACACTTAAGATATTTAACTAGTCAGCATACGAGTGTGGTTAACCTCAGGTTCATCATATACGCATCTTTAAGTGACATTACTTGAGTAGCAATATGACACATCCCCTCTCCTTCAGGGTAGTTCCAACTTGAGACATCTCATGGTTTTAATCCACGTTTTGTGCCATCTCTAATGTAATTTCTAATTCTGCTCATGTTTCTCCCCTTTATTTATGACTAGCTTACTGCTGGCAAGGCAAAATACGTGTAAAAGTACATGACAACTGCCATAGCACCTTTCACACCTAAGTGTCCCGGATCACTTTACAACCATGAGAAGAGCCCCAGCATCACTATGAAATGGTTGCATTTAGATTTACAGCTATAGTTGCCTCCTATCCAGGATGGGAATGATCTCTATAGCAAAGCAGCATTGTAGTAAGCGGCCCACGGCTCTGTAAGGACTCAGTGGCAGAGCTGGAGAGGGAGTCCTGCCTTTTGATGCTCTGCTCCACTCCCTGGTAGAGGTAAATGCCACAATATACATGTGGATAGTTCCCGAAGAATACTCCTTCAGAGCTATTAATATTTTACTGGCAATTTATGGATCATCCTTCCTGCTCTCCCCCTACTGTTCTCAGACATGGAGCAAAATTTAAAAAAACCTATCATGCCCTTTTGCATTTCAATTAAGTATAATGGAACAGATTCTCAGGGGCTAGACTGGGATTTGCTGGTGTAGTCCTTTATGAACAGAAGCCGGACAGATCCCAGTTTGCTACTGTGGAAAGTACAGTGCCTACTCTGTACCCTACACCGCTGGGTACAGAGGCCAGACCTTAGTCTGGAAATGCAGTTTTGCCTTAGGAGGTGCGGAAAGAAATTGGCAGCTTGTTACACTTTTCCCAACCCTGCTCACCCTCATGTGAAATAATAGTAAAGATCTGAAGTGACAGAATACTATGCCAATTTCTGTGGTTTTGGCTAAGCAGCTTACTATCGGCTTTTACACACACAGTAGTTTGATGTTTTCTGGCAGGTTGGCAGCCCAGGGGTACGATTTTTAGCATTCTCTAATTACAATGCTGCTGTCAATGAGCTAATGCCCATGCGGGAGAGGGGGAGAGCCCGTGCCCCATGAATGGCTCCCACTCTGTGTGGAGTTGAAGCACTAAAAGATGCACAGAGAAATATGGCCTCCCTTGATGGCTGCAGATTAAAACATGGACTCTATTAAAATTCACATCCTGCAGTTCTCCGTTTTGTTAATGGTGAAGATAGGAATAAATGTAGGAAAACAAAGCAAACCAAGGTGAAAACTGGAGGGCAAATGGACTTTTTTTGTTTTAAAAAAATTGCTTACAGAGCAGAAGGACAGAGTCATGATCTCTTGACAAAAGTACCTGGCAGATGTACAATATATGAAGGAAGTGGCAACCAGGTTGGTTTTCATACTGAATGCAGCATTCAAGGGATGAATCAAGAGAAGCAATGCAGCCCTCTGCAGTTAGGTAGCCACCAGTTCAGCCACTGTTTGTAACATGTTCTCTACAATAGCACAGAAGGAACCAGCTACCTGTTTAGTCCTGCCGTAGCAACCCCTAGGAAATACCCTTGGAAAGGGCATCATGAGGAGTAGGAGTTGTATACCTTCTCTGCAGAAAGGACTAGATTTTGAGGTCCCTCTGAGGACCTCTACCCACTGCAGGGTCCTAAAAATGCCAGTTCTTTATGCTATTAAAAAACTCTTCTACTTAAAGCAATGGAAGAAGTGGAATATGCAACATCCAGTGCCTCAGAGTTGGGTATGTGGTCTGAGAGATCTAAACTTAAGGGAAACAATTGATATTTTGGCACTCTGTGGTCATGAAACATATGTTCAAGGGATTATTTCAAGTGCCTCCGCAAATTAAGGAACGCCTCTGTCTCTCTGATAGGGCCTCTCTTCTCAGTTCACTCCTGAAGCAGGGTTATCGGTGAAACGCTCAATGGTACTGACTTTGTGACCAAGAGAGAATAAAGCTCTGAAAACAAAGAAAAGAAAGAAATGCAATCTAAATTCATTTTAACTCCAGTATATTATTATTACAATTCCCAAGATAACCTCTATTTCCACATATATGTAATAGTTTTCAATTTCAGCAAGTCCAGTAAGGACTGTGAAACTTCAAATGAGGACCAAAAAGCCTGGCTGTATGTATCACATTGTAGCAGACCCTTAATACTTCAGTTTCTGTGACCTTTCCAGCATGTGTATAGATGGGTATTAACCACCAGGGAGCACTGAATAACGATCCTCCCCCACCCCCCCTTTTTTTTTTCCTTGCAAAATCACTTCTCAGCAAATCCAGATGGTGCAAAGGAGCCTGATGACAAGAACAACCTGGTACCGAGTGTGGATGTCGGAGGACATATCCTGCGTGTCTGTGAAACTGCAGACGAAGCAGATGTTTGCCATTATTGCCCACTATTGAGGTACCAGCATTTCTTCCTCACTAACCACACACCGCAAGCAGCAATCATGCATCACCTTCTCCTCCTCTAATGGGTACTCAGGCGTGTAATAAGTTGAATTCCATCTTGCTGATGAATCTTATTTTAGTTGCTTGGCATGACAGGGTATTTCTTTGTTAAAAAGTGAATGGAGACATCTGGCTTTGGCAGGGTGACTAAAACGAGCTGCATTTGGCCAATGTCTCTCCTGTTTCACCTTAATTTGCTGACACTAGATCCAGCAATGCTTGCAGACTCAGAACAGGAAAGCAGACCGCAGAAGTCACCCTTTACGCCTGCCCTATTTTGCCTTAGACAACTTTATCTCCCATGGTGTAAAACGCCTCAGGTATTCCTTCTGTCACCTGAATGGTGCCAATGCTGTATCGCCCACTAAGCAAAGGCACTAAACCTGTAAGCACATGGAAGATACTCCCATTACTTCTGCTGGCTTCACTGATGACAGCATTACTGTTAGCCAAACAAGCACTGAGTTCAGCTCTTTCTTGACCCCTTGTCCCAACTCTGCACTTATGCAGAGAGGCATGAGACCGTTCTGACTCATTAGCATCTGACGTGGTTTGCAGGACTGGTGTAACTTACTGCACAAGCTAAAGGACCGAGAATCAGACCTGTAAACTAGGGTCACTGGCGAGAGACTGCTGCTGTTTCATCCCCCTTGTAATAGCTTTCTTCCTTCAGGATGAGTTATTGCACTCCTATTTTTGGCTGTGCTTCATTTGGAAAGTTGGCACAGAAATATTGTTTGGCAGACACAGACCTGCCCTGGCAATCTACTGTTTTGGGGTTGTTTGCTTTTAACTAATTCATTATATTGCTGTACTGCAACGTATATCACTTGTTTTCCCCTCCAGCACAGAGTGTTTATTAGACACCTACTCTCAGGAAACTTCTCCAAGACAAGCACTTAACCCTCAGCCTCCTCGGAAAGGTTGGCAGTCCTTATTACCAAGCACTAGAAAACAAATGCAGCTCAAGTACATTAACGCATACAATTATTAATAATAATATTTTGCTTGTTATTAGTGAAAACTTGCATTAACATCAATGCCTTCACCTGGATTCATCCCAAAGTAACAGGAGCTCATTACAGAGGGATTTGTCAGATAAAGCCTGGGTTTCCCTGGCTTCTCTCTCTCTCTTACTTCTCTAATGTGATTGTTCTCCATGACCCTAATATATGACAGTCATTTTAATGCTGGTAACTCCCCTTCCGACTGGAGAAGGCACTGAATGCCAAAGACATTTGAAGACATCACCAGTCAGCCCTGACTCTGGAGCCATGAAGCAGTTCATGTTCCTTAAAAGCCGATTCCAGCAATTTCCTTTTGGTGAATCACCACTGAGGTGGGAGCCAGGCACTGGAGTTCCTGAGCCTACCAGATACCAAATTTCCAGGCCTTCTAGATAATTATCAAATTAAAACTGTTCCCTGAAGCAAAGTGGCTGCCCGTGCGAGACAAGCGCAGTGGGCTCACATCATCTCTGCTCCCCCGTGCAAAACAGCCATGCCTCCTGTGGCACAGCCAAACGCAACGGCAGAGAAACTGCACCACAGGACATCACAGAGATCGTTGATCTATCAGGTTTCTGCCCATCACAATAAATAATTCACTAAAGAACATTCTAGACCAGAAGTTATAAGTTTTTTATAACAGAGAAAAAACCCACCCTTTTTCTCTTGCGTAGCTCCTGTTGCAGCATGGCCCCGGTTCTCCGTGAGACTTTGTCGGTTCTGCTGCCGCTCAGACCAATAATGTTGGAAGTTAACTTTCAGAAGTAAAGACCTGACACATCGCTACAGCTTTTGATGCCTGCATTACAGTCTAAACCCAGGCAGCGTGCTCATCGTTAACTCTGTTGTCATTTTGCGTATCAAATTCTCCTGCGAGTCACCCAGAGGAGTGCAAATCAGCAGAGAAAGATGAAGAACACAAACACTGCTAATAATTTCCCCAAATCTTATACTTTGCCTCAGTTTTAAAAACATGCCTTGTGACATTAGCTAATAAAGCACTGCACAAGAAAGCGTAGCTTTACTCTTTGTATTGGATTCTGGATTTGTAGGAGTTTTGAGTAAATGTGTTCAGATGGTTAAGACAAGCCTACCCTAACCGTCTGGGTTTACGCTGCTGCCTTGCCGTTTGTTGACATCAGCAGTCCTTGAAATGTTCCCAACAAAGCATAATTTTTTTATTTTTCGCACCTGGGTAATTAAAACAGGTATGCATTGAACATTGGGACCCATTTTTAAAAGACATCGTTTTCTCAACGCATAAATGTAATTTGCTATCAAATTAAGTATTTCCACACCCCATTTCTCCAGCACTTTAGCATTTTAATTTGAAATACTGTTGATAGAAATTACTATTTTCAAGCAGCAGCCCGGTTTGGATGCAATTCTGAGCTAAGTAAGCACTTGCTTTTTTCTTATGCACCTTATGAGAAACGGAAGAAAAAGCAATAAGAAGGGGAAAGGTACCTCATAAAAAGGAGAGAGGAGGGCAGGAAGATATGATTTGTTTTACAAGAGAGTTACCATTATAAGCCTTTCTTAGTAGAAATTCCTATTGTATGAAACTTGATTTTCAGTGCAGCATTTTGGAAGTAAGCTTGGCCAATTCTGAAGAAATAAGACACGATCCCTACAGCAAAATCTTCACTTTAAAGAAATATCCTAACTTAGAATTTTGCAAGGCTTGGATACCTTGGCTTCATTCACAGATTCCAGCTGAGACCCAAACAGATAATATACCAGTATCACACAAGAAATAATTTTCGCACAGTATTCCAAGCAAAATACATCATCTAGTTTATCTTATTCCTTATAAATTGTCCTGGAGGCCAAAGTTAATAATTTAGGTGAAAAGGCCTACCAAGACTGAGTTTTAAGACCTGATTTTCCTTTTGGGAGTGCAGAATACAGCAGCACTGTACATGGTGTTATAATGACTTTTCTCCAATGATCAAATCACGAGATGTAGCTGAAATTCAAAAACTTCTCTGCTTTAGTGGACTGTAGTCTAACTATTACTGTAGCTTAATGCATTTTTTCAAAGTGCTAATTTCATTAGATTTATTTATAGTTGTAGTGGAATGGTAACAAGTTACTCTATAATTCATGGATCACGAGCGTAATAGGAACCATTAGCTGTCACATCAGTGCAGATGAAGCGAGCTTTGACCTGTGAAATACTGTCACAATAAACTCAACTCCTGCAGATACCAATGTTATTCTTGTGGATATAGTGCATGTTAATTTGAAGTCAGTACTTTAGTGAGGAACCTGAGAAATTTAAAAGAGTCTATCTGCTCCCAATCTTTGGTCTTATTTGAGAGCTGTACTTCTAATAAACCTATTTGAATATGCAGAAAGTAATGAGTTGCCCAACAAGGAGAACTAGGGAATAACAGCAAAGGGAAGGACAATTCCTTGCTTGACAGATGATTTACTGCCAAATATATATTCAGGCAAAGAACAACAAAGGACCGTGAATGCGAACTACATTTTTGTCACTAGTAAAGAAACCCAGAAAACAAAAAAGGATAAAAGAAAATGTAAAGAATAATTGGAGATAATGATGGTAATTTGTTTCCCTATTCTGAGATAATTGATCCACGCTGAAGACGTAATTATAGTACATTAAAGAGATTAAACATAAGGTCTGAGGCACAGAGTGAAGACAAGCGTGAGCTGAGATACTGTAATTATGACATTTTGGGAGTCATAATATTTTGATGTTGGCCTTTCAAAATCCAGGGACAACGGCAATACAGCAAGCATAATTTCAGTTGTCAAATGTCTGCTATTTCTCTCCCTTTTCTTGTTTCTTCGGGCTGCAGTCTCTGACAGAGTGCCTGCTGCCAGCAAGAAGCAAGTTAAATGATGTGACAGTCCATTTGGTTAGGGACGACAATTCTGCTGCTCAGGTTGTCTTCTTTTGATTGCTAATCACACTTCAGAAAAGGCGATTCATTTACTCAAGGGGCTTCTAAACCTTCAAGTCTTTGCTTATTTGTTTCCAGACCTCTTTCTTCCCTCTAGGTGATCTTGTGCCTTACCCCTTATTGATGCAGTACCTGCGGTGATGTATAGTTCTGAGCTGTTAATGTTCCACCTGTCACGTAGGGCAGTATGTGACACACAGGGCTGGGCTATAGCAGCAGCCAGCAGACTTCAGCCTTAATTATCCTCTTTTGTTATCAGCCTCGGAAGAGCTCCTGAAACAGGGAAGCCCCCCCCCCATCCTGCCTAGTACGGCTCTGGATATTCATTGTTCATGCATTGAAGATACATGCAATGACAACAGCTTTTAACTATTTAGAATATACATTTCTGTGCTGTCAGTCAAGCAGCTCCTTAGGAAGGATAAAAGGAATGACTTAAGTACAGAAATTCAAATCCTAGGGAGGAAGGAAGACTCCAATGAATTCAGTACTAGCTGTTCGCTATTAATTCTATTATTCTGTGTATTTTTTCTGTGTAAGGCATCCTTTATTTACTTTATTGAATAATGAATATAGATTGCTAATTACAGAACATACCTGGGTTTGGACTTGTTTCAGTTTGTTCATTTGATATCTTTTCTGGGGTGGTATCTATATGATATCCTGATTGATTTGCAAGTTCCTTATCGCTTATCTATAAACTAGTCCTTAAATACGTCAAAGTGGAAGTTGTTCTGAGCCTGCTCTTTTCTGACCACCCAAATTCCAATAGAAGCGTGCAGGCTGAAAAGGATACAACACAACTGCTCAGGAAACGAGAGAACAATCTGGCAGGTCTACTACAACCAGCACGGACAGACTTGGATCACACCAAACATTTCAGAAGAGATCAAAAGTATTAAAACAGAAAAAGATTTAAATGCATTCAACCTATAGCCAACACCGACAAATACAAGGAAACAGTGAAAGCTTTGGTCGATAATCCAAGTGTTGCAGGAGAAGCTGCCAAACAGATAAATCAGCCTCAAATTTCTGGGGCTGCAGCTACCTCCTACCCGCCCAGGGGATACCTTGTTCCATGAACTAATTTGTCTTACCAGGGCTTTGAGCAGTTGCTTTGCTGATCACCTTAAAAGCAACTTTCATTTCATTTCATCAGCTGGCATATGCACTAAGTGTGCCCTTTAAAGTTGTTAATCTTGATTCCAATTTCTTCTGTTACTGCCTTTGGGGAGAGTGATAAGGAAGGAGCAGGGAAGGAAGTTTTAAGCTCCTTTGCAATTCTGTACTTCAGGCACCTGCAGCTTACCTGATTTCCTCAGGTTTTGCTCACGTTCTGCTTCTTACGCTCCCTCGAGGCCTCGGGGAATGGAGACTACCAACACGCTGGGTGCTTCAGCCTAGTCAAAGCCTGCTCAGAAAAGCCCTCCTACTGCAGAGAAGGACTGGAAACGGAGGCAAAGCCAACTGATACATAAATATGCATCTTCATGGTCAAGTTTATTCTCAGGAAGCTGTTACCACCCTGCTGAAACCAAACAACCTTAAAGAAGCTTTCAAGAGATGAGAGGGCATTGGTACTAATGGGAATAGACAATTAAGTAATAAAAACATAGCTGAAAAAGAAGCTGAAAATTTGCTTGAGGAGGCAAGAGAATCAACTAAATTAAAACCCAGATCTGCTGTTATATTTACTACCAGAGTCAGTACAATAATAACCCTGTAGGATCAATTTTGCCTCTAAAGAGACAATTAGGCTGCAGGTTGCAGTTGTTACTGCAACAGCTCTTTCAAGTATTTCCCTCATCCCTGTCTCACTTAACCTAGAGATGGCTGAAACTCACTCTTGATCTCCCTCAAATTCTCTTTTTTATCTGAAAGTTCCCTAAAAACTACCATAGAGTCACAATGTTATAAAAACCAATTTGTAAAAACAAAGGTTTAGTCCATCGCTCAAGAAAGTGAAAACGCTGCAGTTAAGGGAGGAAAAAACCCAGTACTGGAATAGATTAATGGAATAAAGTAATGAAGGCAAGAAACAGTCCAGAACAAAAGGCCAAATGCTTCATACTAGACAGGAGGAGAGAGAAAACTGTAAGGTCATATATAACCTGGTCAGTTGAGAACTGTAAGCAGATGCATAAATGAAAGTAACAGCAAACAGCATCTTAAAAGTGGCTGCCAGAACTGTAAAAAAAAGTTTTTTCATGAGTACCGCAATTCACGAAATCCAGTGGCTCGTCTCCTGTGTCCTCTCCTCTACCTGCATTGTCCCCAGGTCCCTGCCATGGCCACTGTGGCCAGCAGGGCAGCAGGATGACCCCTGGGTGCTCCGGCAGGCGGGGTGCTCCGCTCTGCTGCGGGTGCGGGTGGCAGGGGCAGCTGGTGTCTTCTGACCCCGGGCAGCATCTGCTCCTCTCTCCATGTGCCAGTTTCTGCAGAAGCTCTTACCATGCCTTATATCTCTCTCAATCAATTGGTTTGGGTGTAAACAACTGTTATTTTAGTTATTAAATCCCTTTTCTCTTTCTTTTTAAAAACTGCGCCTACATACATGTTTTAAACTTCACGCGACATTTAGTCTTGTAAACTCTCTAGGACAGGGGCTGCCTTTTAATGCCTCAAACGATGGGCAACAACCTGACCGAGCTCTGTAAGTGTCACCATATTATGAACATTAAATCATACTAATAATGGAAGAACATGGAGTTCATGCCCAGACAGTCTTCAGCTTTGTTTCTAGAAATGCACTTCTAAGTTCAAGAACCAAAGGGAAAGAAAAGAGGGGAATTTCCTCCACCTTTTCACCTTGCCTTGCTCCTGAAGCTGCAGGTACTGATGGTGAAGATGCTGATGAGAACTCCACGAGCACAAATAACATGGCTTAAATCCTCAGCGATGACAAGAAGCAATTCGACACTGGGGAGGAGAATAATCAACATTTGGATTTTGCTGACTTTTATAATGCTGCTCTTATTGAACTTTTTTCCCCCTTACTGACTAGGTGGAAGAGAGAAGAACGACTCGTCATTGTACTCCATTGATGAACGGAAGCACAAACTAGCTTTTGTTGTCAATAAGAAAATATTGTACCATTTCTTTTGGAGAGATCTCTGGCCCTTTGATTTTTATTTTTTTAGGGAGAGATAAAACTCTCCGTACACTACGTAAGTAGTGAAATGGCTTCTTTTGAAATTCTGGAGACGATAAAGCTCCTTTGATATAAGGCATGCATTGCACCTCTTTTCACCTCTCTGCTAACAGAGCTTATACTTGTTAACTGCCTAAGAGCTGTGGAAAGATCTATTAGAATTTCGCTGATATTTACCATTGCTGTTCAACCAATCTTGGCAATATCCGTGTCTATCAATTATGTGAAGAAAGATGCCATACAAATTCTAGCAGAAATGCACAAAATATTTTACTTTGTATGGATGCAATCTCAGATGCAGGAGACAAAAAGGGAATCGCGCACTGGCAGATGTCACTGTTAACCTGTTTTCGAATGCGAGAACAAAAATTATAGCAAAACATATGTGCAGAACTTCATCAGGAAACACGCGGGTCCTTTGTCAGTGATCTTAAGGGGCTTATGGCAGAAAAATGTGGGGTGCTTATTTCTCTCCCACTTTCACAATTTCAACAATACTGCACAATATCTTCCACAGCATGACACCTTAGCGAGGCAGAATGTTTTACAGATCAAACTGAGGCCAGATGTGGATGCCCAAAAAGGGTGCAGAGATACAGGTACCAACTCCAGGACGGTAGTGCTTAAGCTTCTGCCTTGTCCTTACAACATTTAAGGGTTTTCTTACTAATAAACTAGGAAACAACAGTTTTGCTTTCATACATGCCAGACCTGTCTCCGTCTTGTGTGAACTGAGCTGTTTGGCCTAACCCTCCTATGGACCCACAAATCAGGCTTTGCCACGTCTTATAATTAAAGTTACTGGCCCTTAGCAGCAATCTCCTTTCTATAGATCCTGGTTTAAACTAGGCTTAAAGTCAAAGATTTCTGATCAAATATATCTTACAAAAATTCAGTATGTTTTTTCATAACGAGAGAAAGAAGACGTCAGAGAGACACACTCATCTTTGGAGGATGAAATCTCCAACCCTTTAAAATGAACAGACACCAAACCGCCAAACTGTATCTCTGGTTATTGTATAATGCTTTCCTACTCTCTCTTCAGTCTCCTACACCAGCCAGCAAGCACAGATGCTCACTATCATTTTCTAATTAAAGCCCTGAGGCAGGAAAACAGTTACTGTGTACTATAAACCACCCCGAAAAGCATTTAAATACGTGTTTAAACTTTAGCATGCATTCAAGAACCCTTCTTAACAGGGATGATTCCTTGAACTGGAGTGTTGAGCTACAGCCCCTTCCATGTCTCTTCAGCACATTTAAAAGGAGCTAATAAGAGAAGATGGTTATTGCCAGTGGTGACAGAAGTGGATAACCCCTTGTTAAAGCCATGCTGCACAGAGAGGGGTTGTTGATATGGCCCAGCTTGCAAAAACATGTAATGATATTGCCTACTTCATTAACATCGAGGGCTGTCTCATCTCTAGGAAGAATTTCCTCCACCTGTTTTGTTTATCTAAAGCCCAAATTAGTACCTTTTTCTTCTATACAAAAGCAAGCCTGCAGAATGCACTGAGATCTGCTGCTGAACTGGTACACACTTAAAATACTTCTTACAAAAAATTCGAACTTGGCTGATTGCTCTGTGTATCTGCAAGTAGGTCACTAATTAATCTAAAAATATTTATTCTCAGGTCAGGTCCATATTACTCTCTGCTTTGTGATAAATGCAAGTTCATATTCAAAGCCAATGTTTACATTCATCATGTGAGCTAAGCTTGTCTGCGGTAATTAACAGTTATTCAGCTGCTGCCCATTATTACTCCAAATACTAAAGAATATATTTTTTTCATTATCATTAGCTAGCTAGGTCAGTGAACACAAAGGCAATGTATATCTTAAAATTCCCAGGAAAGCAGAGATTAGTTCCAACACTTAAAAAACCCTAAATCACTGTCAGCTGCTTTATAGATTCCCAGATGTAAAGAAAGAAGAAAAAGTCATAATATATGAACACACACACAAATAAGGTAATTTCTTCCCCCCCGCCTTTCTCCCTGCACTTCAGAGAGATCACAGAGAATAATTATAATTATTTTTTACACTCTGTCAAATGAACCCAGTTTTGCTTCCAAGAATCAACTCTGTGCTGCTGCTTTAACATTAATCTAAAGGATTATTTGGATGAGTGAAAATTGTCTAGGAGTGTCAGGGCAGCCGTGCTCTGAATAGGAAGTTGACTTTTGAGTAGAAGAGGTTATAGTCAAGATTCACGGTGACTTTGACTTTCAGATGATGAGTCTGGTTTGATTTCCATGTAGGTTAAAGGCAATCACATCTTCAGAAAGAAAGGGGGAAAAGATCCCAGGAGTTTAGTACGCCCAGATTCTCATCCAAGAGTTCCCAAAATGGATATAGCACCTAAGCTGTACTCCGGGCCCTGACTTTCCACTGACATCTCCGGGATGTTAGGTGTGAATTAAAGTTTAACAGCCTAAAGTTCTGTGTGCCAGCTGTCAGTGCTGGCAGGGTAGGAGATACTGCTTGTTGTTCTACTGTGGGTTGTTGGTGTTTCCCCAATCGGGGAAAAAACCACCCCAAGCAGCCACCAGCTTGTGCAGAAGGGAAGAGCAAGAAGTTCGATTACATTTCCTTCTGTATTGAGCAATTCCTCCATCCTTCAGAATGATACGCAACTCCATAATTTCTTCAGGAGGCAGGAATTTTTGTGTTGCTTTTCGGTCGGGATACATTGTAGGACTAAAATCCAACTTTCAGTCCTCTCTTCACATCTGTCATGACACTATGGCTCTTCTTTCCCAAGACACAGCTGCTACATCCTGTTCCACTTAAATTCTTGTACTCAGTAGAAGCAAAGGTCATTCAGGATAAATTCCACTCCCTATGCTTTTACCTTCACTATGGGATTTTCCAGAAATTGGATGGGAAACATTCTATCCTAGAACAGCAAAAGACTGTCCTGATGTTACCTAAAATCAGGCACTACAGTATTACAAGCACCTTGTAGGAACACGGAAAATAAACTGCCTCAATATAATTTGATCTATTTTTCTAATAACTTTTCTAATGAATATTTTATTTTCTGTAGTGCTGGACTTAATTTGCTTGGAAGACAATCGTCATTACATTAAGGAACAAACAGTTCACTAGAGCTGAGGAGTGCAATAACTGATTTTTCAACTTGGTGGATGAATTAAGAAATCATTATTTTTATGTCCCAAGCCACATCAAAAAAAGCTGGTGTGGATTCTGAAATCCTTCACTTGGAAAGACTGATTTTGATGTTTTCTAGTTCTCAAAAAATTTTTTCTTTAGTAAATTTGGATCGATACCTACCTGTTGTAGTCAATATTGCTTTTCCAATTCAGGTTAAGGTGTTTGTCACTCTCCCAGCTCTGGACAGCTGGGAAGGCCTGCTGGGCAAGTAGCTCTCCCAGAGAGCAAAGCTATTACCAGTGCCTTTGAAAACATCATGTCTATCAGTTATATTATCTGCCTGGACATCCTGTGTGACCAACGAATAAGGCATGTTTTAATTTATATGGGATAAGGCATGGTTCAGAGCTCTGTGCTTGTTGCCTGTATGTGTAAATCTTTTAGACTGAGGATTTTAACACCACTCACTTATTTTGATCTCATGATTGAATGATCTCCTGATTAAAAAAATGTGAGTTCTACCTCATATATGGAAGCAGAATAATCCATGCAGCTTTGCAAAGGTCTTTGATGTCTTCAGATGAAGAGCAACGAGCATTAATATAACTCTATTGCCAGCATAAAATTACAGCTATATCCTCCCTAGCCCTTGAGCTGTGTTAGAGGCAATGACACTTAATCCATTTGATGTAACTATGCAAGAATGATCATATATACACAATTAAAACCATAGTTTTTATCAATTATGCAGTAGCATCTCATCTGTACTCTACTAATTAGAAAGGGGAAGAAAAAAAGATAGTGGCTGAAAATTAATTATGCCAACATTTCTATACTGTTTAGAACCTAGTTATAAGAATTAAATATTTATATCATTATGGTTTCTATTACGCATCCTAATGTGATTGCCTGAGAGAAAATATTGCAAGGTGCTCCAACATTCACGCAAGTTTAGAATTTGGATTCTCCCATGAGCTGATAATGCCAACAAGGTTGTACCTAAATTTGATATCTTCAGACAAGAATCTTCTTTCCACATGCAAGCTTGCAAGTCATTTCAAGCTGCTGATGCGTCACATTGACCTCAGAAAATAGGACGACTTTTTATTCAATTAAAGAGTGGTTTGAAAGTGTAAAGGTACTGAAATGGTTCCGAACCTAAGTTACAGATCATGGGCCGAATCCAGGGAATGTTACAGAGTCTTCCTCAGAGTTGGATGGTTGTTACAGTATTTCAGGATCAGAGGCTTATTATGTTTAGAGGAATGAAGCTATAGTTCTTTGAGAGTTTTCCACCCATCTTCTATTCATATTTGTTTTATATTTCTCTTCTAGCTTTTATTTGCCTGGATGCTTTTTGCTTCATTTCAGCTCTTGCAGTCTTCCCTCAGCTGCTAGAAACACAACTTTAAAATTGCATCAAAACAAGGCTGTTCACCTTTCCATGTGCACATTCATCTCCGAATGCCGAGTGTTTATGTAAAACAGGTTCAGCGCTACAGCTCCTGGCAACTTGCCCGCACAGCTCAGGACCGGCAAAATTTATGATTGTTATTCAACGCAAGAAGGCTTTGCTCTTTGCAGGTAATTGGTAAAAGGTGAGGCCTTGACCCCACTCATTACAGAATGGGTTATTGTCTAGCTTTCACCCTGAGGGGTTCTTTACTTGCAACTTTTATAACAACTATAAAACGAACCTGCCTTTTCATCGAGTAGGCTGTTCCTCAGCCATTGTATCCCTACAGAATCTAGCGTCCCTCTCTAACTTTCTTTAATTTTTAATGGTCATCCCTTTATACTCCTGACTTGAAGTTAATGAGGCGTACCTAGTTGGCCCAGCATGCTGGGCCGAATCAGATCATTTCTGGAGTACGCAGAAAGTCCTAGACTCTACAAGTCACCATACTGCACACTACACTATTTTTTAATGACCTCAGAAGCATAAATAGCAAATATACATAGATATAAAGTCTCTCTCATGAAACAAATTTCACTTAAACACTGAGCAATTTAAGCTGCCAAAAAGGCACTTTAACATGTAAATTGAAAAGGAAGGATGATTTAAGAAATTATTTTAGGCTTCAAGAAAACACAGAAACATATGGTTAATGTTAAATATTTGTACACATGATAGAGCAAATAGAGATGTCTCACAGGTTTTGAATCAGATATTTAAGGAGAAGAAAAAAAAAATACCCTGCTGTGTCCCTTCTTTAGCATAGTCTAGAAACAGATTTTCTTAAGACATACTTATGTGAGAGAAGCTTTGATTTAAAAAAGAAATAAAATCTCCGAGACCAGCATCAAATTTTAAAGCCATGTTTTAGCACTTCTCCCCACTCACTGCATTAAACTCCTTCGGCCAGAGCAAACACAGCCCTTTGAAGGCAGGGCCCCTGCCTGGGACAGGAACCCAGAGACTTTGAAGCTGGACACCCACCTCCAGCAAAATCAAGTCCTTTAAAAGGAAAGGCAATTGATGGAAAGTCTTTGAACAAGGAACCCTTCAGGTGTGCGAAGTGTTTAAGAGCAAAGCTTTTTCTCCAGTCATATCAGGTCCTCGATATGAGACAGTAATTTAGAGAAGAGAACTCTTTAATTTGGAGAATCCTTAGATATTATATCTTTGGGGAAAAAAATGGGAATGTGTCCGAAAATAATAGCAGGTAGGAAATGAAGCAGGAAAGGTACAGCGACTTAACCCTGTGGAAACATCAGCTGTTTTTAAAAGTGGCAGGAGGTTATTGATACTGTGCAATCAACACTTTTGTTTTGCATGGCTTCATGAAAAGTGCCTCCCTCCTCCCGGCAGGCAACCTGCACCATCAGACAACCTTCCCACCCACATGCATCATCCCTGCCTATCACACAAGGTGCTTTTAGATCCCAGCTGGAAATGGCCAATTGCAGGATACAGCAAAATCCAAATACGTCCTCCCCCAGCCCCCCAAATGTAGTTACAAATGCTAAGTGTATGGAGCGGTCTTAGCTAGCAAGTTAGAAATATAAAGAAAATATGAGAACTCTCCATTAAAAACATCATGAAGGTCCCAATCAACAGATCACTGAAAACAATGGGCATAGTTTGCTATCCAACTAAAAGTGATGTTTTTATCTGTGTGCGTGTGGATGTGCACAAGCACACAGGTATGCATGGAAAATCCTTTCCGTTTAATTCTCAATATTCAGGAGTCATTAGGTGCTTCGCAAAAGAAGCGGGGAGAAAAATGCAGCACACATCAGTATTACAGAATGTAAATAACACCTGCCTATTTATATCCAACGGTCTCTTTACCGCCGTTTAACTTCTTCAGACAGCTGCAGTCATACGTGGAATGATGTAAAGGTTGCTCTAGGTTGACAGGCACCTTATTAGCCTATGTCATTATAATATTAGCAGTCATTTTCTTATTGATATCAAATGGGATTTTTCTGGCCAAAAGGTCAGGAGGAAAAGGATTGCATAGCTCTGATCATACCTGAAGCTGATTATCAGCAGTGTAAATAACGCCTGCGTTAGCTGTGTGCAAAGACAGCAATCTAAAAGGAGCGTTATTCTCCTAGGAGCTTATGTACGCAGCAATGAAGGTGAGATGGGGGTATTATGCCTTACAAGACTCTCTCAAGATTTTAAATGCTGTTTGACACATACAAAATACGTATGTAACATTATATGCAAATAACTCCCTGGAGTAAATATGTCTATCAGTTTACCTGAAAGTTCATTTGGGCATACCTTTCCGTATTTTCAGTTCATTAGAAGACTAGTATCAGGACTTGCTTGCTCAGCGCAACAAATAGTTTGAAGAGCTGCATTTTCAAAGGATTTTACATGCTTTTCATTTTTACAGAATTTTAATTTGAATGCCCAACCAACATGGATCATTTTTGACTGAGGTGGCGTTAGTTCTAACAGTACTGTCTCCCAATGGGAGCAAATTGATCTGGATGCAGGAATGATTTGTGGGAAGAATTTCCATGGCACAAATGGCTATTTTCTACCTCTCTCCTATTGATTTTCAAGTGCCATTCATGCCTTTTCCCACTATCTTTAAATTGTGTTGACATCTGTTTACTCACCCATTACAAACAACTGGTCCAATAAAAATACAGAATGGGGAACATGCTAAATCAATAGCTGAGACCGGTGAAAAATGGAACATCAAAACGATGAAAGTGAAATCATTATTTTGACCATATTTAATCAATCCTGAGAACTACAGTACCAATGAAGAGTTCAAGAGGGGGCAGTGATATACTGTATTTCACACACACACTCAGTTTGGTTAGTGGGATTTTTTGTTCATATGAAATTATGGAAAATAGCCTATATTCACTCCTCCTCTGAAGCTCACTGAGATCAGGGCAGTTGTAGGAGGGATGAATGCCGTGCACATTTCATGTCACCGATTTTCTTTTTGGTGTGAAATGAATACAGTCAGGTCTGTCCTGCTGCTGCAGAAGGGCAATGCCCTGCTGGGAGCATCATACCGAGGCAACTGCCATCAGCCAGATCTACCCAGAGTCAGGATTTATTCCATTCTGTCATTTTACTAAATGGGACAATGATGAAGATGGTGACATTGCCCAAAGTGCCCTTCATCCCCATCTCTTGTACCCTAGATACTTGCTAAGCCACCCTCTCATATTTCTAGTCCAAGCAAGTTCTGGTATTATATTATGGAAACAGGAGTGAATTTTCTCTTGGGTTAATTGTACTTTTTCTTTTCTTTTTTTATTTTATCGAAAGACTAATGTTAAGGATGGCAAAGAATTTATAATTAAGCAGATGCCCATCAACATTTTTTTAAGCAGAACGTCTATTTGAAAAGCAATGAATAATTTCCCTACTATCCCCCTCCAACAGATGTTCTGCCTAATCTACATTCACTTTACTCACTGTCTTACCTTTGACCTTTCTTTTGAAGGTATTCATAGAAGAGAATGTCAGTATTTATCTACCTGCTGTGCTTCCATCTGTGTATGCAGTGCACGAATAACCACAAATTATATTTCCTTTGTGAAAATTTGAATGACAGAAGCATTTCTAAGGCTTCATATACATGGAATGATCAGATGCTAGCTCCTTGTCTTGGAGGAATTATTCATCCCGTATCTGGACTTGCAAACCAGGAACAGCTGCCAAATCTGGATTTGGGTTTCCAGTGTCTCCACTGAGATTTTCTACCAGAAGTCTTTCTTGGATGCTTTTCCATCACCCTTGTTTTACTCATTTTTCTTGACAGGGAAAATGAAGCAGGAAGGTTCATACCCAAGACTGCCAACAAGGAATGTAGAGCAACATAAAGCCATTATAAAGAGGTCTCCTTTGGGAAGGATTATCAGAATAATGATCTGCCAACCTGTTTAAATTTATACAGTTTAAAGATTGGAGAACAGGTCCTTCTCTGATGATTCCAGTGGAGCCATATGGACACTAGATCTGGTCTCAGGATTTATGTGCTCCAAGATGTACAGAAGTTTCCTATGTGAAATGCCAAAATACACATCTTTTGGACAACTTAGAATAACAAGAAAAATAAAGAGGTAGTGTTCCCTGAAGAAAATTAGGCCTTTGCATTTATTTGAAATGGTGTCAACTCCTTTTTGCCAGGTTGGTGGAAGAGGCCACAGAAATGTGTCCTTACCAAGACAAATACAAACACTAAACCAGAAAAATTTACAACAATCGCACAAAGGCTCACTTCTATGTTTAAAATAGAGAATAAAAACTTATTTTAACTGCAGCAAAGAAACATGAATATATTATACAGGAACAATACCAAAGTACAGTATATTAAGACTTTTTAAAATAGATTAACTTGAAACAAACTCCTGCTCCCATGAGTTTTTGAAAGATTGATTCCAAATCTCATCTTCAGAGCTTAGGAAGAAAGGAAGAAAATATGACTTTTCTTTTTTCCTCCACCCACAAGTTAAGAGTGTGCATTTTCAAAATTTTTTGAGCATCCAAATGGAAATGACAAAATAAAGTCTTAGATGAATTGATTTTCTATGTGTATTAATACCCAGTATACACTGTCACTATACAATATCTTCCTCTTCTAATACTAAAAACTAAGTCTTTCTTTTTTTTAACTATCTGGCTATTGAATTGAAAAACAAAAGAAGTGTATATAAAACATACACATATAATCTTTGTCAAGAAATACACAGTTAGGGTCCAAGGTCAGCAATAATATCTAAAACATGTAAACCTTCCTGTGCATGTACCTGTCAAAATCAAGAATGTTTTCCTCCTCCTCCTTAATTTTGAGCCCACTAACAATACAGAACTTGATTTATTTGAATTTGTTTTAAAAAGTTAATTATAATTGCATCTATTGGCAAACAGGATTTCCTTCTTCTTTTCTGACTCACAAAGATGTCAGGTGGAAGCCAGGTACTACAAACCAGAATGCATTCAGAGAGAATTAAAAGTCAATGAATCACAGGAATAATAGTCCATCTACCCACTCGTGCTCAATGTCACTGTAATTCTGCAAATGCATCTGAAAATACCAGGGTGAACACAGTGACTAGCAAATTCTTACTCTACTCAACATTTCTTTTTCAGAAAGGTTCTTGCTAAAAATACAAAGTGAGCTCGTCATCTAAGTTCATAATCTGTTTTCTTCAAAGCAGTTGTGCACAGTCCTCTTTAAGGCTGTCAGAAGAGCCACCTATGAAGTGACATTTTAATATCTTGGGCAGAATTCTGATGAATGGGGTAGAACTGATCAAATGTTGATTTATCCTTCAAGTACTCAATTCTGTTTTAAATTTAGGTTAATTTAGTGCTCATGAAAAGGGTCCAAGCTAACAACTGTGCCACATAACAGAATTGTGCGCAGTCTTGATAAGAACTGCTCCAGCAGAATATACAACAGTGAAGTATAAAACAGACTGGACAATCTGGTGTATTTGCTAAAATAGAGAAGCAATTTAGTCTACCACTTAGTTGGTCCATGCTACTGGAGAACACGTTCCAGTTCAAGCTCCTGCCTCTGAGAGGCATTTGATACTCCTTTTACAGGAGGCAACACTCTCGCCTCTGAAACAAAGTGTGCCCTGCAACATCTGCCTGGGGAAGTCGGGCTCCTAAAAAAGGAACAATTGAGTGAAAAGGAAAGCCATAATCACATGTTATCTTTAATGCTCCACAGCACATTTAAGGTAAGTATGGCCATCAATTCCTCACCCTGGCCAAATTCCAGGACTGGCAATTAAATCTTCCTGAATGTCTACATTACAGTCTAAAGCACACTCCTGGACACAGTGGGACTGTGCAAAATTTTGCATATCTATTTCTCTCCACTGACTATAAAAAGAGTCTGGTCTAGTCTGGCTCTCTAAAATGCAGACATCTCATTTTTATGTGCAAATGTTAGGATAAATGAATCTCATCCCAAACTCCTGGGAACAGAAAGGAGGAGAATCATGCCCAACATAATGAAAAGGTTTACCCATAGCTAAGCCTGAAGACTGAAGGAGGAACATTAAATAGGGGAAACTAGGGAAAGAGAAGAAAAGAGCCTAAATTATAAGAAAAATAACAACTTTGGAACATCATTGTAATCCTTTTGTATCAACATGAGAAAATCTGGTGCTAATTCAGTATCTGTTTAGAAAAACAGGGAAACGTGTACAGTGAACTATGTAGTCGACGTTTTGACCAACTAGAACACAAGTCAATCTGCTTTTCATCCAATAGTTGCCTAGTTTTCCAGGAAAAAAGAAAGGCAATAAATACTATTAAAAAGGCTTGCAAGGTGAGGGGTAGGTTAACCAGTACTTCTGCACTTGATATAACTAAGAGAATTACAGATATTATGCTGGGTTTGTTCCCTTAATGCATTAACAATTCAGGTTTTCAAAGAAGCTCATTTGTTAGGCTCAGGCATATCGCAGGACCAAAATATTCATGATTCAATTATCTGTGAAGAACTGCAGAAGGTCAGGGTGGCTCTGAAGGATGCCCCATTAAGGAAGGCAAGTGAGAATCAGCACCTTCCCCATCGTTCTCCATACTTTGAAATTTTTGCATCTATCACAGGACTGAACTGTGATGCTTAACTGAGTAGTATCTGGACACACTCTAAAAAATGTAGGGTTTTCCCTACCATCCCTCAGGATGGGGCGTCCTCTCTGATTTTAGTTTAATTTTCCATTCACTTCTCTCAACAAAACAAAAGACTCTGTAACTCCTTTAAATGTTGGTGCCTCCAGGTTTCACAATGCTTGAAATCTGGCCCTAGAATTGCAAGGACAGGAATCACTTCCATTTGAAAACAGTAGATAAAATGCACCCCATAAAGCTCACAATTCAGTGATGCATTATCTGTAACAAACCAAGAAACGTATCTTTAACACCTTGACAGTATTAAAGACTTAAAGGATTTTTAAAGACTGAAGTCCAAGTTTGCTTGCGAGAGCATTCTGACTGAGACTTGCAGGGAGTGTATCAAAGAGAATACATTAAATTTCTCTGTAGATTAAATCATTATAAAGGAAACTACATGAAAGACAATATTTCTAATAAGGGAAGAGTTGAAAACTATGTCAGAAATTAGTCATGATTTTTGAAAATTAGACTTTCATTTCACTTGCTAGCAAATAATTGGTGTTAAGTTACCCTCCTAACTGGACTGAACCCTAGAAACTAAGCAATAATGGTGGTACAAACCCTCAATGGAAGTGCATTAACAATGGTAATTTTGGTCAGGGATGTAGCAAATGAGCTGCATGACTTCTGTTAATTTGGGGCCTGCTTCTGCTTTTGAAGTTAGTAGTTCTGTTGACTTCAAGGAAAATGAAACTGAACGGCCGTTCCTGGCAACCACATGAATTCAGTTCAAAAAGAAATCAAAGCCTCTGCCCAAAAGCTAGTCCGAATTTCTGGAGTAAAACTAATTAAAAGAAAATCCTGATATATGCATGTGTTCTTTGCATATCCTGGTTTCAGGCAGGTCCAGGAAACAACACCATTCAATGATTAGGTATTTATAGCCTTTTTATCCTTAGTTAGCTATGGGATCCCCCGCCAAGGCATTGGTCTCAGACTTATCTGTGCCGGGCTCTTGGCTTTTTCATAGCCTTGGGCTAATCTCGCTCTCCCTGTGCCCATTCCCTCTTTCAGAGAAGAGGCAGAAGGAGCTCTTTTCTATTTAGATTGTATGAGACCAGGTGAAGGCATTATTGTTCACTGCGTTACGTAGCGTAACATTTGTTAAGGCTCTTTGAGGCACCTTTAGCACAAAGATAAAAACTTCCAGGCAGAGAAGAGTTATTAGACGTTATGTTTGTGCAACTCCGGTTTCATGAAACAGAACAAAAGGCTTCCCGAGGTTCCTTCAAATGAAAGGAGAACAGAATTGGTCAGAGCTTGCAGCCACCCACCAGCCAGAGAGAAAACACGCTCTGTTCTTTCCAAACTCATTTCTGCTCTGGCGGCTCAGTCGCACTTTAACTCCCGCCAGCTTTGCTCCTCATCCTCTAACTCCTGGCTACATACGCCCTGGCAAATCCTGCAACCCAACCTGACACCTGCGGTACTTCTCGGGTTTACTGATAGTAAAAGAATAAACCTCCTGCCAACAAACAGATAAACCTGACAATATACCCCAGCAAAGAAGAGAAGAGATGAGCTGCTGCGTGCTTTCCAGACACACTAAACTTGAAGCCAGCCACAGCAATCTGAGCTGGAGAGGTGGACATATATTCGGTTCCCGATTCACATGTGAATGTTGCCTCTGAATGTCTCCATCTACGTAGCTACAGGCAAAGCAGAAGCTATTTCTGTTGCACCGAAACTCTATTTCTGACATGATTACAGCATCATCTATTAGGCTTTCAGAGGGACACATTTCAAAGTCAAAATGGGTCAGACCTGGTATGTGCAGTACTACCTCTCCCCAAGGTTATGAAATCCCTACAATTTTATTACAGTTAGGAACTCTGAAAGGGTGGTAATTTTGGATGAACTGGATTAATTTTGAGAGAGCAGTCAGCTGGGATTATTTTGGATAAGTCCTCAGTGTCATTAAGGAAGGCACAAGTAGAAGAGGGTGGCACTCTGGTGGTTTATGAAATGCTGTCTGTCTTCACCCTTAAATACACTTGCTGGATGGGCTGACATTCCTGTTGATGCCTGATGCTAAATTATATGATTCAAAGAAGAAGCTGAGAAGTAACAAGCAGGATAGCGCTTGAACTCTTTACTTTGAATAGGACTGCAGAGGTCCCAAAAAGTGTCCAGTGTGACAGTTTCCAGTTAATACTATGGGACAGTCCAGTTAATACCATTATGCCTTTTGCAGTGCTCACACTCACTCTTTGCCCATTTCTCCCTCCTCAGCATCAAAAGGCAGAGAGCTGCCGGTGCCCAGGACATCAGTCCCTACATGGCTATCCCACCTGTGAGACCACACTTGCCCAGGGCAGAAAGGACTCAGGTACAATTGCCAGCTTCTTTCACGGAAGATGCCATCAAACATTATCCCTTCCCTTCTCTACCTTTGACAACATTTTCCTGCCCCCTGAAATCCTCGCGGCTCCCTTAAGACTGCCTTTGCTGGCACAGCCTGGGCAGCACCACGCTGCAGTCAGGCACCCCGGCACGTGCAGCATCCAGAAGAGGTGTGTCAAGACCGTGGAGATATGTCTTCTTCAAACCCAAGTTTGAAGCTAAAACTTTGCTAAATCCTAGGTGCTGAATGGTGCCAACAATGAAAAGCCATCAGCGAAGAAACAGGAACAACAGACGTGTTACACATACGAACTGGGACTGTTATTAACATGTGTTCCCCAAGCAGAAAAACAGGGTGAGGGTAAACACAACAAAGCAGAAAAAGTATCCCAGGGAAATTATTGTATCACCCTCAGTCTTCACATCAAATTTAAATCAGGCTGATAAAGGTTTGATTTTGGAGTACCTCAGCCCTGTTGCACCACTTGTCTTCATCAAGTTCTCCAGGCTGTGGCTTAACTTTCGGGTGAGACCTGCCTTGGGGGAGTTTTCATTAGAGACTGCAGTGCTACAAACTCGAGAGGTGTCTTACAAAGCTCAGATCAGCAGTCCATGCAAGTATGGATGCTGGGACAAAACTTCACCAGCGCTTAACATGAATACAACTTCACTTTGAACCGTGTAAAGCTTCAGTGAAAAGACATGGAGAAAATTATTTCTTGGGCTCAGTACCAACAGCTTCTCTTGCAACCCTCATCACCTTTTTCCCCTTGCTTCTCCTTTAGAACCAGATGGCCAATCTCTTCACCTTATTTTCTAAAAGAAAATGTTAGGTGTGTGCCATGGGATAAAAAAGGAGAAGTGATAATAGAAGAGCTTAATTTTTATAGGCTCCAGAGGAGATTCCTGTCTCATCAATTCTGAGTTTAAACAACATGAAAATGGGCCCAACCCAGGAGTAAATCCCCTCAGAGTGCAGCCTTTTGAGTCAATTTTTCATCTTAGCCTTTCTAGCTGGAGACATCACACATAAATAAACATGTGCAAGTTATTGCCAGCATGCTCTGCTTTATTAATTTTGTGTAGAGCAAGCTGGCTTTCAGGGAGGTTAATTTCCTGAACTGAGAAGAAAATGGCACTTCACCAATTTGAAAATAAATAATTGTGTGGATACCTCAGTTCATTATTTTTAACTCTGCAGAGTCTTTGCAGACTCCAAAGGCATGCTGACAGCTTAGAGAAACAGAGCTATTTTCACTAACCAGTTTTCCTGTGTGGAGTGTATTATACTGTGTAACATAGAAATTAATGGCTGTTTAAAAACAGCAGCACCTTGTCTAAGTCCTTTTAAACGGAGCCCAGTTAATCTTGGGAATGTCAATCCCAAAGATGTAGCTACTGTTGGAGTTAAAAACACTTAATACCACATTGTTTTAGAGAAAATATTCTTAAACTCTAGCAACATACTCGTAACCTGTTGAGCTCCGGTACCTCAGTGGCTATCACGTCTTCCTTGCCTCTGTTGCTCTTTAACCTTAAAAATCCTTAGGTATGAGGAGCAGTGACTTGAGCGCTGGGGTTTTTCTGTTGAACTACCTGTGAACGTGGGCCCAGAACACACACGCCCAAAGTGCTGGTTTTGTCTGAAATAATGAGAAAATTACATTAGTCCATATGGCATTGGAAATCCTGGGTCAAACTTGCCTGTCGATTTAAAGGCATATGGATGCTGCAGGGCTTTGACAGTGTCGCTTGACTGTGGCTATTTCAGAACCCAGGCAAAAACAGATGGCAGCGTTTCTGAGGTTTTGAAACATATGCTGTGAAACATAATTTTTAAATATACTAATTAACAGTGGGGTTAATTTTACTGGAAGTCCTAATGAAACTATATTGGTACATTTTTTAGGAAACAAGTGGTGTCAAAGCTTGGAGTTGTGCAAACCTATGGCTCCAGAATTATTTTCCCAGACTAAAGTTTGATAGGAATTCTAAACAGCACTCCTAACAATCTGCATTTTTGTCTGTCTCAGAACAGACAAGATTAGAGAAATAACATAAATTTGAAACCACTTAAAATTCATGTGTCATTTTGAGTTTGCAATAATCTTTTCATCATCTTAACTAATGTCAGGTGATAGGAAAAAGTACATTAATTTATCTGTCTTATCAAAATGTTTAACATAAATAATGCATGAAAGAGAAAATATTATCTGGCTGACATGATGCAAAAATGTCATTCTGTTCTTCTCTGTACAGATGGTTTTTCACTTCCCATGGTGTTTCGCTGTGGAAAATCTGTTGTGTTCTTGGTATTTAATTTGCCTTTTCGATGCAGTTTTCTCAATTAAATCTCATGCAGATGATGCAGTCATTTATATTCAGAGGATCAGACTTTCTGCTCTTATTGGATAAACTTTAATCCACAGGGTTCAGATTTAGCTGCGTGATATTAATTAATTTTAAATTTAGATAAATGTTTCTTTGGTGGAGATCAAAAGGTAAATGTGGTCCCCAGATCTCAAGCCTACAGGGGGAGCACGTATTGGATGACTTGCTTGGATTTTACTGAACTAAGGGGAATCCAGGTGAGAAAGGATGGGAGAAGTGGCTCAAATAATTAACTGATCTGTGTAACAGGTACCGCTGGAGCGGTAGCTCCACTTTTGCAGCTAATGACCACTCATTAAGAGAAGGCCGAGCAGAATGATGTTTTCATGACAAGGACATTTTCATCTAAATGTCCAATGACTTGTGGTGAGGGCATAGCAGGGGAATTTTTATCTGCTGACACAGTACAACTGTTGGGTATGAAAATCATGTAAAAAAGACAAGTAAATTTGTGAGAAAACCTTCATTTTCCCACTTGCAGCTTTTACCTGAATAATACAATAACTCCCTCTCCCCCTTCAGGACCCCTTTTCATTCGGGGAAGAGGAGGGAGTAACCAGTAGGCACCACTTAAGTTGCATATAGAAACTTAAATCTGGTGCATTTTTGTGTGCTTGACTTCGCAACCTAAACAATTGTTTTAAATGTCTTTCTATTTAAAACAAAATCGTCCATGCAACTGCTGTCAGTAGCTAAACAGAAGCATGAAAGCTGACAATACATCCCGTACAAAAGCAATGAGCCAATTTAAACTCTGTATTCCCTTGATTAATCTTTGGATACCAGTGAATTCAGCCCTATGTCCTTCACAGGACCATAGGAAAGGTCTTTATTAAATTCAGTATCTGGTCCATAGGACCAAGTGCTTTTCTTTCTTTCCTCTGTAAACCTAGAGAAAACCTAACAGCTGCCCTAGAACCTCCGATTTCCATAGCCACAATGAGGACAAGCAGGGTTTGTTTCACGCTCATTAGGATCATGGATGGGGATGACACAGCAGGTTAAATATTATACTTTTGACTTTAAAGTTGTAACAAATCCCTTTCTGTGTCATATGAAACAAAAAATTCAATATGACAATGGGAAGGGGAAGGTCTCTCTCCATTCATTTCTAGAGCAGTTGCAAAATGCTGAACTCCCCCTTTGCCCCTCAAGTACAATGCATTCAAAGAAGTTCATCCTAAAAGACATCTCGTAATTTGTTTTATCTATTTACAGAAGGATTTGTTTTTCTCTCTGACTTTGAGTTATTCATAAGATATTCATTTACATGGCTATCTGCATATAAACATTACCACTGGAGAGCAGCGCAGTGGATAGCGAATATGGATTTCTTAGTCTTATCATTGTACGTCTTTTATATCAGGTGCTCATTTAGACAGAATTCATTGTGTATTATTCTCCTGTGACAACATTAACCGGCCTCCAACTTTCCAGTGCTTGTTATCATTTTCAGAGTGTAAAAACCTCAAGGACTTAAAAGGACAGACAGGCAAGTTTGCAGAACATTTCATTAATTTGTGGGAAATTCTACTTACTGTAAGTGTCATGTCTTTGCTGTGAAGACTGAGAACATCTGCCAAATATAATACCACTTTCTTCCCTCACAGTCTGGCTCCTCTTCTGTGTGACATTGAGGGACTAACCATTAACTCACACTGCCTCAGCCTGAAGAGGCAACTATGTATATATATCTAAAGCTTAAATTTCAATTTGTATTGGAATGTCAGTCATCAGATAAATCCAGACACAGAGGAAAGTGAATAATAAATAGCTGTGTGGGCCAAGAGAGAATAGAAAGTGCCAGCAATAACTCCTTTCTAATCTATCCCTGGTCCTATAATGTTGTGGCTGTTATTTCTAGTGGACTTTTCCTATTGCTTCTAGCCAGAATGACAGCAAATCAGACTCAGGGGTAGTAATGTCTGAATCTCATTCATCTGCCTGAGGGAGTTGTCTCAGAAAAGCATTCAAATATTCAGACGACACTTGTCCAAATGATATAATAAGCTCTGGGGTTTGTCAAAGTCATCTGGCAGTATCATGGGACCTTTCTTGGGCTGACTCATCATCTCCCCTTTGCATTTCAAGGCTCTGTTTGGGTCCCCAAAGACAAAGGAAAACTAAAAGAGTATTAGGTGGTTGCAAGTTTTAACCATCACCTTAATAATATAATATTCACATACCAGCTTTTTATTCAAATAGTGCCATCAAGCCTAATTTATACAGCATACCATTCCAAAAGCGTGTGTAACTAACCATAAACAGTACTGTACTTTACAAGTTCAGAGAAAACAATACCAAAACACACCAAACAATACCAATACCAAACGATACCAAAACTCCCAAGCAGCTACAGGATAACAAGATACAGCTAGATCTGGCCACCTTTGGATATTTAATAGCATCATTCTCCACAGATTGTCCTAGGAAATTTGGTCCCTACCAGAAGTAACGGGAATTCAGAAAGACCTACGCTTAGACGGGGATGCGAGCAACGCAGGATCAATGTAGAATCACTTGCAACACTGCTGGAAATTGTTAGAAATCTCTTGCAAACAATTGTTTCCTGTTGCAGAACACATTATAATTTGCCATGTTGCTCATTTACTGTTCAGTTTCCTTAAAATAATTGAATTGTATCATCCTCGGCAACGCTGTTCCTGCCTCAGAACTGTCCTGATCCTCTGTGCTCTGTTAGGTTTGAGCCTAAGTGACCTGTTATTTTAAGAACAATTTAATCAAAAAACCTGGAATGATTATGATCTTTTATCCAGTTTCATAGCATTCAGAAATTTTTATCTATGGTTTGTTGATTAAATGTTATCAGGCATGTTGAACCATAACGTCTCCTTTAGAACTCATTACAATAAAAACAATGCAAATATGTATTTAAGGAGTTCCAGCCAGTGAATTATTGGTATGATAGACTGTAATGTCTTCTTTAAAGTAATATAGTTAGTGAGAGAATTAGCAGGGGTATGAGCTTAAGAAAAGAGCACTCTGTATCACTGGCATATCAGAGTTAATTCAACAACCGGGATGGTGCCTTGCATTGTTTTTCATTTTCTCTGCTCTTTCCAGTGTTCTTTTAGAAAAAAATTAATTTTACCAGCTCTTTTGGAGCTGCCTACCTGTCTCTGCTGACAATAGAGAGAGCCTATGTATCAAACTCAGAGCATGTGCCTCATTTTCCAATGCTTAACACTGAAGTGTTCATCTTCAGTAAGACCATAAAAATCACACTGAAAATTAGTGAGCATGCTCAAGACAGACCTCAGACATGTTTTCAGTTCAAAAATACCAATTTACACTTTGAGCCAGTAACTTCAGAAAAGAAGGAACTGTCACAGAGATAAAAACTGTGACCCAACATATTATTTTCTACAGCATCCAGATGCTGCAGAGGAAGACACAAGTAAGCTCATCAGAGCAGAATTCTATAATAATTTCCCCACATGACTTCTTCCAAATTTCTTCTATTAGGGATAGGTATGTCATCACAAATAAAGTTTTAACTGCTTTCCAGCTGTCTGAGTTTCCTAATCTTACACAGCTCTATTGAGTTCTCCAAAATCCATAGAACAGATAGAGTTTTTATAAAATATATTAAATTCTAAATGTAGATGATTTACAGAACAAAAATACACTTCTAGGCTTGTTCTCTCCATCCCCCATTACATACTAATTCTAGAGCAACTCACACTTAAGCAACACTTGCATAAGAAAGATCTCAAAACAAGGTAAAAATAGCACAAACAGGAAAAAATACCAGAATCAGTCTTCCCTCAAACACTGCCACAGCAACTGTTTACCAGCTCTGAGCAGCACTGCCAGAAGGGAGGTGGAAGCAAAACTGAGCAGGGGATTCTCAATGCAGGGCAAGTCCCTTTAATAGTGCCTGACTGAGAATGGCAAGGGCTCTTTAATTACAATCCTTCATGAGTAATTGTGAAAAGCAGCGATTACCTGACTTACTCTGAATAAACTCAGTATAATTAATGAATGCTCAAGCTCTAATTATGGTAAAATTTTACCATAATGAATTCCAGACAGTAGAGTGTATTTTTGGCATGTTTTCAAATGATCAGCTCATTTTTATTACAACTATTTCCTCTGTTCTTTTGGATGATTTAAATTTATGACCTTCACTTTCAACTGGGTTCAAACATTTGACTGTAAAACAAAAAGAACCAAGAATTCAAGGTCTGAGGCACAAAACTGTACCACCAGAATATCTGTACACAACCGAGCACTTCCATTTGCTTACATATGGCTTGTCTCAGAAGACATATGATCACCCTGGACAACAGTCCAAGTCAGCAAAGGTAGGTGGGTGCTCAAATTCATCATGTACCAGCTTAATATGCTTAGAAAGAAGCTATATAATAAGAAGTCAAAGATGAGTGATAGACCAAATCCTGCCCCTTCCCTAGGAGTTTGGTACCTCCGGCTGTGCGAAAGGGATTGCCATTTCCCCTGGGATCCGCATCAACAGTTCTGCAACCACTCCTCTAAAGAACTGGGAATGCACTGGCCTTGTGTTTTAAAACATAGACAGGTGCCTTTAATAGCCTAAAGATTAGAGGACATTCATCCTGTGAACGAGGTTGTCATGACAAACACTATGTATACGTACACACCACAATATATTACATGATACTTCAAGTGTTTGTCAAGAGAGGAGCAATTTTACAGAAGGAACAAGGAAAGAAGTATTGGAAGGTTATAAACCCAGTCCCTGCCACTACGGTTGATCATGCAACAAGGGTCAAGCCTGGAAAGATTCATAATGATCTTTACTCTGCCATCAGGATATCACCTTCCCACAAGTTACATCTGACAACAAATTAACCAAATGCCACCACCCTTTAATTTGCCAAAATAACAGCTGTGAAATCCTATTTACCTACCTATGAGCAATCTGAACAGATTTTCTCTGTGAAAACCATAACTAAACCCCCTGAACAAATGTTTTACTGCCAGATAGCACGTGTGATCGCATCTTTAAAATGGGGTATTTTAACGCAAGGTCTGACGTTTCCGACATTGCCTACCTGAGACTGCTAGCACCAGTGGCAGCCACTGCTGCTTCCTCCTGAAGGAATTTAACACGTGGTCACTCTTTGTTCCCAAATTACTTTTGTTAAAAGTCTCACTTTAGGTTGCAAAGAAGCAGATGATGAAGGCAGTACAAGATTATTTTGCAATTATCCAGTTTATGCACCTCTGCAACTTTTGTGTCAGTCCTTTAACTCACGTTACAACAGTTGCTAGGAATTACAAAATGGTGCTTAAGAGAAAAAAAAAAATCCCCAAACCCAACAACAACCAAACAAACAATCCCCTCCTTTGTGCACAGAGCAATGCAAAGAGTTAACAGTTCCTAGACTTACAGGAATCCTGCTGCCAGCCGCTAGTTTCTTCACTGGTGTGCTGTGGCCTTACATTTCTTGTAATCATGCAGCTACCTAATGATCCCCTTGTATCAGGTGTAAATGAATTTTCCCACTCCAACCTGGCTTTTGTCAAGGCTTTAATGTAAGCAGTTAATGAGTGCTATGGCTCCCAGTTTTCTCATGTGAAAGAAGGGTATGTCTAACTAGCGATACAATGACAAGCAGGAGCTAACGTTAACTGCTCAGCTGTAGTGCAGAGCAGAAAGCTTACGAAAGACGAATCTCCCAAGCAAAGGAGGACTGAGGACACAATAGGCAGAACCATCCTGGCAGCCTAACTCTGCTCCTGTTCTACGGGCAGGGATCCATTCATGCTTCGTCAAGGATCTCAGTGGAGCTAAGGGGAAAGAGGCTGGTTTTCTGTGAAACAGCCTAGTTAAAATAATCAACAGAACTGTTAGCCTGTAACAGGGTCAACAGATTTATTCAGCAGCAGGAGACAGCACAAGGATGCTCAGATTTATCACTGCAAATACCATCATTATTTAGTGCGCAGAAAGCCTTCTTGTCTCACAGTTAGCAAAACAAAATTACAAATTAATAGCCATATATTTCCCCCCATGTCTTGGATCTATCATCAAATTTCCCCTGTGTTGTAATTTTATTTTGGTACTAAACATATGGGGCTCGGAAAACTGGCAAATTTAGAAATTACACATATTTTATCCACGTTCTCTCGCATAAATTTTCATCGTGTGTTAATTTCCTGAAGGAGTATATTCCTTTTCTTAAGAACCAGCAACACAGAAGAAAAAGAGAGAACAGAAGACATTTTGTTTGTACCTTTGACTCTGGGTTACTTCCTTCCTATCCTTTCAGATATGCG
Organism: Mycteria americana; assembly: GCF_035582795.1. Lineage (NCBI taxonomy): Eukaryota > Metazoa > Chordata > Aves > Ciconiiformes > Ciconiidae > Mycteria > Mycteria americana. Next base: position 8,728,970 of record NC_134380.1, on the reverse strand, counting down.
TTGGATTTGAAGAGGGAGGAACAACTCCTGCACGTAAGTTTGTAAAAGGTAGCAATACAGCTGGAGTCCTGCCATGGGTGAAAGCGGAGGACATACAAAAAAGCTCCCATGTGTAGAAGCTTGCCTCCTTTCAGGAACACATGGGTATAAGGTAACCCAAGAAAGCTCTTGCCAGGTCCACTGAATGTCAAAGAAGATTTTTTAGTCAAAGAAAATTGCAGTACTCCTTGCTCATGGAGATCAAAACAAAGCCTTTTTTCTTGTCTTTTAGAATGCACTAAAATACTTCCTTGCATAGCCCCGGTGCAAAGGGAGACCTCAGCGTGGACGGCGATGTATTTTTGTCCATAGATGTTCAAGGGAAAGATAACAGCCCACTGGCTCAGCACAGAAGCTTTTTGGCACTCAGATGGTGAGGAGTGCATTAAGGTATATTCACAGATACATAGGCTAAAATAAACCAGGATGTTGTTATCTTCTGAATCTTTTCTCAAACTGATGAAGAACCTGGTCAGCAGGCTGGGCTCATTTTCCTTTTTATTATTTAATAAATCTAAATGTATCTAATTTTAAAGTGAAATATAATATTTAATGACAACAGTTTAATTTAGTTAAATTAAGATTCAAAGTTTAAGCTCAGATCCAAACCACTCTGATGATAGGAATGTAATGGAGAATGAGGTGTAAAATCTCTAGACCTATCCAGATTCACATATTCATCTCAAAGCTATCTCCACTCAAAACACTGGGAATCCATCTTAAGAATCCCTTCCAAAGGTTCAGCAAAAATAGGTTGTGTTGGAGATAAGAAGTCTGATTGCAACCTTTCTTATAACAACACAAAGCATGTCACCCCTCCAAAGTCAAAGGAATTACACATAGAAAGCTCAGATCAGAATACAGTTCAAAAGGTGATTTACTTTCAGAAATATTCAAATTATTAAAGGCATATGAGCCCCTTTAAAGGTCCACAAGATGTGTCAGTGATTGAATAAGTAGCCTTTGGCAATTAATTCCCAGTTGATTGCTTAAAGCCCTTTAACGCTTTTGGAAAAAACCTTTCCCTGTGCAAACTCATGATTGTTGTCTAGAAGCTATGTCAGGCCATGAGCAAGGCCTGCTTATAATAGAGTAGGCTGTCTATGGCTGTCTATGGTGAAAGTGGAATTACAAAAGTTGAACTTAGGTGACATACAGCGAACTTTGCCTTTAAATCCAAGTCTGATGCTTGAGATCACCATGAGGAGAAGACCACCTCTCTGCCTGTTATAAAGACTCTAAGGACAACTCAGCTATCTGAAGTGCAAATACCTTGGTTTTGATTTGTCAGAAATTAAGAGAACTGCCAGAAACCCTGGGTCCTACTAGAAAAAGGGCAAGATGGCTTAGGGAAATTTCAGGAGATGACTTCACGAAGTTCTCTCTTTGTGCACAGTACAGGGAATGAAGGTCCTGCTGTTAGGCGCTTTGATGCTTCTAACCAGCCTCCTCTAGCCACATCGAAAGACAAAGTATTAGCTATACAGAGTCTGTAACACTGTAAATAATGTTCATTCCTACAGCTCAGCTTAAACATAAGACCAGCTGTACCAGGTTAGACGAAAGGTCTGTCTTGCCCAGTATCCTCATTCTGCCAGTGGCCAACACACAGCAAAACTGCAGATGGCTCATTACAGCACTTATGCCTCCTCAGGTTGCTCCAACTTGGATAACCATGGTACTTCTACAGCTAATACACACTGATAGGCACTGACCTCCAGCGATGGATGCATTAATCATTAGCCAATAGCAGATGCCTAGGGAAGAGCATATGGACATCAGAAGCATAAACCATTACTTTCCTGCTGCACTGCTGCAGCAGTCTGTAGCTCAAGCATTTTCTGAGACAGAGCTGGCATCTTTTGTGTCTCATAGTCCCAGGTGGGTTATTCTTCTAGAAATTTGTGCAAGACCTAGGTTAAATTGAACACGAAAACCACAGGCAACTCAAAAACAACATTAGCCTTTTGCTGTAAACCTCTGCTCTAGTATCATTCTGAGATTAGCCCTGCAGCGGAGTGCGCTCTTACAGACCTTCCCCTGCTCCTGCTGCAGCGAGCTGCAGGCAAACAGGCTGCTCGTCCTGCCAGCTGGGTTTAAGTCTTGTGCTGTCAATAGATGTCATACTTGTGCTTTTGCTAATGTCTTCTGGAGCAGATTATGCCAAGCGAGTGCAGGGTAGCAGCATGACACAAATTATTTGAATGCACTGCCTTTATATAATAAAACCAAATCCGGGAGAGATTTGATCTTCTGTAGGTTTTACGATGTGCATCCCTGGAAAGTATTGAACACAGAAAGGGAAAGAGGAAGGAATGACAGCAGGAATCTTATCTTACAAGGCAAAAGTTCATTTTGCCCTATAGGTTACTAGGTCATAACTGTGTAGCTAAATGTACAGCTGCTTTTTTGCAGAGCAAGTGAATTTTAAATGAATTTTTGTGATCTCTGGCTAAATGCTTTTCGTAATAAATACAAGGCTGGGGGGAAGCCAACTATTTGTGTTCAATGCACAAATAGCAGCAGATGAAGATATTTGCACTATTTTTTTCAGGCACAGAAATACAGCAAAAAAACCCCACTTAATGCCTTAGAATAGTAAAAACATGGGGTCTGACTACAGGTGTCCTAATTCTTAAATCTGCATGCAGATCTGACAAGTGGGATGGCATGATCCATGGAAGAAAACCTAGGAAAGTCTTTTTCCTGAGCCATAACTTCTGCTTAATGGTCGTGTTGGAAAACCAGAAATAATGTCTTTAGTCTTATTTTCCATTTGAAAAAAAGAATTCCCTTTCTACATATCTGTCTGTGCCAATGCATATAAATCAACCGTGCATGCAGGAGAAAATCAGCATTAGCAAGAGTTTGCAAGACAGAGAAAAACATTGGGTTTTAAATCACCTAGTCAGTATTTGTAGACTTTCAGATGGAAGTGTTATTGTTGAATTTTGAAACATGGCACTGAATGTTTAGTAGCTGTTGTCACTGTAAGGAGATGTGGAAAGCTCTGGGCACTCTTTGCAACAAGAACAGCCTGCTGTTCTGGCCAAATTTCATTTGAACTATTATTAATTCTGTTGCTGCAACATCCCTTGCTCTTTCTGGAAATCCAAAACCTCATGTCATTGCAGTGGCTTGTACCAATGTGCACAGACACTGATTCCAGTTGGACCTTGCATAGTTAAAACAAATCACAGGACTCAAGCTTCAGCTGGCTACAGCGGTCATCACTTTTTAATGAGTCAAATGCTGTTACTGCATTACTTCTCTTCGGTACAACTATATTCCATAAGTTGAATGAGGAAATCCTGATTTTTACAGCAAGAGAGATATCTATCTTATACTATAAATGTTTTCAGAAACAGAACCAGGCAAAAATGCCTCATCCACTAGAAAATTTTGCTCAAAACCAGGTTTCAAAAATAAGAAGTTCCCTCAACACAACAGTTTTGGCCAGTTCTCTCCCATACCAAACAATTCCTCAGGGCAGTAAAGCTCCTGGAAAGTTAACTAAACGCTTCTCTGATTTGCACTCATCAATAGGCTTATTCATTTAGCTCCCACTGAATAATTCATCATTACTAGCAGCAACAGTATGCAAACCAGGAAAAATTCAGCTTGACTTTCACATCCCAGGATGACTGTAGAGTCAGGAAAACAAGAAACTGGAAACTTACTTTCTTATTTCAGCAAATGTCAGAAATGGACATGGCAGCCGTTTCAAGCAACATGTCATGGTTCTTGATGAGTACAAGATCTTTTTCAGAAACTCTGAGTTCCCCAGGAGCAAAACAAGATGCAGGTACCAGCTCAGGGTGGCTAAAGGGCTGCTGGGAAGAGCTGTGCCAGCCACGCTCCTGGGCCGTTCTGCTTCCCCTCTTCATGGTTTACCCAACGCTGGCTTTTTAATCAAATACAGAGTTAAAACTCCAGCTGTATCCTCCATATCTGCACATGAAAAGAGGAATGGCCGTGTGGAGACTCCTTCCCTTTCTGTGACTACATGCAAAATATTAAGTGGGAATACTTCACCCATTACATTTCTGTATACATATGCAGAATATAGTAAAATCCCACTGTTAGGCTACAAGATGTCTTCGACCATAAACATGTTTTCTCTTGCTGATAACTCACAAAACTAAATCATCATCTGGCCTGCAGTATTCCTGAATTGCCCCAAAAGTCAATTTATATTAAATATTTGAAGAAACCAAACTCTGGTGTATCATTGGAGTAGGAAATATAGACATCCCCGTTATATAACATTTCGTAACTGAAGCTGAATCTAATTGATATCACCTGAAAAATAATAGAAAATTCCTTCAGGCAAGAAAGTGACATATTTGAGGGGAGACAGCTTTGCTTAATTATTCATTGCTACAGTGACACAAATTTTCTGGATGCTATTGTGAGGGAAAATAGCTCTTGCCTGGCTTTTTCTATTGCCTCTGATCCTTTCAGCACCAAGGCAGAACCTTCCTGAGGCCTCTCAGGCCCCTGTCACCTGTGTGGGCTATCTGCTTTCTGGTCACAGGGACATTTCTTCTCTTTCTCACACAGCACCAAATACAACGTCAGAGCTTAGCAAACAACAAGGTCCAGAACCCCCAAAGCTGTAGCGTAACTTACTGCAATTGCTTCAGTCCCCTGGAATATTTCTGGCACTTCATATTAGATGCTGGGGAGGGGATGGGGAAAGGTCTTTCCTGCTGAGGGGCTTCAGGGCTGGTTCATAGCTCTGCTGGCTGTGGCTGTGCCAGCTCGAGAGGTGAGAGCCCAGTCCAGCCTCTGCTACTTGTCCCAGCCGCCCATGGGAGAGCTGCTCTCTGTAAACTGCCATCTCAGCTGCTTCAATGACCTCAGTTAACTGAAGGCGTTTAAATAATACGTATGTGCCAGCAAGCTCACTTTGGTTTAGGGAGTACCTGTTGAGCCATGAAGACCCCTAAAGAGTACAGGTGACCACTGACCTGGGAGAGGTGGTCACCTCCTGCAATAGAGTGGTGATGGGTAGCTGGGGTGATAACCTTCTCAGGTGGAAAGGGACAGGGGGCCAGCCCTCAGTGGGGCAGTGGTGAAGATACTCAGCTCTGACGGCATGAGGCACTCTGCTGCTCACTGAGCCTCTGCAGGCTTCTCAAAGAGGAGCAGACAGGTGGAGTCACCCCATAACTGGACACAAACCCAACGGGAGCCTTGTCTCTGGTCTCCGATGCTAGGTGAGAGAGCAAACTAGGCTCTGGAGGAGGTCACACCTTGGCGCAGGATGCTCCCCAGTTGTTGGAGAACCACCATCTGGATTACAGATTCAGTCTATGGAGAAACCAGCTGAGGCTCGTTCCATGGATATGGCTTCCCTCTGTAATTTTTAGGGGTTATAGAAGACATGATCTATACATTAGCAAAGGTAAAACTTTGAATATAGCATCTTAAATTCAGTACCCTCCAGGTACTGACAGCACACGTCGATGCGGGAGAGGAAAAACTTAAGATCAGAAGAAAAACAACATGAGCATGAGGAACTTAATGAGCATTTTGCTGCCTACTGCTCTGGACTCACAGGCCAGTTTATATGCTGACCAGAGAATCAATGCCAAATTATGAAAAGAAACTGAATTTTGCAGGTAGAAAGCTTTAATTCACTCTGTGCTTGATGGGCAGCTTTCTATAGCTTTCTGGTTTTTTTTTTTCTTTCTTATTTACCCATTTAGAATACTTCATTAGTTAACAGTTTTTACACCTGTCAGCCAGAGGCAAAATTGCAAAACAGAGTTCTGACTTCCCTCCAGGCATGTTCTTGGGGCTGCCGTGTCTCACAGAGCTGATTTAACACAACTCACACTCTGGAAGGTCAAATAAAGTAAATGTTGAACTGTTTGATCCAGGGCTTGTACGTTGTAACTTGCTTTTGCCTCTCCTTTGGAATAACTGTTAAAAATATTAGTGCAGTTAAGCCAAACTCCTAGAGCTGGAGCTCCTCTATACATCAAACGGGAGTGAATACAGCTCCTCAGGGTGAATAGAAAGGAACTGGGGATGCTTTGCAACTCCAGCATGAGCCTGGTGGCCTTCTCTCTCCTTCGCACTAGGTGAAACATCCTGTGGATTACAGAATTTTCTGGAATTTGGCAGGTGGGTGGGGGCTGTTGGTTTTTTTTTTGCCAGAAAATAGGTTAAAAAAAGAGGAAAAAGTCAACAATAATGAAATGCATCCATCAACAAACTAAATACTGTAGAAATTAAATATTCTTTAGGAAAACAGGAAATTCTAGAGAAAATTCCCTCCTATCAAACCACGGGAAGGATATCAGTGCTGAAATATCCCAAGTCAGACAATAAAGCTCTCTGCTAGAAGCAGCACGTGTATTGCTACTATTCTAGCAGTGTCAGGGAACGTAAAAGCTATGGGACAGAGATAACACAAAAACCTCTGTGGTCTGCATAATCCCTCCAGCCCTCTGACTCCATACTGTGTTTGAAAGAAGAATAACAGGAAAGGTTAGACACGAAGTTCTCCTCACCCCGCCAGACCTCCGCTTTCTCTGCTGCCAGCCTGCCCAGCTCAGGACCGCAAGCAGAACTGTCTGCTACAAGGACCGGTTTCCAGCATATTCTGCTCCAAGACAAAGCATGTGTGTTGGGCTGATGAGGAGCCATTTATGACTGCTACAAAATTAAATAAATTCTCTGTTTTTCTGGTGACACAGGAAAATCTGAATCATACGCACCAGAACATTCCTACAGTGTGCTAGAGAGAATGAATGATAAATCAGCACATCTGCCTGCCACGCGGCCTTAGAGCTGGAATAGCACAATTTACTTCTTCTATGCAAAATATCCTGCAAAGGAAATGGCATAGCAGCCTCATTTCACAGAAAGAGGGGACAGTAATTTATTCCAGGAGCAAGACGGAGTGAGGAAACAGCAGGTACTTTGAAATTCAGAGTGGGCTCAGTATTTTTGAACCTAATGGATTTTGCAGAGAAGAAACAAAGAGTCTCCTTTATGAAAATTTGGGATATGAGTATAGCCCTCACGCGCCTCCAAATGATAAATCTGTCCCTGGAATAGCATCTTCTTAGGTTTAATTTATTTTCTTTAGCCCCACGAAGGCCTTCCAAATTTATATACTTCAGTCCTAAGGACTAATAAATTCTTTTCTTCGGCCTCAAGAAGGTCTTCTTCATTTATTTTCAGCCTCCCTGGGAGTGAACTTTAAGAAGTGTACCACGTTGCAGCACTGTCTAGAAAATAGGGATAAATAGATGGAGACAGCGACCACTGGGGAAAAGAGGGAAACCCAGTATCTTTCTGAATATACCACTGTCTTATAACCTTATCACACATTTAACACAATCTGCAATTACACAAAACATGTCAGGTTCTTCATCCATAAAGGGAATCTAGTTTCTGTCAAGCTTTTACAGGCAGCTGAAAAGGGAAGAAGCTGGAAAATGGGAAGAATGAAGCCGTCATTTCTTTACCAGTGCTTCCTCTGGCTCTCAGGCTATTGACGAAACCGCTGTTTGTGTCTTTTATCGGTTTCTTTCTCCCTTCTCTTTCTTGTAAGAGTAACCTGTGAATTTCTGAATGCCAAATCCCTAGAAAACTTAGGAATAGAGATTTGTTCGCCTTTACTGCCATGCTTTAGATTTGGCTGTTTAGTTTGAACAAAAAACAGAGTCGTATGTTGGAAAAGTAAAATGAAATGAAACAAAAACTAAACAATAGGACAAGGAGTAAAAGTAGTCATGCTGCACACAAGTTATGAAGGCTGCATACATGTTATGAAGGTACTATTTGTAAATCTAGAGGTATTTATGGCATCACAGTTCTTTTCAAGAACTAATAGAAAAGTCCATTAATTTATCAAATCATCAAAGAGTATTCCTGCATTTCCAGAGATGCCATTAAAATACATTATTGAAGGAACGTAAGGCACCAGGGCAGAAGATTTTATAATCTAATGGGGTAAATCTTGACATCTCTTTCACACTGACAACCCTCGAACTTGATGGGAATTCTGCCTTTATTAAAAATTGAATAAGGATTACATCATGTGGCTTAAGGTCACTGCAAGCCATAACTATTAAATATACGCACTTCTAATGGAACGTGCATAATGGAGATACAAACTCTTTCTTCTCCCTCTGCCAGTCAGCCAGCAAAATCGTATCAATGTTCCAGGCAACAGGAAAAAAAAAGGCATAGAAATGCCAGCAACTATTTTCTCTCATACTCAGCAACTGAAGTTGAAGAACACATTATATATGTATGTATCAAAAGACTCTCTGCTTTGAATCCTCGACAGTTCAACCCACCCCACACAAACAAAACAAACCAGCGTGAAGGATAAACGGGTGAGGAGAAGGCTTGCGGAGACGCAGTGCCTTGCGCCAAGGTTACGGAGCAGAGGAATGGCAGAGCTGGGACTGCAGCTGGGGTTTCCTGCCCGTCCAGCCCCGTGCCGTGCCACACGGCCACCGTGCCCGCAGCTGCAGGAGGAAGCCCAGCTCCGCTCACTTGCATCAACGCCACTTGTGAATAACGCAGCCTTTTCCAAACAGACTAATAAAAACATTATTGCTGTCACTTCATCTCTGCTTATGGATTAGGAAGTCTTTATTTTAAAAGATCTTTTCTTCCTACTCTATACTTTGTTCCAATTATAAATTATTTTAACAGCAGTTTTCTTTCTCCTTTTCCCCCCCTCAAAGCACAATTAGAGAATAATTGTTTTCAAATAATAACCACTACTTTTCTGTTTAATTCTTTTTTAACACTAGTGGCGTCTCCCAGCTGACTCACTCAGCATTAGATGAGGGTTTAGAAGCACTACAGAACAGAGAAACAGCTGTTTCTTTGAGCATTGTGAGTTTTATTAATCCCTTCTTGCTTATAAAATGTAATCATCCCCTTTATTTCTAGAGGTACTACATATAGTTTCCAAATAACTGACAATCAGAAACAAAAGGTTTCTAAACTCTTTATAACTAACCTTTTTATAACATAATATATGTATGGCCCTGCACAGTGACATGCTTCCTCTGTTTTCTCCTTGCTTAGTTAACAAAGCAGAATACACAACAAAAGTAAACACATCAGAAAGCTCAGTTTTAGTAAAATCTCTTTTGATTAACATCTCAGTAAGAGATATTATCCACAGCAAACAGGAAGATGTTATAGATTATATTGAAAAAAATTCTTTCACAGTAGGAATACTGCTTTTTTTGATATCCCTGAGGTTTTTACTTCAGGCTGGAGTACCATCTTACTGTCGATCGCAACTGAAGCCTGTTTCCAGCCTTCACCCTTCCTGCTTCCTTCCTCCCCCCCTTACTATTAAAGATGTTTATGAAGCAACTGCAGCATCTCTAGAACAGTCCCTGGTAAATGCCAAATGAGCTCTCTGTGTGCATACACAGATTCTTTTATTACTTACTCATTTTGTAGGCACCCAATGCAATATTCATATTTTTACTCACCATCTGAATAAGATACTAGATGCTCTGTGTTTGTGCTGGGAGAAAGCCAAAGAAGGGCAGTGGGAGAGGGAACGTGCATGTGCCGTATGGAACACAAAGCACTTACAAGGGAGCGTAGGGAAGCTCCTGGTAGAAAAGTAGCTTAGGCTTCACTGGAGGTGAAGCTGAAGCTTTATTGTAGAAACCTTATTTTAAATTTAAAAAAAAAAAAACAAAAAAAACAGGTAGTTGTTGAGGGCCGCTTTGCTCTCCTGCAGGAGTCCTCATACAGGACTACAGAAAGGAACTGTTCTCTCCTAAACAGGAATGACCTATTGCTTTCCTTCAAAGTCCTGCCCCTAATTTTGCTGTGCTCAGATGCTGCTCAGGAAGCTGAAGCTCTGCGGGGCTGGTCAGGAGCAGGAGTGCTTTAAGGGTCTCACCAGCTCACTCTCGTGCTTTCTAACCATCCTGCTTCCAGCACAAGCGTAGAAACAAAAACCTTAAAGCTCACTGAAACAAATAATGAAAATAAAAACTTCCTAAAGGCGGCAGCCTTTTCTACCAGTAAACAACTACAGCCTGTGACTTTTAGGAAGCTGGAAAAAAATTCATTAAGGGAAAGTTTCATGAATTCAAGAGAGATATCTATTCTTATTCCAGCCAAATTTTCTCCATTGCTGATGCTCCGAGCTCAAACTAAAGCTTTCCTGAATAAAGAAACCAAAGAGACTTCTGTTTATTTACAAGACTTCAGGAGACAAAAGGATCTTTTAGGACTAAATTGATGCAAAGGTGATGAATATATTGGGTGGGGAAGTTGTACCGGTCTGGCCAGGCTGCCTAAGCTCACGTGTAGATGTGCTGCTAAGCGCATGCGGTTGGATGACTCAGGCATGCAACCACATGTGCACGCACATGGGCAATGCCACCGGGGATGGTTTTTTTCCCCTGATAGCACAGTCATTTATTCATTCATCTTTGGTACTGACATTACTTCAGTTTTATCCCTTTTGAACAGAAATCTAGCCTCTATTTCTGTTGCAGACTGATTGGCCCACACAGGAATAAATTCCTTATTATTTAACTTCTCATATTATATTTAATTAGCCTGTTATTTAACAAATAAGTAGGAAACAATTATTCTCATACTGTTACCTATTTCTACCCTCTGCCAATTTTTAAACAAACTAACTTGAAGAACCAGACCTGCCAAAAAAAACCCCAAATTAATAAGCAAATTGGAAGTAGCTCATTTCTAAGAAGAGATGCTCCTGTCTCATTTTTATATTTGTTCATTTTACACACACTGTTTATTTTATTATTAGAAAAACGCAGAAAATGTGCATATTGCTTTTTAGGGGAAAAAAAATCACATGAAAATGCAGATGATTTTACAGAAAGTCAATTAAATACAAATTGAAAAGTTGCTGCAAGAAGATCTTTATTCCACAACACTGCAGTCTTCAACAAAGCACAAAAAAAATCCCTACCAGAACTGAATTTAATATCTTTATACATATTCATGTCACACGGTATTAGTTTTAGTCTTAGCTTCGTGCTGCCAACGTTGTTAAAGCTCCTGTTGTAGCTAGTCAGAAAGTCAGATAACGCGTGAATACGTACATCATTTAATAACATGTTTTGACAAAAAGCAGATCAGAGGATTTGAAGAACCAAGGAAATGAATACAGTGTTTGGCTTTGGTCCTGGTAGCATAAATATATGGTAAATATATATTTCCATGTATTTAAATGTAAATAGAGTTTGAAAACCTTTTCTTAGTTCTGGCATGAGATAAACATCATTACCGTAAGTAATGACATCACTCAGCGTATCTACCGCTGTTTGGCTATGGCTCCTTCTACCTCGTCCCCACTTTGCTTATCTCCCGCAGTAGCAGCAATGGAAAGGCCGACCGAGGAAAGCTGCCCGTGCAACAGAACTCCCTACGTACAGAAAACCAGGGGTATTCCGTGCAGTAGCTGGGAAGGATCATGATAGCCTCAGGTTCCCACCTCAGGCAGTGCCTTAGGTCCAATCTGATTTGAACTTCACTTTTCTGGCAGGCTTAAGTTTCCCTTCTGATAGAGTACGGACCACAGCAAAAAAATTTTAAAGGACCTTCAAACCTTACTCTAAAATTCATTGAGTCCCCAGAGATCCCTCCAAAATCTTTATTTTTCAGAAGCCACTTACCCAGGTTACCCCATCTCGGCAGCATCCCATGGGGAGCAGTACCTGCGCCAGGTGACCCGGTCCCTGGCCAGATTCAGAAGCTGTCCCCCAGAGCACCCCTCCCTCCTCCAAGGCTTCACAGCACCTTCGCAGCACTCAATCAAGAAGAAATGCAACATACATTCAAGAGGGGAAAAACACCCTTATACCCTACAACTTTGTAGCGTTTCAATAGGTTCTACTAATTTGGGAATGAATTTCAAAAGTCTTAGACTTTCAAATAAAACACCCCAGCAGCAGGTGCCTGTTATTTTACACATTTAACTTGAAGCCCAAGAGTACGTCACTAAAAAGAGAAGCCTGTGAGAAGCAGATGAATAATAAGCATAGCTTGCATCAAATGCTCTTCTAATTTATACAAAAATTCAATACGGAAGAGAAAAGGAAGATACAACCACGACCAGAATTGCTAATTTGTGTCTCACTGTCAGGCTTTAGTTTCATATCCAAATATTTAAATAATAATAGGATACCACAAAGTCCCCACCAAATACGACATTCTCTTTAGATTCCAGAACCTGTCAACGACAGAGGCATTTTGATGGTGGCAATGCAGCTCCTTCCCCGCTCATTCCCAGAAGGCTGCAGCCGTTCCTATGCTTTTATCTGAAGCATGCAGAGCTTGGGAGGGCTCTCTGGTAACAAACGCTGATCTTCTAACAATGTCATTAAAGACCTCCCTTATTTGTTAATTTTTGCACTGAATAATTTAGTTCGTGGTCACCTAGGGCAGCTTATTATGAGTTGGAAAGTGATTTTTAAATATGTAAGCGACTTCTATACAAAAATCAACCACACAGTGCAACCCACGTCTAAAGCATTTTAAAAGAGAACTGTGCGCTGTTCATGGCTGTAATCCTTTCTTTAGTCATTGCTTTAGGATGCAGAGAAGGAAATAGTTATCCTCAAAAATGTCTTTGAAACTAGAGCATCTGTGCATTGCATGAACGGTTTATCTGGCTGTTGTTCTAGAACTTAATTACAGCATCAGTTTAAGGTGCATATTGATAATATTCTTTTAGCTCATCCCACAGTGGATTTAAAAGAACACTGAATCAAGTCAGCAAATAATAGAAACAAGCCTTGACTGAGGAATAAAATTATACCAGTAACCACATTAACCAGTGGATTAATGTGCTGTTCAAGGGATCAGCCTTCAATATTGGCTAAATTCAGGCGAAGCACTCTAATGTAATTTTCTGCCTTGTTGGGGTGGTACGGTAGCTTACTTCTGGGCTCGGTGAGGCTTTCTGTGAAATCAGTGGGTGTCGGAGACGACGCCTATCTCTGCTATTAGGTTTGGAGCAGAGAAGGAAGGCAGAGTGTAAGAAAAGAAGAAACTATCAGAGCTGGGGGAACTGGGAGGTGACCCTGAGCTGGAGATGGACGCCACAGATAGACTCAAGCCCCAGCCTTACAGACTCCTGTAACAAATGCCAAATTTAAGTACAAATATCCACACTAACTTTAGCAGATATTAGATAAGAAAAGTTATTAGTTAATTAAAAGCAAGCACAGGTGTCAAAACTACAAACCAAACTATGCCTTGGAGACCTTTCAGCCTTTCTTATACGGCCTGTTCACGGCCATGGCTAAGGCCAAGGGGATGGTTTTAGCTTTCTGTATGATTGCCTGGGAAGAGCCACACCATTCTATCAGTACCACTCCGCGGTCCTTCTGCCAGCTGCTGTAACCGGGTAGTCCCACCTGAGCTTTGTACGCAGACCTTCTCCCTGAGCGCCTGTGATGGTTCTGATTAAAAGGACTGTAAAATGCTATGCAAACCCAAGAATCCTGAATTATTTTGTCCAAAGGTAAGGGTTAAATAAAAGACTATAGATAGTAAATATAAAGTATAGAAAGTATTTTTTTACCTCCACTTTTTCTCCAAAATCTTTCAAGAATTTCCCTCAACTCCATCCCTGGAACATCCTGCGTTTCTGAATCTTCTCCCATGCTGTCCCTCTGACAATGGTCCCCTCCTCTTACTCAGCAACCACATGCTTTAATGAGTGTCTTTCCATGTCTGTCTTCTCAGTTTTGGCAAAACTCATTCGCTTCGTGACAGCTAACAGGGTACCATGGTTTGTGGCTATCGTGTTTATGCCTGCTGAGTGTAGCTTTTCTAGATCACTGTTTCAGCCCAGATCCCCCAACAATGCGTTTTGAAGCTCCCCTGCAATGAACAGCTCCTGTTAACACACAGGACCTGCATCATATTCATTAACAAAAACAACCAGCCAACCAAGAAACTATTTGCATAAACCTGTTACGGAGAATAAGGGAATTAAATGCTTAGCTGGACTGAGGCCTCAAAGTGTAGTTCTGATTATGAATATGATGAATATGAACATGCATATGAATCAAGTAACTCTGCCAACATCAACTGAATGACACTGCAGTAAAACTGACACAAGCAAAACCAGAATTAATCTTAAGGCAGATTCTGATTTTTGTTTACTTATTTAATTTTTAATTAGAAGGAATCTGGGAATGAAAAATATATAACAATTGCACAGCTTCTTCCATTTCAGAAAATGAAAAAGGCAGATGTGAGTGCAGATACGGTTTGCTGAAAGAGGAATGTGACATTTATGAGTCACTTTCATAAAAATGAAGATGAGAAAAAGAAAGTTCTTTCAGAAGTAGCACAGGATCTTAACAAGGAACAATATAATAATGATACAATGCTGAAAGAACATAGCAAATGACAGAGTTTTAGTAAAAAACCTGAAGATGCTTGTGCAGTAACACGCTGTAATTATGGTATTAAAAAAGGTGCTGGCTGATGTTGTAGAGACCCATTAAGACAGAATTGAGCACAGCAGTAGTTTGATAATTTAGAGAAAACATTTTAGCAAATATATTATATTAAGGTCAGAACACTTTGGAGAAACAAGTTAACAAGATGAGAACGGTCACAACACAACAGTGTTTTGAATTTGTAAAGATATAAGAGTCATTCCAACGAAGTATTGGATTTTTTTCATTTTTTTTATGTCATTTGACAAAATTTCACATCTATCTTTTACCTCCGTGAAGCACAGCCTATACCAAAGAATAGCTGCAGACTGGAGTTTAAGGGGAAAAAAAGATACTTTATGGAGCTCAGTGTGACTCTTATTCAGATTCATCACCATTTTTAAATAATTTATATTCAAGGTGAAGTAAAATGACCAGCTTTACCTGAGATCATTAGAAGTAACACAAAAAAAGAAAAATAGCTATAGAAAAACACAGCAGCAACATTGCCAGAAAGTAGGCTAAGAAGCTCTTTGAAGAACATAATGTGTATCGTATTACATTAAAGATACATGCCAATCAATTACTTCTGTTTTGAGGGCATGTTACCAATTTGGAGGATCTAAAATTAGAAGTCCTTTTTGTCATGCTGGGTTTTCAAAGAGAATGCTCTATGGGATATTGAGGTGCTCTTAAATCTCAGCAAATAGGAAGCCAAGTTCATAGTAAACAACGTGGCTAAAAGCTGTCCGCGCTACTGTTTAAAATAGTAGAGATATCATTAACTCTACAAAACTTCTAACTTCACAGTAGTTCAATATAAGAGAAAATTCTTAGAAAAGCCAAACAAATTAAAGGGAGAGAGGGTTCATCCCTATTTCGACTAGGTTTACCTTACATGATTCTCAAGACAAATCACTGACCAGCTCAATTGACCACTCTTCTGTGAGATTTAACAGACTTATAGGACAACATCTGTTGCTTAATGGATCATCCACTTCACAACCTAAAGGAGGTTTGTCTCATGAGGAGACAAACTCCCATGCAGCCAGATTGATATCCAATGTCAACCAATTAGAGCTTGGTGGTAACAAACTGTTACTAGAATAGTTTGCATTTATTTTCCCTATATATGATAATTAAACATCATTAGAACCATGGCCTGTAGGCAGAGCGTGTACACAAAACCAGAGCCTCATCACTCAACAGATCAAACTTGTCGGGCAGACAGTGTTTACAAAGCATACAATTAAAGGCACCCACAAACCTTAAAACTTTGATTTGGCCCAGTTATGAGTCTAGCTTTGAAAACTGAGACAAGAAGAATCCACACCAACATCTGGTGAGATCACTGGACACTTAAAAATAAAAAGAAATGTTCCCCTCTCTCTGGGGTGGTATTTAGATTGTGTTGCTATTTGTCTTTTGTGTCCTTATTAATCAAATGACTGGTGGGACTTTAACGCAAACAAGAGCTTCATTTTTTCCCCATGATTATGACATGATGAGCACGGGCATGGGAATCTGGTTTTCTGGTCTTTCTTATTGCTCATTCTTCTCATTGTCCTTTCTGTCATGTAATGCTTTGCCTTAGAAATGACCACTCTGCGCTGATGCTTCACTCTCCTTCCTGTTCCCGTTTCTGAGCCATTCTCAGAATTTCCATTAAATATGATTCTTCCCTCCCTAACAATGTCACCGTAGCACAGGAGAGACAGTCTGCTAGCTTCTACCTGAATACCCCAACAGACAGTTCACACTTATTTTCTTGGCTCTGCAAAAGTATTCCACGAGTTGGAAATAAAGGAGTGCTGATCCGATGAACGCATCTGTCCGCCAGGCTAGTTCTTGCCAATGCAAGTACATAATCATTGCTCTAGAAAAATCTCAAGCCGATGAGATTTGGCACCTCTTCCTCTACTTCATGGTATAGCAGTTTTTCCTGCAGCAGCAAAGCCGTGCTAGACTGGTCAATAGTTACACGTGGCCGCACACCAGGGTTTTGCTGTCTTGATTTTACAAGCACTGTGAACATAAGGCAGAGGAGTGCTGCCTCGATAGATAACATGCTTGTCCTGCATAAATTACCACATTTGCATGCCTAATAGTGGCAGAATTTTCTCTAGAATTGGTGTCTTCTTAAAACTAAAGGCAAGCACACAGCTACAGAGAAACAAGGTTCCCTGCCAGTGCTAAACTGCAATGTCCAGTTACAGAGATTACAGAACAAGACTCATAAGCCAGAAAATACTTTTTTCTGCTCTATTAGTACCAAATTCACTATGTTTTCTGTGATTCAGTGTGACATAATTGCTAATGACCATTATGAGGGATGTGACATGGCATTTGATGATACATAATTTTGAAATTGCTGCAGAAATTATGCCACGTACTACAGTTAATATCATCTTTTTACAATACAGAGCTACTTCTTCAGAGCTTCATTCCCTCAAGCCAGAGCTGAACATAATTGCAGTAGTATAGTCCTACAGAGCTCAAATCCACAGTTAGACAAACTTCAGAAAATCAGAGAAAGGAAAAGACACCTTAAGACAGAGGTACATAGAGTTAATGGAGGTATTGCCGTGCCCTTTCTAGTCCATCAGTCATCCAAATACCTGATACACACAAAAAACTGAAGAATGTCATCCTCTTAATTTGGAAGCCACTGCACACATGGGAACTTTCCAGATACAGCCACGGTGGACATTCCAACCACGGTGCTTCTGCTGGAGACCCAAGGTGAATACTAAAGGCATTTCGTTGACTTACCATCTCATGAGGGTTTCTCACAAAAGGAATTGCTCTCCATCCAGACACACCTTTTTTTACAGGTGCTTCCATCCTCAAAGCAGCCCTCATCCACCACTCAATTGTGTGCTGACTTTTCAGTGCAATGGGTCACCTTTGGATAGCTGGGACACTGCTTCTCTCTCTTTCTTAAGAAACCTATGTCACGGTGAATGTGAGGTCAACCATATTCTCTTTGCAAACTTACAGTAATGGGTGACTTGCTATATAATTGCTTTTCTGGGCAACTTATTCTCCTGAGTCAATCTTTTATGCTGCTGAAGGTGCCAGAGTAGTTCCTCTGCAGTCATAACAAATGTTTTACCCATGTTAAACCATTAAACAAAGGAAGGATACAAGCTTTTTACAAAATTCTCCTGTGAATTTATTTCTTCAAATTCTTAGAGCTGAAGTTGAAACAGTCAACAATTTTTAGGTTTATATTAATATGACTATTATTTTGCTCTGAAAAAGTGATGTTTAGATAAATATTAAGTAAAACTAAACAAAGCATGACAAGAGATAAACCTCTCCCCTGTATAGCACGCATAATTTGAGTACAGTCTCCACACATAGATATTCAGCAGCTTCAGTCTGTCGCGGTGATCCACAAAAATAGTGATTGCAACTTTACCCACCCCCCTCCATCTACCTGATTCCAAATAAACCACAGGAGCATGATAGCCCCACTGAACTTCAAAGTTTAAGACCAGGTTACAATATAACTACTGATTTTTATAAATTATTGCACAGGTCCCGCCCTCAATTGATACTGTTTAAATTTTCCTGCTCCATCTTGCACCACAGCATAGCTCTTACCTCTGTTTCAGGACACACTGATTTGATTTGTAACTCAAGGAAATCCAGAATGACAACTCTGATTTATATGCTCTTACTCCACGTGTATGTAGGTATAAGCAATCACTCTGGGCTCGTTAAGACTCACTCATTTTAACTTACAGGCTCATGCCACATACTTCTGCAACACTTCTAAGACAAAGCTGATGTTGCTCGCTTGCCTGGGGCTCAAAAAGTTAGGATGGCAGCAAATAATACCATGAATAAGGTATGACTGCATTGAAGTTAACGGTTTTTAAAGTTATAATGTACCTCTAATATATATCTTTCATTCTGGCTTTTCACTATACCTATTGTACCAACCTACAGTCCCTCAGAATCACTCCTACAGGAGGAGTACGAGAGGGTGAGTGATCTAAATGAGTCTGCAGTGGCATCAGGGAGTCTCAATTAAGGCAAAATAACTTTTACCACTTCACCTATCACCTCTGATGTGGGTACTGAGTGCTTGTAAATCTCTTCTCAGTGGGCTCTCTCATTTGTCTTGTATTTAAACCTCTTCACGAAACTTTCCCCACCCTTTGAAGGTAACTAAGATTCATCTTATTCATCTGTTCTTTGCACCTCATTGCAGAAATTGATGCTTGAGATAAGATAGCTGGATAATGATCACAAATAGCTTCCAAGAGCCTCTTTGGTGTTAAAATAACTTATTTTAAGGTACTTTCTCTTCTGCCTGCTGGGTTTAAAAACTTCCCATGGCACACATAACATGTAGGACTGCAAATTCTTGTTGCATACTTTCCAGAACAGCTTTTTAAAACATCAATGCCATTACAAATCTTTATCAAGTACATTAGGAATTGTTAAAATGATGCAGGAACAGACAGCTACAGGGATGTACATCCCCTGCACTACTAGTTAAACAGTGACTAGGGGGTAGGTTTTGCAGATACTGAGCAACTGTTACTTAATTAAAATTGTGACAAATGTTTTATGCTTCTTCAAATTGTATCTTGTAGCAACTTGCTGCTTGTTTCCTTTTGGGGTATAAAAAAATCTTTGGGAATCTGACTGCTTGAAACGATATAGAACCACAAGCTATGAGCGAACAATATTTGATTGTTATAAGAGTTTTTCACTGCACCAGAAGTTAGTTCATCACATCTAAAAGGTTCTCTGATCTTCACAGTGTAGGACAGGGGGATCCCAGTTCCCTCATATCCCCTGGGAAAGGTCCTAATCTTTTCCTAGAGCTTTTGGATATTACAGATGAGAGACTGAAGGGAGAAAAAGATGCAGAATGGGAGGTTCACCTTAGATTTGAAGAGCCAACCTGTTTATGACACAAAGACTTCTTGGCTTTTCCTTCTTGTGGTTAAATTGCCACATTCAGCTTTGTATTTCCACAGATATTCTCCTGCTCAAGAAGCCTCAGTATCAGGGTAATTTTTTTTCTACCTGCATGTCCCTCCTTTCTTTAGTCCTTTGTCTGTAAAACCAGAGTCTACCAAAATCACATCTCTGAGAAAGTGCATCTCTGCTGAACAGAACATGTTCTGAGGTCAAGATTTAAATATTTGGCGCTCCACGAAATGGTTCAGTTGTTTCTAGGAAGGGGGTAATATCAAAATTTTGGCCATACTAAAAAAAAAAAAAAAAAAAAAAAAAAAAAAGTAGCCTTCATGTTTGAGAAAAGGGCTTTGCAACTGATACGAGGGGTCACTCTTTTGGCGGGGATGTGCCCTTTGCTGTTTTTTTTAATACAAAACAAATCCCTTGTTCCCATTTGGCTGACCTAAGACTGTAAGAGCGCTTGGTTAGCACAGCCAAGTCTAAAGCTGTTAGTTTGGCAAAGACATTTTGTGAACGTGCTGGGATCAGCAGCACTTCCTCTGCAATTGCTCTTTCCAGTTCAGCAGGAGAGAACAAGGGAGCCAGTGGAAAGAAACAGCCTGAGATGAAGAAACAAGCATGAGAGCCTGGCTTAGGGAAAAATATTTGAACAGAGAGTGTGGGAAGGATAGCGAAGAACATTAAAGGTGTCTGGAAAACATTTTGGTTTAATTTCAAGGACTTAACTGCATTTTAAGTAAGAGAAGGACATTTCAAAATGGGAAGGTGTAAGAAACACTGTCCAAAGATTTTGTGCTGGAGTGAAATAAATTTTGCTGCTGCTGTGTTTTCCAATAAGAAGATTTCATCAAAATTGATCCAATTTTGCGAGACACTTTGACGTCCACACTTCGGATCCACCAAAAAAGTGCTTCAGCTAAAAGCTGGTGTCATGCACTAACAATGCTCTCATTATTTGAAGCGCTACACATACTGCCCTAAAGAACTAGGTGTTTTCTTCTTTTGCAATTCTTCCCATTTGGCTGTGGAAAGATTGCAACGTCTGATATATAATGAATCTCCTGTTTCATATCAACAAGGATTCATTACGGTTGAGGCTCCAATGCTACATGCTTTATCTGAACCTACAGTAATTACTATAGCAAGTCTGCTGGTCTTCACTTATCTTGTTTGCTAATGTATCTATTGATAGTGAAACAAACAACAGCCAACCTTCCTAATGAACACAATCAATCACGGTACACACATGCCACAACCCAAGGCCAAAATGTTAAGACATGCTGCAGCGCTGCAGAAAAGAAGCCTCCAACAGTGGCAGAGCAGAAATATTGGAGGAAAACACCAAAGCAACACAAATATCAAATTGAAACCAACAACTGTGGATTGTTTTGCAAAATAAAAGGGCTGTTGTCTTTGTGATAGCTTACTGAGCCATGTGCTTTAGGCAGAAAGCCAGGATGAAAGGGGGAGCAGGGAAATTGAGCTCCCTAATGCTGCCTGCAGTAAGCATCCTTCTCTGAGCATGGGAAACACCTTTCATTTCTCCATCTCATTTTCATGTTCAATAGCTAAAAATATATTGGTGAAATATCTGAATTAATCTGAACAGAACGTTGTGCCATGGAAGAAAGCTGTGAGGGTATATACCATTATCCTGGTTTAACCCCAGCCAGCAACTAAGCCCCACACAGCCCTTGCTCACTCCCCCACAATGGGATGGGGGGGGAGAATCAGAAGAGTAAAAGTGAGAAAACTCATGGGTTGAGGTAAAGACAGTTTAATAGGAAAAGCAAAAGCTGCGCATGCAAGCAAAGCAAAACAAGGAATTCATTCACTGCTTCCCATGGGCAGGCAGGTGTTCAGCCATCTCCAGGAAAGCAGGGCTGCATCATGTATAATGGTGACTTGGGAAGACAAACGCCATCACTTCAAACATCCCCCCTTCCTTCTTCTTCCCCAGCTTTACATATTGAGCATGACGCCATATAGTATGGAATAGCCCTGTGGCCAGTTGGGGTCAGCTGTCCCGGCTGTGTCCCCTCCCAATCTCTTGTGCCCCCCCAGCCTCCTCGCTGGTGGGGTGGGGTGAGGAGCAGCAAAGGCCTGGACTCTGTGTAAGCACTGCTCAGCAATGACAAAAACATCCCTGTGTTATCAGCACTGTTTTCAGCACAAATCCAAAACATGGCCCCATACTAGCTACTATAAATTAACTGTAGCCCAGCCAAAACCAGCACCAGCAGTGCTCCCTCCCTGGTTATCCAAATCCTTTATTTCTTTCCAAAGTGTCTGCTACTGGTCTCTGTCAAAGGTTGAATACCTGGGATATTGAAACCCCTGCTCTGACCCAAGTATAGCTCTTACATTCTTACATATCGTTGATCAGATAAATAGGGTTTGAAGTTAAACATATTGGTTGAATTTTCATCCTGGTGAAAAGAACTAGCAGACAGCCTATGCCCTGCTCGATTTCTCAAAACAGGCATTAACTGGAGGTTAAGCAGGGCAGCGGCACCGCATCGGTGCTCTGCTTCAACATGCTTTTCCTTTCAAGCCAGGAAAGGGAAGAATCTACTACTCTCACCATTGCAACTTGCAGACTCGTTGGAGGTGTCTGAGGAGGGGGAATAACTGGCTTGTCGGGTCACCCAGACATCTGCAGCAATTATATAGCATGTTGCAGAGCCCAATTCATTTCCAGCCCTGTTGATCCAAATTCTCAACTTCATTCCGCAAACTACTTGGCACTTCAAAGCTCAGAGTAATTCTTCCTCTCCTTAAATGTCCTTAATTAAGCATTGTTAATTATGTTTATAAATGCAGCCACATAGCCCAATGCATTTCACATCATGTTAATATCAATAGCCCAGATAAGCAACTTCGTCCCGTTCATTTAGCAGTCATTCCACTACACAAAGTACTGCTGGTGGCTGTTGGCATATGCCTGGCTGCAATATATCTGCCCAAGCACACGGGACCATGCACACCTGAGCGTGCAGGTTGGTTTGTAGGTAGCCAGACAAGCTTCCACCACTTCCCTGCAGAAAGTCACTCTGCGAGACAGCCGAATGTCTGGAGACAATAAGGACGTAGCCACAAGATCTAACTTGAATCATGTACAGACAGGAGGCTTTTGAGGTTTTGGAGATGAGAAGCATGCCAAGTACTGGGCTTTATGTCACTATGATCATAATACGAAATTGTCTATTGACTCTGTGTTGTTCTGCTTCATAAAATATTAATGTATTATAGAAGGAGGGGAATGAGACTGCTGTCTTTATGGACATGGATATTCAGAGTGAAGTACTAGTACGTAGGCTGAAGCTTAGGGCATTATTCCATCCCTGCATTTACTAAAATGAGATAGCATCAATGAATTTTAAAAGCTTACCATACCCATTTAATTTAGTCAGTCCTAAAACATTAAATATAATTAAACAGTGAAAAATATATTAATGGCTTGAGACTTGCCAGGAAGTTCTAAGCAAAGGCTGAAATCTTCAGCTGTCGCTCCAAATTTATGCCATTCATTAGCAAAAATGAAAAATTGTGATATTCTACATTTAGGCATAAGAGTCTAGTCATTTCTTTTTTGATTAAACTGCTTTTATTGGTTTTGCCCAAAGTCTTAACTTCATTTAAAAATAAGCTTTTAACATTCACATTGCTGGAATTTCAGAAAAGGAAAAAAAATATAGCATGCGCAAGCATGTATATGTATATATACTCACTTACTCATATGTGCATAGAATAAAAACATAAAATACATATATATAAACTGCATGAGTTTATATATAGAATGGATACGCACATTTGCACATATGTATATTCTGCATTTTCATTGTACAGTTTCCTTTGGAAAACTATGAATGATGGGTAGATACAGTTAGCTTTGCCTACTTTCACAGCACATATTTCTAAAGATTGCAGCCAGTTTTAATAACATCAGTATTATTGTAAGACCTAGAAATCCCAGCCAAGGTCAGCGGCAATGGGCAAATATAACTACACAGGAGGGATTTTATCCCTCAGAAAAGGTGTTTATTGCACCTAGGCCTGTACTGGTGTGACCTGAGTTTGTTTCTTCCATCCCCAATCCAGCACTATCATCCTCGTCTATGCAGGTCTCTGGAGGACAGTAACAGCCCAGTGCATTTACTGGATAATGTAATGGTCTCTTTGCCTTAAAAATTTCCTGTGTCAGTAAAATAGAAGGCATTATTGTTGGTTGTATTGGTGCCTAGAAGCTTGAGTCAGAGATAAGAGTCCAACTGTGCTAGGATCGACCTACGCAAAGACATCGTATCCAAACGCTGAAGCGTTTATAACCTAAATATGTTTTCAATATCAACTGTCCCATCAGGTCAAAGCAGTTTGATGGAAACCCAGCCCATTTAATGTGATTTCCTCATGCCAGAGGAAATGCACGTGGAGCAGTGGGGATGCAGAAGCCAATTTTGCAAGGGGGAACAAGTTGTGCTCTGCATCCCAAATTAGCATCAGTTGCAAACACTTTTGACTATGCTTTTTTTTTTTTTTTTTTTTTTCCCCCCCACAAAATGGCTTTTAAAATCCATCTCTGCTTTATTTGTCCTACATCAGGAACATTCATGAACTCACTATGCAGATCTCACTGTTATCAAACACCTTAGCTTCACTTTGGTCCCCATCTACAAAAAACCCACTTATTCCCTAGCACACTGCTCCATAATAAATATTACTCAGTAATTACTGAGGGAGTCATAAAAGGGAATTGGCGTCCTAGCGACAGAATATTTGCCCTCCTTACAGATTTGCGACTTTAATATTGAAGAGATACATCTTGCCTTATAAAATACTCCCCAGGCTGCTTGTTTCCTTCAGATGAAGACTGAGCAAACACATCACGGTTTGAAGAGCAATCACAAGACAGCACAAAGTAGCATCCCATTTACAAGCAGCATCCCTGGCCAAACAAACAACAGAAGAGGATTTACAGGGACACATTCCTGAGAGCCTGCTGTTGAAACATGTCAGCAAATCATCCACATGCTTAACTAGATTTGGCAGGAACACCGAGATTCAAACTATATTTTATTATACAGGTTCACAACTTAAACATACAGGCATGGCAATACACTACAAATGATCATGACTGCGAATTGCTAGGAAAACAGCCTACATTTATCAAGGGAATCAATGCAGAGATTTTCATACGTTGATCAAGAAGGGAAATTTATGATTCTTTCTGTGAGAAACCATTAGAAGAAAATCCCTGCCTACCCAAACACACACACCAAAGAGAGCTACTTTTTATTAAGAGGTGTCTGTCAACCTCTAAGTACTCGTATGTGCCTGTCCACTTAAACGTAGGATGAGCCAAAACATTACACCAGTATTAAGACCAGTTCAGCATGTTCTGGATTCAAACATAATAAACTGGAAATACACTCCAAATCAGCTAAGCTCCCTACCACTCTATAATAAATATTTCTCAGTCATCATCCTTTCTAAAACCCCAATTAAGTATAAATTTCCCTTGCACTGTTTGGCACATTCAAAAAGATCAGGCTGCCCAGGGAAGCGGTTGAGTCGCCATCCCTGGAGGTATTTAAAGGACGTTTGGATGAGGTGCTTAGGGACATGGTGTAGTGGTGGTCTTGGTAGTGTTAGGTTTACGGTTGGACTCGATGATCTTAAAGGTCTTTTCCAACCTATACGATTCTGTGATTCTGTGATCTTGGCCCAGCTGGAGTCCTAACATGTGGCCTCTCTATAGGGAATTTCCATCTTGAGTATCTTGCCTGGAAAATGTCACTCAGTCCCATGCCTCATCGCTGATCACCAGGTCCAGCAGATTCACTTAGAGGGAGTCTCAGACAGCCCCCAAACGTCTAAGAGCTTTATAGGCCGATAACCAACAACTTAAACTCTTTCTAAAAATTAACAGGCAGCCTGAGCACAGACAACAGTGCAATAGTGTAACGGGTTCAGGGTATGAAGCACCTCTCAACAAGCATCTGACTACCCACCAGGCTTACTCCAAAGCCTACTAGCTAGGAAAAAAAAAATCTTTCTGACTTGCCAGGGCCTTGGATCATCTCCCTAACTTACTTTGGATTCACAGGAAAGCATCTGGAAGACATGTGTGGGTTCAGCAATAAAGGCTAGGTACAAATGGAAAGATGGCAATATTATTGCCAAAGAGAGATTGAAAAGAAAACCAACTCTCTATGGATCTCATGTTAAAAAGTAGCAAAGCTTTTCCAAAAAGAGATTGCCAAACCTCATCAAATCTACTGATCAATTATATCGAATAGAGCTTCTATTAATACACAAATGAAAGCCTCCACATAATTTGTTA
This sequence comes from Mycteria americana, assembly GCF_035582795.1. NCBI lineage: Eukaryota > Metazoa > Chordata > Aves > Ciconiiformes > Ciconiidae > Mycteria > Mycteria americana. The sequence continues at coordinate 8,703,197 of NC_134380.1, read as the reverse complement.
TATCTATTATATTACCTTAAAAGGAAACGTGCATATGGACTCCTTTGAGTAAAGGAAATTCAGTACCTCTTTCTTCATACCCAGTTAATGATACCACCTTAAATGAGGAGCATCTCCTGACCTACTGTTCTGTAATTAGCTAAACAAGAGCTTTTTCTGTTTGAAATAGGTAGGGAGAAAAATTAACTCTATACCAAAGGCTGCTTAAGCTCCTACAAAGACCCGTTCTGTTGTGGTCCATGAGGAAGGCACTGGCCATGCCCAGCAGCACCTCTTGGCACGTGTGCCCCTTGCACAGGACAGGAGGCAGCCTGCTCCCAGCAAACCTGTCCAAGATGTGCTGCCGCAGTGGTCCGACAAGTTTGGGAGCAGCCTGGTCAACTCAATCCACAGTAAGAAGGCTTATTTTGCTTCGGAGAGACACAGGGACCTGTAATCCACACCACTTCTGATGATCTCTTGAAAGGCACTCAAAGATGTCTAGACACATCATTTTCTGAGAAGCAGATGGTGCTGCTCATGGTGTCAACAAGCACAGAACAGAAGAGCAGGTGATAATGGTAAAAGGACAGCCCTGCGCTGTGGATTGAGCCTGGGCAGATGCAGTCTGCATACAGTAGTCCTTAATCCCTCTAATCTTGGGTCATTGAATGAATTTTTAGTCTTTTCCTTTTAGGAGTTTCCTGAAGAAATTGAGCACCTCACAAAATAAGTACAAAGATTGTGCTAATACTGACAGACTGCTTTCACATACTGCAATTACAATAAAATTTTAAAATTGTGCTAAACTGACTTAAGTACCACATACATGCAGTAGAAAAAAGTATTATAGGTTGAAAAGAAGAATAAGGTCTTCATTATTTCCTAACCTAGCTGTAACAACCTGCTGATAGCTAATGAAAAGGACCAGGAGGCAATTATGTTGGACTTTGTAAGATGTCTGGAGCCCGCTTGTGACGGTGCATGAATTGCAGACTTAATTTGTGTAAACAGGCATAAAACCTGCACCTCTGACTATTTCGAATTATTATGCAAAATTATTTGGAGATCATCAGGCTTCTTCAAAGTTTATATTCCCCTTCATCTTCTCTTTATTTTACAGCCTTCGATCATACTTTATTATAAAGCCAATACCATTAGAGAAAAAAATTATTTAAAACTCAAATCGAATTAGAACGGATTATCCACAATTATTTCCTTTCATTTAAAATGTAAATTTTGATGCCAGGATCTGGAACCAGAATAAAAGACAGACTCCTGTTTACGTTTAATAAGAAAAGACAAGAACTCCCATTCTACACAGCTGGATACGCTCCTCTCATGCTGTGCTACTACATTTCTAACCCAAACTTTACAATTTCCCTTCCACTTCCCAAGTTTGCAGACCTCCTGGGTCATGCTGGACCAAGCATCTTTAGTGGTAAGTGCATTAGCGTATCTCGTACGTGGTGTTAGTGCATACTCTTTAGTCTCTCATATGTGCGCAAGGGAATGGGCACAACAACTGCGGCTTCCCCACAAGCGTGCATTTATCCACCATAACTTATTATTAATTCAATTGCGTTATCTTGCTGGAAATATAGCTTGAGAGTGGAATCACTGCTGTAATATCCATCCAAGCTACCTGCACTTGCATATCTGTGAGGCTGAAGCTTTTCCATTATTTTGGAAGTAAATGCATTTTGGTTGAACTTTTCACTTACCAATGCTCTGCTTTCCCCGTCTTCCACATCAAACCGAATTAACATTCAATCAACATCTCTCAACGAACGTGACAAACACACATGAATGAGCTTGATTAAAATTCAGGTAGAGTCTGAACTATATCATCAACATCATAGGATCAAGAAGATCCAGACCGAAATGGATTAGACAAATGGATATATATATATGTGTTATTCCCTCTTTTCCTTCATTTTCTATTGTACCTTTTTATGTCTTCCTTCTAGCTTTTTTCCTGGCTGCACCTGTCTCTTTAGAATATTTAAAAAGATCCACACTCCCATGTAAAACTTTATTTGCCATATATAGGTAGTACTGTTATTTGTATTACAGTTGCAAAGCAAAATGTGGGACTAATGGTGTTAAGAGCTGGAAAAAAAGTGTACCTTGTGTCCTTCAGTCCATCAGAGAAGAACAATCAGTGTAAGAAGCGGTCGTCTTACATTCCTTTACGTGTGGGAAATGGATGGAAGAGCAGTAAGAGTCAAAACAAAAGAAAACGCTGTCCTGAAACAAGTAAATCAACTAAAAAAATAAATGATGTGTTCAAGTAGAGCTCGTGCTTGGTAAATCACTGGATAAAAAACAAAAGCCATCCTTGGAACAGGGCTATTCCCGCTAAGCAATGTTTCACACTTTCCCTAAATAACTTGGGCAAAGTCATGCAGGAAGACATTGACAGAGTCATGATTTAAGTTTTGCCCTACGAGGTATCAGTTCAGTATGGATGTAACATCCTGAAGTAGGTACGAGCTGAGGAAAGTCCACCTTTGCAGAATTTACCAGCTGAAAGGAGCAGGAAAAACAGCAAAGACAGAGCATTAGGGCAAACGCTAATCATGGCCAGTTTTGCCGTGTGAAGAAGTACCAATAACATGTTTGCAGTGAAGTTTTCTTTCTCTTTCTCATAAAGCTCAGACCTGTCCTGGCTTTTTATGAGCGCGGTATAACATCATCCAACACCACGCAGTAGCGACCGTGGAGTACAACCTGCCTTTCCTTTCTTACTTCATAGATCATTTCAAACTCACTGCAATAAGCCCACAAAGCCAGCAGAGGCTTTAAAAAGTTAATGAGAAAGATGTAAGAAAAATGTATTACTGTTTGTTTCAGAGAGTTCTGCAATGTTGGTGGTTATATACCCTGAGACACTATGTCAGTTCCACACTGTGGGGTTTTATTGCATTACTCTGGCAAGCAAACCAATGTATCATTAATGACCAAATCTTTGTGTCCTTACTTAGTGCTGCTTTTGATAATAATGATGCCTGAATAAGGGGTTCAGGCTTGGCTCTAGTTTCGATTTTCCAGCACAAACTAGGGTGAATCCAAAACAAAGGCTATAATACTGTTTGGGTTTCAAACAAAGCTTTACCTATTGCATAAGTTCTGGTCTTATGGCATTTCTATGCTTCTGGCTTCATCAAATCAAGAACAGAGCCACAGAAACATTAAGAATGCTACAGAAATTATAACCAAAGATGTAAGAGCCTTCCAAAAGAAACTGTCCCTACAGAACTGGGTGAAGGTGCAAAACTGGGAAACATTTTTTCACTTGTCTAAATCAATGTGCCTGTACCTAGAAACTACCTTTACTGCTGATGCAAACCAGTCCTAAAGAAAAAAAAAAAATCTTTATTGTCCATAGAGTCAGTCAACCCAAATAAAAATTATTATTGAAATGGACAGTAGTAGTAATGAGTTTTGGTCACCACAGATAAGCATTCTGTACCACACTTATACTACTCTTTCAGCTCCTTTACTACTCAAAGCCTTCTGCTCCATTAGGCTGAAATCAAGAGGATTCTGTTTTAATACATGCTGTGATTTTCCTTAAATATTTTAATAACATTTAGACTGTACCTTATCCACAAATGAAAATTTTTCTTAGAGAAATATATGACATTCATATCATCTTTCAATATAAAAGTGTAGGGATTTTTCAATTAACAGATGGAAAGCTTGGTTAAGGTAAGCATGCAGTAACCAGGACAGCATACATCGTACTTGCCAGAAGATTTATGTGCTTTATTTTGAAATATTAAAACATACTTAGTTCCTTGTCTTTCAGACACTGAACTAACTCGAGGGAAAAAAATGAATCAGTGCAGAATAAATAAATTCATGTCTTGTAAATACAGTATGATTAGTCTGCAATCTATTTGATGACAATATGTAACTAAAGATGAAGAAATCCTTTGTTTGAGACTAACACATTTATTAAATTAATATAAAAAATATACTGCACCTAAAATAGCTAAGTCTGAAGTGAAGTCTATTAGTTAACCAAAAATAGAACTTCTAGCACCATCAAATATTACCATCTTCCATCACCAGGAAAAAAATAAGATCCATGAATACCAGAAGAGAAGCCTGCTTTCAGACACTTCCAAGTACGCACTTGTTGTTTGGGGTGCAAGTTATTAATTTCTACTGCTTTATTGTGGACTGTTTATTCCTCTTCCCTTTCCATCAAAAATGAATAATGGGCTGTTCCTGCTCCTACTGATTTCAATGAAAGAAGTCTTTGTGCTTTGTGTCACACCTCACTGATGCAGATTTGATTCATACAGATAACAGCAGACATATTTTATACCAGTTTTCCAAATGCTGCAAAAAAATATTTTTCATTTGTGGAAGAATATATTTAAACGTGAACTTTGAAACAATGGTCAAAAAGAATTACAAGCTGAAGAGGAGCAGGTAGTTAGTTCACTATGAAGTCCAGTGAAATCAATTCACAGACTCCTGCTGGTTTAAAGAGGCTTTGGATCTGGACCTGGCTGAGATGAAGATTGTGATTTTATTGCCTCATGGTAACCAATGACTTTGAATCCCTCATTGCTGACATTGAACAGATAACTGAGATTGCTCACTTTTGTTTAAAAATACATATAATTTAGATCAAAATGTTCCTACAAAATGAGAGGCCCAAACACTACTTAAAAAATTAGAAACCGAATACAAATAAAGGAATGCATATACACACACACACACACACAAAACACTGTGGTTTTTGGTTGGGTTGTGGTTTTTTCTTTTAAATACTAATTTTAAAGAGCTCAATTCATAGCTACTAGTATCTAGGGCCCAATTTTTATACATAGATCACAAATATATAGTGAAGCTGAATGGACATGATTCGTTGTACATATAGTGCCTGAACAGAGTCTCCCCATACTGCTTCCTGGCTCTCTACACCAGCAAGATTGTCACCCCAGATAATGACAACTGTAGGCACGGAAGATTTTCAGTCAGACTTCACGTGCTCTGTATCACGATCTGATGACACTTTCACTTGTAGGGCACGACCATACTAAATCATACACTATCTCCGCACATATATCTCAGTGGATGAAGTGTAACACAAAGCAGTACATTTTTCAGGTGACAGACATTTGATGAACAGACAGATGAATGCCAAAGACCACTTCTAAATGCTACAGTGCTGCTATTGCGAAAGAACCTGTGTTTAAGATCATTGCATACACACACAAAACCTTATTCAGGCAAGAGGCTTCCGTGAGATTTTGTACAAGGGCTCAGGGAGAGGCAGGGAGCTCTCTGTTGAAAAGGTTGTGATGGCCAAACCCATATGAAGGAGACGGGCAGAGGTGCACCTGCCATCAGAAGTGTCCAGGTGGGAGCTCTGACTCTGAGTTAGTTTGGGGGCCTCCCTCCTTTCTCACAGCTCTTGAGCTGGGCCAGACTCACTGATTTTCCAACCATGGCTACCCTAAAGATTACACAGAAGCAGAAGATACTTATTTTGGAGCCATAGTCTGGTTTGCTCCAGATGGGAGAAGATAGCCCTTCCCTGCCTGCCAGCTTACCCCTACTCCCCCAGCTATGTTCCTCCAAGGGACGCAAGTGCAGGCACCAGCAGCCGCTCTCTTTGTCAGAGGGGCAAATCCCTGTGCCCAGGGCTCCTCTTTGCATAAGGATCCAGGTGACACGATCTGGGCCAGGACTCCTCACACAAACAGAACGATTTTTTTGGGTTTTTTTTTGTGCTGTGCAACAAGCTGGCGCCGAGCTTCTTTAGGAGATGTGTTATATCTCCGTCATCTCTAGCTACCACAAGGTATGACGGTTGTTATGGCAACCACTTTTCATTGAATGGCAAAGTATTGAACGCACTTAATGCCTTGGACAGATGCACCAGCATCTTCCTGTTTCATTACTGCAACCAGTTTTCTTTTCTTTCTTGCTTTTATAGTTTATGCTTATCTAAGCAAGGTATAATACGTGAGATTTGTCTTTTAAATCCAACATTGTTTCCCTTCAACCTTCCCCTCGTCCCCAGTGCAAGTTATCTTATAAACCTACCTCAGAACCAATGGGAGATGCAGGATTGGATGATTTTTCATACATATAAAGAATTTATGATCTTATAACATGTGCACAAATTCACTGAAAAAAATTCCCTTTCTTTGATTTCACCAACCAAAATGCACTAAAATCTCAATATATTTAACTTTTTTACATGCTCTTTCTAGTGCTATGGAATTGCTCATATGCATGAAACTAAGGCTGCATTTGTATATGACTGTTTTGCAGGACTGTAGTCTATTATTCCTTTTCTGTGCTGTATCTTCTATTTTCATTATGCCTCAATTAATACACTGAAATATGCTGAACAGTTTCACATGAAATATGTTTCTCATTTTAATCAGTTTAGCATCAAAGGTTTTAGGCTGGTATTTTCTAGGTTAGTGCGTAGGGTGTTTATTAATTTGTCTGTGATGCCTTCTCTCATTAGTGTTTAATGGAATTTCGAGCAATCCCAGCAGCTAGCAGATAATTTATTTTTTAAACACATTCTTATCAGTGTATTAAACAATCAGAGTCTCTATTATTTCTGAATAATCTGGAGTGCTTAAAAAGCTGGTACAGTCTGAGTCCTGATTGCACAGGGCTGAAAAAGAACCATTTTATATTTGAATTTGGTGTGATTGAAAAGTAGCAGCCCAAGAACCCCTGAGATTTGTATACTCCAATATTCCCTTTGCAAAGAACATGACCAAAACAAATGCCACCGCGTCCTGATCCAGCTAATCCGCTTACTGGCAAAAAAGGCCCCTGCCACAGCCTTAGCCAATGCACGGGACCTCTGCGTGCTGGACATCTGCTCCAGCAAGGCAGGCTCAAACCAACAGCAGCACTCACCTCCTCTGCTGCCCATGGGTCTTGCCTTTCTCCCCATACCAAGGAAGCCTATTTAACAATACCTGTGTTATGCAAATATTCAACAACTGAGAATGTAGCAACGTCTGCTAACTATTGACCTTTGCTGCATTTGAACCCAGGATGTTGAGTTTAGACAGCCAAGAGTTTCAGCACCTCTAAAAGAATGACAATAATTTCAAAAGAAATCCAGTAGTCCCATCACTAAAGCAATATTTTAAAAATCAGCTTGTGTTCCAAAAAGTTTTAAAGTATCCTATAACAGCCCAAATGTACTTCTCAATACTTGATGAGTTTTTAAATCATACATTTGAAAAAACTAAAATATTTAGCACTAGAATGAATAGTGAAGGCATAATTTTTGTTCATAGAGAAAGGTTTTAGATCTAATAGTAATCTCTATAAGAAAAACAAAACCAAAGGTTTTCTATTTTTAGAAGAGTGAATAAAACCCAAGAACACAGAAGGGGTTTTCCATGGACACAGCCTGTCTGCAGTAATCAAGAGGCACGGTGTAGCATACGGAACAGTAGTTCCGATATTGGACAGAGGTGAAACATTACTATGCAAACAAATTTGAGGGTATTTTTGTTTTCATTCCTCTGACATTGTCTTCTCTCAAACCTATATGAATAAAGAACTGTATCTTCTTGATCACCGTGCCATGAAATCACATTTACGTTCTCATTCCCAGCTCACGTTCTTGTTTCACTTGGTTTAGCATACCAGACAAGAGTCAGAAACTGACTGCAGCCATATGAAAATGCCTTAGCCACACACGTATGAAAGACAGACGCAACAACCGTTAAACTAGGTCTCATGACTTTGTCAATGATCTACATATTGCTAAAGTTTTGCTCAAGAAGAGAGCTCAGCATTTCACATGGAAGCTTGATTCATCCCTCCTGGTCCAGAAAGGGCACACTGCAAAACAGTGAGGCTACTGTTTTCCAGACCTGCTATTTAACATGTCACTGATATTTACAGTGCTCTTTAGCCTCTGCGTTCCTCTGTCACTTCTGTCCTCCTTTTCTGCAAAGGGGTCCTCCTGCTTTCTCCTACTAGTACATAACTTTGCACAGTCCGCAGAGAGGCTTTCCCCTAGGTTAGCATTTTTCCCTTCCTGGGGCTATTAGAAAGACAGCTGTAAAGAGCTGTAAAGACAGCTCCCAGGTGTACCAACGCCCCTGTTCCCTGTAGATAACCTAGATGCAGTACTACTCAGGTGGCTGGTTTTGTATCTCTGAGTGTAAGAAGGATTGAGAGATCCTTGCCACAGTGAAAGCCCTTCTGTCTTTGGAAACCTTGAAGTAATACAGAAATTATGGCAGCCCCCGCAGAGCTGGCCCCTCTGTGCTATGGAGGGGCACCAGCTCCTATCAGTGGGATGCTCTTAAAAGCGGAAATGGTGAGGAACAAAGAGACTCAGCACACTGCTCTACTTTGCCAAAAAACGGCTGAAGATTTACTGTAATTGTTACAGGATCAAACCCCTCGTCAAGGTTGAGTTGGAGAGGAGAAATGACAGTAAAAGAAGAATGGAATCTATCACTGGACTGTCTGACTAGTTGTTTCTCAGGAAAGTTATTCTTTTCTATAACAAGAAGTTAGGAAAAGTTTAAAATCTGTTTTAGAAAAATAACTGTAGCCAATTAAGTAGTTCATTATTTTCACTATATTACACCTTGACATAACCAAAGATTTGTCTCGGTTAGAGATGAGCAGCCATTTTGTACTGACTGCAGTGGAAGTTGTTGCAAGAGATGTGCACATTACTTTTATCTTACGTGATAGTCAATTATGTCTTTTCAAAACAGATGCAAATCATTGTTTTTCTCATCAGAGAGTAGTTTACAGGCATTTTACCCAAGTCCAGACACTACTGTCAAGTGCATGATGATAAGAACCTGGCTCATCCCACTTTCTTTTGTGAAAAAATGTAGTTTTGCTCTCTCTCATTTTGTGATGCTCTTCACCTAAAATAAGAGCAATTCTGTAGGAATGTATCTTCTGGCGTATGGGAGAAATGTAACTATTATCAGTGCAGAAAATATGTCCTTCAGCATGCAGTCCTTGCGTTTTTCCTTCAAGGAAAACAGCAGCAGGAAAAACAATAAGGCTTGACACCCAAGAAATGCTCTTGAAAGGCTAACAAATACCAACTTGCATAATTAAAATTATCTTTCTGTCAAACATCACGATAACATGAATATGAAATAACACCACATTTATATGCTCAATTATAGAATTCAGTTTTCTTTAGAATACAGGCTGTTAAAAAAGTGGCAATGAAAAATTCAGCATAATGGAAATATATGTTAATTCTTGCTAATTGTATGAACTGTTGGGATCATACCCTATGTAAACCCTTTCCACACCTCCCAGATTTGCTTGCAAGCTGCAGTACTAAAATTGAAAAAAATTACTGTACATGTATTCACAGGGAAGTAAGTAATTACTATGCATTTCGTTCTGCTTTCTTCTATCCTACAAATGAAAACACAGTAGGAGTAAGTGGTTTTACCTGATTAAGCAGAACGCGTCCCCCTGAAGGAGCGGTATTAGGAGCAGAAGCTACAAACTGATTTTCTTGTTATTATTTCAAAACGTACAGTACGATATTTCCAGTATGCATCCAATAACACACCAACCTGATGAGGCTCCCGGCATGCCCGAATCTCAGATGGCAATTTAGAAAGCCCACACTTCAGCGCTACCTAATCCCAGCTGTGCACAATCCATCAGTGCTGCACAGCTCCCTAGGCAACTCCCTCACCGCAGCTGCACACAAGTGCACTGAACAGGGGGATAAAATAAGGGGAAAGAGTAAAGATACTGGAACAAATAAAAAAGGTGAAGAAGAGGAGGTGTGAGGGATGTGAAGGACATGGAGAAATAGCAAATTTTGGTGGAAAAATAGCAAAATTTGATATAAAAAGACGAAAAAACCCTGAAGATTGTATTACATAAAGACTAGGACTGCATGTGGATTATTTGAATACTTTTATAATAGATGTGTTACATTTTTCAGTACCTCAGAAGTTATAAGCCTACACAAAATTACAAAAGTTCTGCCAGCTGTAACTATATATTTTTGGGAGGGAAATATGTACTTGGGGGAAAAAAAAAAAAAAGCTGTAATTTCTGACACCTACTTGGAATACATTCTAGATGTACTTCTTTAGGAACTATTGGTGAAACAACAGTGAAAGGCGGCCTTTTTCCTGATGGTGAATTCTCCTCATGGCTTTACTTACACCCTCTGTCAGCAGCTGGAGCGGGGTAAATTCTGGAAAAGGCTGGAGTTCAGAGCTGCTGGGCTTTCCTCAGGTTCATCTCATGTCCTGCAATTTTGTACACAGGAGGTGAGCATGCACGGGCCAACAGTCGCATCCAGTAGACCTAAAGCAATCCTTGTTCAAGTGAATGACCCCAGGCAACTTTTGGTCACATCCCCAGCCAAGAAATAAGTGCACACGTGAAAGAGCAATGAAAAAAATTATTCAGCAGACTCACATAAGCTATGGCTCTGTCTCTAGGGGGAAAAATGCTTAATAATTAAAAATTCTTTTTTTTTAAAATGAGACCACTGGATTGAATTTAAAAATATATGCTTCAGAAATCTTACAACTGACAAAAAATATTAGTGCTATTACCAGTCAGTGCAAGTAATGGTGTCTTATCAAGGAAATTTGACTCATGGACCAACAGTGTGGAAAAAAGGTTAATTCACATCAAACAGATTAATGTAATTTTTCAAGTTACCATTGTTGAGATTCAAAACCAGTTTGGGAGAATAAATTATAAATGGCTGAATATAAAAAGATCCCAAATGAAAGGGAGAATGTGAATTATAGCAAGGGATGTATTCCCATTCTGATGTGATGAAATTTATGTGCGCAAATCCCATTACCTTCAATAGGACCTGCACACAAATACCTGAAATGCAAATTACTTCAAATTTGCCTACATAAACATGTTCATAGACTACCTCTTGCAGCTTCTTTCAACTGTGAAATGCGGACACTGACAAAAATGGGATTTAAAAAAATGTAGAAGCCACATATGCTCTTTTCTATAGCAAAAAGACTGGTACGCGGCTTACGTGTGCCCAGGAAATTTCCGAGACCTCAAGGGCAGACTCATCATATTCTTCCTTTGACAGCACTAGAAAAATTCTCTCATTTCCTCCAAGCTCAGCTTTAATTTTAGGAGTCTGATATAAGGACTGCTGCAATATAGGACTTAGCTCAAGAAATAGGATCTTTTAAGGCATATGTGAGGCAAAAAATCCTCATAAGATTACTGCAGAAAATCTTTGCAACATCTTAATGGGTTTACATTGGTTGGTGGATTTCTCAAAGTAGTTGCTATGCTGTAGATCAATCTTCCATGGGGATAGGTTTGATCGCACAAAAATTGAGAACAGATTTGTAAATCCAGATGACGACTAGAAATTAGAACTTCCATTCCAGTGGAAATAGAAGGAAACTTGTGTGTCAGATCAGAAAAAAACCACAAAATTTCAAAATTTTCAGGTGAGCAGAAATTGTCAGCGATACAGTCCTGAGAGCACAAAAACATTTCATTGAAAGGATAATAAAAAGGGACAATATATAAAAGTCCAAGTGGAATGAGGTGAAATGCAATGACAAAGTTGAATCTACTAACCTACACTTTTTTTCACCTATAATTTAGAAGAAGATACATATCCCTGAGAAACACTTAAATTTTGATTAATCTGTATTTTCTGACAGGACACTGTTGTGTCAAGAATTTTTACCCATGCTAGTCATCACATTTTGAACATCTTGTGACAGTGATGGAAATGTTCCCTACAGACAGTGAGTCAATTCCCACAGAAAGACAAAAAGGAGGCAGAAGACACTTTCACTAGAATTAGACAAGTTGAATGCATTGCAAACTTTCTGGGATTTCTGAATTTAAATTTTAACCCCAGAGATCCTTTTAAAATCTCTTGTATTTCTAGGGTTTTAAAATACACTACTTTTATGAACAAGGATAGAACTGTATCGATAAGAAACATAGGATCCTCAGTCTATATCCTTCAATGTTTTATTTTTCATCAAAATGTATTTCAAATTATATGTGATCAAGAAAAAAAATTCAGTTGAGATTGATTTTTTCACAAGACAAGTACATTTAATTGCCTTTTGCCATGATCAGTGTTGACTCAATTCAATTTTGCCAATAATTCATGAACTTTCATGAATATGCATATACTTTTCTGTAAAGGTTAGCATTATTAAATGTGACTTTTCCCAAGAGCAGGGAAATGAATTGAATGAAAGGGGAATTAAGAAGAAAAACAGGTGATAAACATAATGGATATAAAGAGAATACTGTCACTTAAGCTGGTTTGGCACACGTATCGTGCTTGCCCCAAGATTCACTCACTGCCAGGTCCCAGGTTGCTGTTTACTCTGGTATCTTCTGGTTTTGTGAATATCTCGATGAAAGCCTTTCCAGCCAACTCTAACGCGCAGCAATCTATGACGGCAATGTCATTCAGTTCTACTGTGCCAAAATGCCCTGACCCTCATCATTTTAAAATAATTTCTTTTTGCTTTCATCAGCCGAAGATCACCATAAGTTTGTAGCTCACTGGAAAGTAAAACACTGACTACGCACTTTGTTTCCTTCAAAAAGAAAGCATATCTGTCATTCATGTCATAAAGTAGTTGTCTCCAAAAGTAAAACATTCTGTTCATGTAGGAAAACTGCCTGGAACCACAAAAGACTGATTTTTCTCCTAGAGCAACTCTGACACATTCTATGCTGGCATCTGCTTTGGTTTACATGCAGCATATGCATTAAGGGCCTGGTATGCCAGGTCCAAATCAGATCGAAGCATCTCTAAAGTAATGGATGGGGACCTCATCCATTAAAAATTAGGACAAAAACCTGTGAACAGCCTCTGATTCACTTCAAGTATGGCAGTCATCCTCTGCCATGCCCAGGATTTCAGTCTGGTCATCTGCCCCCAATGAAAATTTAAGGCTCCAGATTCTACTCCCAAGAAGAGTACCAGGCTGTGAAAGCACCCAGCACCCTCAGCTTGGCTTCCCTGGAAGTCTCTCATCTGTGACTCGCACTTAAAGGAATATTTTCAACAGGGAAAGCCATTATCCAGGATTCAAGTCAAATAGATCAATAAGAACATTCCCTCCCCAAACACCAACCCTGAAATCTAAAAAAAGATAAACAAAATTACTTCACATTCAATTTTATGATATTGAAGAGAATTAGAGTTCATGTATTTCAGACACATGCAAGGAGAGAGCTCTGAGCACGACAGCTTTTCAGGAAAGTGAGTTGTACATTATGTGAGTAAAGCAAGAAACTAGTACTTGAGAAACAACAACAAAAAAAAACAACAAAAAAAAATTAAGCTGTCGAACAACAGTCAGAATACCAAACCAAAAAAAGAAAAAAAAAAAAGTACCATACCCTGCAGGCCTAGCTCTAGAGCTGGCGTGAGACAAAGAGCAGACAAAGAGCAATATCCGACACAAAAGTGCAGTCTTCTACTCATGGAAGCCAATAAACTTAATAGAAGGAAAGTGAGGAGGAAATACCACATTTAAAACTCCAGTGGCTCACCTGGAAATATAACTCCCTAGTTTTCTTTTAAAATCTCCCCCATACATATGCAGTATAATGAATTATATTGAAATGGTTGAGCTCCTGTCATCTATTATTTGAAATGTGAGTTGAAGTTCACTTTAAATCATTCCTCTGCCAGAGAAAAGATAAAAAAAGAGGACCCAATAGTTTCTACTGCAAAAGCCATTTCACCATAAATACATGTCTCCTGTTGACAATATATTGGATGAGCTTGTTTACAGATTCCTGTTCCTATGGTCTTAGATAGTCCCCAGCTTCTTAGCTTTATTCTCATCACAATATGTATTTTACATAGTGATGTATAGGAAAAAAAATTATTGTTTTAGAAATACTTGTACTCTTCCCCCCTGAATTAATAAAAACTAAGAGAAAAGAGTGGATAGCACATGCCAAGCTTGGAAGTGCACAACTGTACCTCACAAGTGTCTCTGCTAAATCGTATTGCTGTACAGACTGTGACCTGGGCACTGCCTCTTTTTGCGGAGGACAAAAATCACATTTTATGTATTTCAGTATTTATGTACACATTTATGTACGCATTATATACACATTCAGTATTCAGTACAGATTTATGTATTTCAGTAAACTTGCTAATAAAAATAAAAGCCATTCACGGAGGACTGGACACAATAAGGCACTCCGAATAACAGCAACCTAATTTCAGCTAATTCTTTTTTCTTCCTCCCCTTCTACGGGACAGGTGATACCTCCCAAACTCGTACCTAGTGTCAACATTATCTTATTATTTTCTCTGCAACGTCAAACCTCAGACCACGGTGATGGTCACCTGTATAACAACCTTGAGAAACTGGTGCTTCCCTTTTACAAAGATATGAACAGTGGAAGACTTGATAACTTAGAAATGTATTCTCTGGCCATCAATCCACATTTTCATAATAATGATAAATACGTGATGTGTCCAACTGATGGATGGCTCAGTCACTGGCTGCTTCCTGCTTTTAGCAGCACTATGACAAATAAATATGGATGTGCTGCGAGTGGGCTTGGTATTTGTGCCGTTTGGGTTTTTTGAAAAGAAATACTCAGTCTTCTTGGAGATATTATCTGATAAAATTAACTTCAAGTGATATCCCTCAATAAAACAACCAAATAACCTAGCAACATTTTTTCTAGCAAATGATCTAGAAAATTATCTCCCGTGCCAGCAACCAGGATGAAGACAACCATCTACATTTCTTGCAAAGATGCTTACACATTTTGGTAAGAAACAATGGAAATTATTTGCCTGAATTTTCAGATCCCAAGTATTATATTAAAATTAGAAGCTAGATAGTATATATCACAGATCAGTGGGTGAAGCAATGGTTGTATATGAAAACGTATTAGCACAAGGATTAGTATTTGGCATGGTAGAACATGAACAATTACAGCACATTAATAGATTGTGTTTTCATTTACATTTGAAGGATTATTGTATATACACATATGTACATGTACACACACCACATTAAATTAAACACACTTTGCCTACCATACTATAGGCTAAATTATTGTTTTCCCTCTGAAAGCACAACATCTTATCGAAAGTCCATTATGCTTTGGAAGAACTTGGTCACTGGGAATTTTCATACACACTGTTGTGCAGCATTTCAATTGTGAGGTTTGAATAAAGGCTTAAAAGGAGCCCTAAATTCAGGAAAGAATTTCATATCTAAATAATTTGAATGAAGTCATACCTCTAAATAGCGTATTTGTATGAAAATAGCTCCACAGCGTGCTAGCCACAGAGCAGGACCCTGCTTTCCAAGGCTGTCAAACATAGATTAAAGACTACTGCTACACCCAAAAGCTTAGAAGGAAATATCATCCTCAAGCAACTCTCTGAACATCTTTCCAGAGCTACTGCTCGAATCTGCAGTCCTCCTGCTGAACTTTGAGTTACTTGCATTAGATTAGACATATTTCTGCCACACATTTGCTTTAAAACACTGAATACATGTTGGATTACAAATAGGACTTGTTTCAACGTATGTTAAACATTCCATATCTCTTTTAACATAAAACAAACAGCTACAGTTATAACAACACTCTTATTTTCTGTGCCAGGTTTTAATTACATAGAACTGGAAGTCAGAGCATTGCGCAGTCCAGTAAACACTATTAATAGCCATGGATCATGTATATCATTCCTACAATGCAATTTGAAACACCGGTATGTATAATTTCAGTATTATAATTATTCACTCTGGGCTGTTTAATAGACCTGCCTCAATATTGTTTTACTGATTCAAATCAACTCTAATTAATGTCTGTAAAGCACTTGATCATGCAAGACATTACGTGAATGCCGGGGATTTTTCCTGCAATATAATTTTAACAAATACTCCTACTATTCATAATTTATGAGTCATGAAAAGGTGTTTGATACTTCACAGACACACAAAATGACACCTTTTTCTGCCCTTGTATGCTTCATAATGTAGAGAAACATAAAAATAAGTGTATTGGCTTGTTTTTTTCAGTTTATCTTGACATAATATCAGTTTAAAGATTTGCATCTTCAGAACAACTTTGTGGACCTAAGGAGAATCTTAAAACTCTTTTGATTTGAAATCAGCTGTATTTTGATTCCAAGTACAGAGTCAGCCACTTGATACTTTAAAAGACGTTTAAAGGCTTAGAATAAACAATTTAAAAAACCCCAGCTAATTGCAGCAGAAAAAATACGAGATTTGCTTCAGAGAATCATCTTTTATTCTTCCTAAGCTGGTAATTCTAGCATTTCTCAGAGGGAGTTTTTCTTCCTTTAGGTATGCAAATCAATTGTATACATATTACTAATTAGAATTATAAGGAATGTGCCTTTGGAAGAGATGTTGGCCTATTTTCTCATTAACTGGAGGGTAAAAAAGCAGTCTTGTGATTTATTCTCTTGATTCATCATGTTGCACTCTCACCCATGTGCCATCCACTCTGTCCGGTGCTTTCTGTAGGGTGCACAGCAGCAGGGGTTGGGGAGCAAATGCTGTTCTAATGCTGGAGAGCGGCTGAACTCTACACTGCTGTGGTGAATGCTGCAGACAGCCACTGTTGGCGTTTTGGAGTGTAGATACATCAAGTATGACTCAGAAAATCTCTTTTCACAAAACTCAAGTCATCTTTTGGGGTCCGAGATACGGTTGCTCATATAATTTACCTTCCACTGTTTTTCACAATTAGAGATTGTAAAACTACCAGTCTTGTTTTGTACCCTTGTCAAAAGACGTCCTTGTGCAGTATATTTTATTACAAGATATTCCCATAAGACAGATTCTTTATAGGCACTTCAGGTGAATGGTAAGCGGTTTGCTAAATAATAAAAACACTAGAAGAAAAAAAACTAAAAGAAAATATCAAAGGAAAAGAGCATGCATGGAGACAGTTGGCCAAAATCAAGAACAGAGCCATGGCTACAGCTTCAAGAAGGTTCAGGAGTTTCTTATGAGAAATTGTTCATTTAAAGCAGTCCAGCATAACCCTACATGTGCCTCAACAAACCAGGATGGAAATGCTTTAGGATTACTAGGCATTTGGAAGCAGGAAAAGATATATTCTTGGAGAATGCAGTTCCACAGAACATGTCCCATACTTAAACAGATTAAAGGAAGAAAAAGATAATAATAAAAAGAGCTAGGAGCTACAGACCTGGTAGATTAATAAATGACGGCTTAGACATAACTGACAAGTGCAATCATAAAATAGTCTCATAACAGGTTGCACAGAGGCTAAGAATGTGTACCACATGACTTCAACTGAAAGACTGGAATTTAGCATCAAACAACCCTTGCACAAGGACCTAGCTCCAGTGCACGGCTTCAGTTTTAGCTCATTCAGAGTCCACATCCTGCAATCAACATCTAAGCTGATTCCAGTTCAGAGCCAGTAAAAATATCCACTTGCTCCTGGGGCTGTCTTCAACTCCAGCTCTAAATTCAACCCAATCTTAATCCCCCTCCAGAATTCCCAGCTCGCCCCAACCCTAATTCTCTCCCAAAGCCAACCGCGCAAGATCTTTCACATATAGCCACCTTTATACCATCTCTGAATAACCAAGGATCTGGTTTGCATTGTAAATACCTGCACCTGCAGTTTAAAAACAATTCCCTGATGAGCGGCGAACTGAGAAAAAAAACACCTCATACAAAACTATTCAGGAAGACAGTAAATCTCGAACGCCATTACATCAGCTTTTATAGTCACTTGATGGGAAAGGTACCCCTAGCTATGAATATTTTAGTGAGAACAAGCCACATCTTATCACCTCATCAATATATATGCACATAATTCTCTTCTATTACTGTTTTATAAAACAAAACTGGGTTTGTATGTTACCAGATAGCAGTATTAATACTCTACTCTTTTACAAGACTTCTCAAAGTGCTTTAGCAAGGCAGGTATTGTTGCATTCATACTTCCAATGCAGAGCACAAGGTCATTTGTACATGGCACAGCTAGGAGCAGAGTCGGATGCTCATTCCTTCTTTATTTAGCTGCTGTACTCGACTGCCAATGCAAAGCATTCCTATAATGCGTACCGTGACACTGGGAATATAGATATAAAGTTCTTATTGTAGCCTTATTCCTTACCATTTACAATATGGATGGAGTTGATGGTGAATAGGATGGAATTTTCTCTATCAATATTACTTTAGGAAACAACCTTTGCTGGTTAGTAACAGTATGTTATCATACCACTTCCCAGACCATCTATTAAGGAAACGCAGAACTTTCTAGCCCCCACACTGACATCACATACTGAGCTATTTGCTTGCCTTCAGGTGTTTGTTGAAAGGCTGTTTAGCATAATGAGAGCCAGCTACACTTGCCATGAATTTCACAGCAACCTCCAAGAAAATCTATGGGGAAACTATTGGCTGAAGTTATGTGCAAAGCATAGTTTTGGCTGCACTTTTGTGCATCGTGATTAGCAGACATCAGCATATTCAGGACCCACTCATACAACACGCAAGTGGTCTCAGCAGCAGAAAGAGGTAGGAATAAACAGTTTGGTTGATTCAGTATTGGACAAGTAGTACCGGTCACTTAGCAACCTTCACTTCTTGGAGAGATACAGATGGTTAAACACCTGCAGCAGTCTTCAAATCAGGGACTAGATTTTTCTCTCATGCCAGTTTGACACTTCAAAGCATCTTCCATTTTACACAGCTTCTTACGTTACATCCTCGCAAGAGGGAGGAGAGTCATCAATCAATTACTGTAAGCAAGGCTGGAGTAACCCGTTCAGTCACAAGTGAATGGGTTAAAATGAATGTGAATATAGTCTTGGGCACAGAGTGTTTCTCTGGGGAAGGTTTTTGTTTTAACTTCCTTTTATGTAAATATGTTGCCAGGAAATATCAATCTGCATGTGTTTTATGCAATTTAGTATAGCAATCACCTTTAGGCAGCTAGAAAGAACACGAATAAAAAAAGATACTCACTTGACTCTCCCTAGTTACGTTTGTTTGGCACGTTACATTTTGATTGTTAACTATCTATCAGCATAGACGTCTGCATTATATTCACTGCTTTTACTCCTCCTTTGTTTCATACACAATATAAAAATCCGAGATTAAAGAACCACGAAGTACAGTGCTTTACTGCACACCACTGGATAAGTTGTATACTTTGTCATGTTTATCACTTAGCGGTGGCTGGCAGAGACTTAGGTCTAATGGGCAGCTTATTAGCCTAGGTGAGCAGGGCTGTATTCCTCGTGCTGCCACTGACCTGGTGCATAAATTCAGAAATGACACTTTGCTTCCCTTTGCCTCTGGGTGGATCCACAGCTTAGGAACCGATGTGGCTGATGTATCGAGGACACGGATATTCTGACGAACACTATTATCGTAACAGTGCTACTACACCCATTTTGCAGAGGGGAAACAAAGCTAACGAGCTCACATTCTTTCTTCCAGCAGCACTAGCTGTCATTCTCAAAACTGATGGCAAAAACGAACGACTGTGGGATTTCTTGACTGAGTATATCTGAGTCCAAAAGCTCACAAGGAGTTATAGAGAGATTAGACATTTGCAAGAATATCAATAATATCTAGGGTTGTAATTATAAATTCAAAGCAAAAACCTCAGCCCTTCAATGCTTTATAAGGCATATAAACTCCTGTGCTTCAGAGAAAGTTTCTAGAGCTTTTCCTACCTTTGAAGATGGGAGAGAATTTCCCCCTAGAGTTCCTTAGAATACAATTGTCTTTTGTTTGGGTTGCCTCTGAAGCCTGTGGTTTAAACCCTATCTGTGACAGCTATGGACTACATAGACACTGCACTGATCCAATACATTAACTCCCATGTTTCTGTTCTGAAAATACTATCAATTTTATATAAAACTTTCTGCTTTCCTCCTTCATCATATTTACTGCATGAATGACCCAGCATACAAATTTAATCTCTCTTTTTTGAAAGACTGAAGACAGCATTCCAGCCAGATACTGATCTACTCAGGCTCTTTTATCTCTCTAATGGTCAATGCTGACATGTACTTAAGGAGGCTGAGAAAACAATGACAAAATAAACACTGGCTAAAGAAAAATCATTTCTGCCATCGACTTAGATAGCTCAGGATTTCTGCACATTACTGAGTCTGCTATGACTAAAGTCTGTTATGATCTACCCAGATACAATGGCTTTGGTTGGCTGTGTAGTTTATTGCAATACTAAATGTCACTATTGATTCAGACACTCACTGACGCTTTTCTGCATGGACAGTCATTATTTTAAGTGCTGCTTTGTTGTTATGGCTAATGTATTTGTGGGAAAGTTATTCACCGGATGACCATATGCTTGATTTTCAACCATTATGTCAATTATATCCCAATGTATAGCTTCCTCAAGAAGGACACCTCTTTCATTAGGAATATTGGTTATATTTTACCAGCGTTGTTATGACACCAAGGTTTCAATTTATGGGTGTTTTGGGTTTTTTTCCTTACCAATTTAATAACCTTTTTTTTGGCATTTCAAGGTGTTCCTCTGCATGTGTGCACAAGGATGTGATGCAACATCTGAAGATGCATCACTGACAGCCTTATGGAAGCCATGTTAGTAAAAAGAAAAAAGTTGAGATGCGCTTTGTGATGTGGATTAAAAAAATCAACTCTGGTTAGGCTTTATTCTTCCTATTAGTAAGATTCAGGTAGAGAATTCTGGGGTCCTCTTAAAGAAGTTATCACTCTCCTATTGTACCTTGTTTTACTGGTGCTCTATTTTTAAAAAGTAAATTACGGGCATTTCACATGGTAAGGTTGTGATCAAACACCTTAGGAATAAAGCACTTCACACTTGAATAATCTAAACTAGATGCATGTTTACATGATTAAGGGAAAAGAAGGGGAAAAAAAAAGTTGAAGCTGATTGAAGAAGCTCCAGGACTTGACTTTACTAGCTGTATAAAAAGATGCTTCTTTTTAAAGCACTTATAAAAATCCTAAACTTTCATAAAGAAGTTATGCTGAACCATTTGTGATGACATACTAAAAAGTGATTTATCATCCTGTATAGCTCTCTATACAGCCAGGACATGAAGGCGTCTGTCAGGTTTGCTCTTAGGACAGAAATAGACTTCATGGTTTAGACGCCAAATTATATTTGACATTTAATTTACCATCTATGAAGCTGTAATATTTCACCTAAGCAGAAAAGGAAGAAAACGGCAGGAAATTCCATTTGCCAAAGAGAAATGCCAACAATCCTTGCTCTCAATAATCAGATCTCTAAAGTAATAGATTATCGACCATAACAAAGTACATCTAAGCATGATGAATGTAATGGACTAGAGAGGATATTTTGTATACAGAAGTGAAGGAATAATGCATGTAACAAGAATGAGTGTCATGATTTTTACCTCTTTTTCCTCATTTGGTCTGGATGGCAGGCAGTAGTAACAGCATTGCCAGACAAGTGCTGGTCCCAAGCAACATAAAGTTCAGAGCAAGACTTATTTCCAGCATCAGCAGACTTAGAACCAGTCCTGGACCAGGAGCAGGGGAGCATCCCGAATGGGATTTCTCATACAGTGGGGCAAGGAGCAAGTGGGGTCACAAACTGTTCATACATCAATATTTTTTGCAGTCACTCTGCCTGAATTTCCTGTGAAACTTTGGAACGCAAAGCTGGAGATGTTTCTGAGAACTTCACATACTGCAAAGAAAACAAAAAATATTAATTGTATTTATCAATGGATTCCATGTTTCATTGCTTCCCATCCTTGAGGGGTTGAATTACTTTTTCTAAAAAAAATTTTATTCAATCTCCTCATGTTGTAACTCTTGAGAAGAAGGGGGGGGGGTTGGACTAGATGACCTTTAAAGGTCCCTTCCAACCCAAACTATTCTATGATTCTAAGTGGAGGAGACACCTTTTTAACTTTTCTTGGAAAACTACGTAGACATTCTAGCATTTACCAAGCTTTTCCAAGCATGAACACACACCTTTCCCATTTTCCTTTTTTGAGTAAACAGAAATTCAGAAACTAGAGAACTATTTTTTAGTTACCACAAAACACACAAACACAAAGCTAGCTCTGCCAGTGATCTCAGACACTTATTCGTGATATCCCTAGTGACAGTGACGTGCAGCATTTGCATTCTTCTGTTTCTCAAACCTCTTCCCCCTCCAGACACACATTGATGGCTCTGTCCACAGGACCATTTCTCCAGTTCCATTCAGTCAGACAGGTAAGGATTCTCTTCGGGAACCCCATAATTATATTTAACAAAACATCACAGAAGCGTATCAGGCAGAAAGGGGGGAGATGCTCTCATGTAGACAGATATTTCATTTCAGTAATGTATACTATTCACCATTCCTCAGCAAAGAACAGCTGCAAACTTCTCTCAGGAAGAGTCAGGAAATAAATGTGAACTATACTAATGCCTTGTTCCATATCTGTAGTTGCCAAAGTGATTTGGATAATCTGAGCTATCCAAGTGAAGATTTCATTAATGGAGGAGATAGAGCTATTCTTACAGAGCATATTAAAATTAATTAGCCTTCAAGAGTAGAAAACTATGAGCAACAAGATTCAGAGGCAAGTAAATTAACAATGGATCTCATTAAAAGGAAGCTGTGTTTAGACTAGAATGCCATGTTACTTTGGAGTAAATCAAAGCGTTCAAAATGACCATTTTCTTTAGCTACAGAAATTGAGGGGAAAGCATTGTCATTTGATCCTCCAGATGTTCATGTAGGTTCTGGAGTCCTAGAAGACTGCTTGGGGGGAATTACCTTCAACTGACTTTCGAGCTTTACCTTATTTACAGGCAGAGCACCTACAGATGTAGTCATCACAAGAGGAAAATGCAGTAATTTCGAAGGGTAGCCACAGCCGGCAGTAAGAGTGACTTTCTGCCAGAGAAGTTTGGAAACAGCTGTTTCCCAGATAAAAGATACACAGAGCCTGCAAGAAATTGCTGCTGTACACTTAGAGACCTTGCTGGCTTTAACACTCCTCTACAAGGGGACATGACCATCCAAGGACAGCTTGTTTGCATATTGTCAGTGGCCAGCAGATTTTTTTTTTTTTTTTTGCTTGTTTGCAGTTTAATAGTTTAAGTTTCAGACTGCATCTCATTAAACTGGGTGGGGCGGGGAGGAGTGCTGATTGTGGTAAAACTTTGAAAATCCCTTCTGTAGATCACTGATAGTAACTCATGCCCAACTGCAAATATTGAAGCACTACTTCACATGCATGTGCATACCTTGAATATTTTGCCACTTCAAGCTAGACAAGTGATAGAAAATGAAAAATCAATCAAAGAAATTATAGCAAAAAACCAGTATGTTTATGAAGTAAGGCCCCAGTTCTGTAACACAAATGCAGGCTTAACTTCATTAGAACAAGTGGTCTCACTGCCTTCATCTCGGGAGAGGGAAGTTAAGAATTTGCCAATGAATCATTGTAGCATCATCACCGTGCAGACTTGCAAAAGCATCAATCATATGGCATGAAGTATAATTTACCCAACTCCGTCAAGATACATGTTGGTGAACAGGCATCTTCCCTCCTAGCTATGATTGGACTGAAAATAGGTGGTCGTATATAAATAAACAAACCCACAATCAATCTCAATTCTCTGTTAGTAGCTCCAGTTTGCGAGCAAAAAAACCCCAGTCATCATGTGCCTAATTTGATATTTTTGCAGAGGAATGCTTCAGGTATGTGCCTTTCTCAAGAAACCTTTGCTGTAAGTCCTAAATGTTGTTGTTGCATAGGATTAGACTGGTGTTAGTGCAAGTGGTGCTGCAGGTGAGCACTGAATGGACTTAAAAAATGCTTTCTTAAACCAGTAAAGTACTAGTTAGTTTCATTTCATGCAAGCTATTAATCTTGCTTTGTTTTTTTGTTATTAACCAATAGTCGCCCATCTGTGAGACAGTAATATAAATGAGTTATTGTACCCTTAATCAGTTTTGTTTTATCTGTCTGTCAATGGCTACCAACTTAGTCTATTTGTCTTGACATTTGCTTGTGCTGTCATCTGCAGAAGTGAAATGGGTTGAGATAGTTTAAGTTCAAGATACGTAAGCTGAGGGCAATCATTACAGACATTCAGGTAGCTTGATGTCTAAGGCTTTACTTTGGAAGTTATTGAAGACTCTAGGCCTGATCCAGTAAAACATGCTTGATATGAAACACTATTATTAACAACAACAAGTAGCTATTATATAGCAGCTTTTCTTGTTTATATCAAACAATTTCACAAAGAAGAAAGCAACTTCACAAATAAAGATGCTGAGATGCAAGTGATTTTGAAAAAGATAACCTACAATGCAGTATCAGTAGCAGGAACAAAACTCAGTTTCCTGATTCCCAGTCCAATCCTTTATCCACACCACGTGATCTGTATATAACTTGCTACATTAGGTGTTCCTTTCTCAGAGCTGGATGGGCCAGTATATTTGTATCTCATCCAACTTTAATATGCAATCACTTTTAAAATGGTCCCTGTTTAATTAGGCTGGACTGGATAAATCAATCTGTAAATAATGTAAAGAAATACAGGTTTTGATATTTATAGTTATCATGCAGAATTTAGTGATGACAGTACAGTATATCACCGACATTAATTTCATTAGATATAAATTGCACTAGTATGACATTGATATATTATAATTAAAACTAATGATCCATTGATTCTCTTTCAGAAATCCATTTAAGATGACAAATATTCTTGTACTACAGACCAATGAATAAATATGGAAAGCATACAAAAGTCCAGGAGGTAAATTCTGCATTCAGTTATGCCAAGGTTTATATGCCAGTAAAATTATTGCCCAAGTTAGGGCAAATTATGGCCCAAGTTAGAGCCACAGTATGACTAAAAGGAACGTCTGTGATTTTTTGGAAGCACACTATGTCAGAAGCAGCCTACTGCCAATTCCCATGAGAAATCAACTGGAGGATAGCCCCAGTTTCACTGTATGAGCTACCAGAGGAATTCCAAGCTATGAAGAGGAACCTCTCCTGTCCCCCCACCCAAACTCACATGTATCTGTGTAAAATCACTATAGATTAGAGCTATTCAAACCTAAGGCAGAAGAAATGTTATTTGAGTAGCTTTTCAAATGCAATTTCAACATCAGCCATATCTAGACTCCTACATGATCACACCAGCTCTTTCCGAGAAAAAGGCTGCTGATGGCTACCCAAGATCTAGCGCTAATAATCCCTAAATGCTTAACCACGCTTTATCCGAAGAAAATGAAAGGGAGCAACAGGAATTCCTCTGAAGGAATTGATTTGAATCAACCTAAAATGCATTTTCATCCACTGTTTACTTTAAGTGTCACTCAGGACAAAATACAATACAGATTCTTCTTTCCTCCCAGATTAAAAAGCCACTAGTCTCATGGGTACTGTAGGCACAATTACTTATATCTCTTGCTTTCACGCATCCTTTGCTTTTGTTACATGATTTTCCTACAATTAGACCTTAAAAGAATTGATCCTCCTTTCACCACAAAAAGGAGAGACAGTTTCTTCTAAATGTTTAATAAAAGGTAGCAAAAGCAGTCTAGACATAGTCTTTTAACCTTACAGGAGGGGAAATAATCTAGATTTCAGCAGCTGTGCCTGATTCTACTGTTGACTTTCCAATTGCCAATGAAACAGTTCAATTTGCCAACTTTCTAAAAGTTTAGAAAGACTTGTATTGATTTGCATAGGTATGCGCATATTTGCTGTAGGCCTGACACATCCTGAACAACCCTCCATTTATAAAATCTGTTTGACTGAGGTGGTCGCAAAGTGGGGAAAACTTACCTATTTGCACACCTGAGAAAGACATTCAATCTGTCGATCATTTAGACACCACCTGGCTGACCAAGCCCCTTAGACTTTCTATAGTCAGTGGTAAAAGATTAACCACCTTCACAGAGGGATTCAGAGCAGCTAATTTAGGAGCCTACCTCTCCCATTACTTCCATAAGCTAAGTTACACATTAAAGTTACACATCTTTACACAGCAAATGACCCTCTTTTCCCATCTGCTTGAATTCAGACACATGGTGTGTCTCCTCTATGTAACTCGAGGAAAGAACATTTCCCCGTTGCACCCTCTCTTTGGCTGGCCCAGCGACAACCACCCACCCATTTCACAGCGCCTTCACCATCGCTTTGGCAATACAAATATTGAGTATGTGATAAGATGTGCTGAGGACAGCAGTAACCCATAAAGCCTGTATTTGAACACAGACAAATGCAATTAGAGATGTGTAGGGCATTTCCCAAGGGGTGGAATACATATGTAACTTAATTAAGCCTTTTCCTGCAGGCCTAACTGATTCATTGGGCCAACAGATACTGTTTTTAGGAGAGCGCATGTTTAATTTACAAATTAGTGGATTACAGTAATATGCATAACAACATATTAAATGAAGTATTAATGTAATACAACCCAAATGATGCATGATAAACTATATAAGCATATATACAAATTTGATTTAATGTGTTAGCTTCCTTTGCCCTCTGTCAGTCTGATTGCCTTTGCATAATCCATGTTTCTAATTATCCCCTAGTATGCCTTGCATATAAATAGCTAATTAGATAGTGTCCCTGTCAACTATGAAGTATGTAATATCTGAAAAAAAATACTCCTTTGGAAATTTAATTTAGGATAACAGATTGTGCTATCCAACTGAAGAATTAAAGCTTTCAGTTTACTAAGATGTTTGTGCATTTAATCTCAACCTCATACTATTATAATAGTGCCCCCAAATGCATCCAGTAGTTTTATTCTTTTTAAAAAATCATTCTGTCAAAAGCTTGTACAGTAATTACAGTAAGATGCTTAAGATCTAAAATTCACATTGCCGATGATGATTTTACATGTGCGTCGACTGTCTGCTGAATATATGCTAAGTGGAAAATTCTCAGATGCAGCTCTAGAAATTGCTATACCAAATCATAGAAGAGGGCCATGTAGTGTTGTGTGCTCTTCCTAGTCATAGCCAGATGTTCCAGGGAATGGCGTTGGTGTTCTGAGCCTGCCAGATGTGGGATAATCTCAAACATCAGGTTACCTTGCATCAAACACCTTTTTCATATCTTGCCTTGTCACAGTTATTGGCCAGTTCAAATGCCATCCTGATCACCTCCAATGCACACAGAATGCTTCCAAGACTGTCTTACATATTTAAAAAAAAAAAAAAAAATTAATCAAATCTCATTGACCATCTTCTTCCTCACTTGCCCTGCATTCTTCTACAACTTTAAGGGTTTTTTTCTCCCCAAGCCTTTACTGGACTTCAATCCTTTTCATTTAATCAGTGTAAAGCAACAATAATTTTCTGCAGTAAAAAATCCAAATATGTAGCTATAAGTAAAATGCTGGCTGCAACAATTACTTTCTCTTTCTTGGCTCCAAGGAGCAGGTACTAAGGTGAAGGCTGGAGGGAGCGCAGGGAGGCTGAAAGGAGCATAGGCAGGGAGACGGCCATAGGGCTGGAGGAGGTGGTGTGGCAGGGCAGATGCAATGGATGCATGTCCTGCTTTCAGCTGAGATAGAGTTAATTTTCTTTATAGTGGCTGGTATGGGGCTATGTTTTGGATTTGTGCTGAAAACGGTGTTGATAATACAGAGATGTTTTAGTTGTTGCTGCACCAGTCAAGGACTTTTCAGCTTCCCATGCTCTGCCAGGTGCAGAAGAAGTTGGGAGGGGACACAGCCAGGACAGTTGATCCAAACTGGCCAAAGGGCTATTCCATACCATATGACCTCATGCTCAGTATGTAAAGCTGGGGAAGAAGGAAGGAAGGGGCAGATGTTCGGAGTGATGGTGTTTGTCTTCCCAAGTAACCGTTATGCGTGATGCAGCCCTGCTTTCCTGGAGATGGCTGAACACCTGCCTGCCCATGGGAAGGAGTGAATGAATTCCTTGTTTTGCTTTGCTTGCATGCGCAGCTTTTGCTTTACCTATTAAACTGTCTTTGTCTCAACCCACGAGTTTTCTCACTTTTACTCTCCTGATTCTCCCCCCCATCCCATTGTGGGGGAGTGAGCAAGGGCTGTGTAGGGCTTAGTTGCTGGCTGGGGCTAAACCACGACAATACACAAACGTCTTGCTGTCCTCTCACTGTACAGCTAAGATTTCCACAGCTATATGTGAAATTTAAATAATATTCCTTATTCATTTTATGGGAAAGAAACGTTCTTCAGCCTCAAAAAATCTCTCTCTCTCATATACACAAGTATTTTCATCTGAAGGGAGCATAAGTGCTTTTTAAGGGTATAGAACGTGAAATACTCTGAAAAATAAAAATAATTAAGCCACAGCCATGTGTTCGTCTCCCAGAATTAAAAAGGAAGATTGTACATTTTTCTTTAAAAGAATCATTAATACTATATGGCAATTTTAAAAACACCACTGGATTTCTTATTCATCATGTTGTATCTAGTAGGTAATATTAATGGGTATACTTCAAACCTAGGCCATTGTGCTGGGAACGAGACCAAGGGGAACAAAAAGCTCTCGGAACATTGTGCTCTCTGGTTTGCGTACAGCACGCCAGATTCATCCCTGGTGCAGCTTCACTGCAGAAGCAGCTCAATACGTTCTGTTGTATGTATTATACGGCCCACGTAAAGGGCAATGATGCACATTTCAGAGTAATCACAGCTAATAAAGTACATGGATTGCAAAACCAGTTCTTATAAGTAGCACAGGAATAAACATTAAAAAGATGGAAATGAAAATCTTTCCCATTGAGCGTGGAGGGGAGGGCATTTTTAAAAGCAATTGCTTCATGAGTTCACACTCCTTTTTAAAAAGCGACCCATGTGCGCCGGGGACTGTAGAAACATGCTAGCCACTCTGTGATACTGCTGCAAACTACTCCTCTCCCCATAGGCGCAGCTGAACGGGCGAGAGCCGCTTCCCTCAGGGAGGAATAAGACAAACCACAGGAAAGCCCCCGCACAGGAAGCTTTGCCGCAGAACAGCTAGCGTGCTGCACATTTGCACCCCCTGCTAACTTCAGAAGAATGCCTCTGGGTGCCCATAGCCAGGTAGCCAGGGTACACTGCACTAAAAGTCAGGGTGATTTGTCATCTTCAACAATTTCTGAAAGCAAGGTTTACATTCTTAGTGGCATCCAAACAGCTCTATATTTTTCCCCTCTCCTAAACAGGTGCATTCACTGCTATGGAAACTTTATTGATGTCATCTTTACATTGCTGTGGTAGAAGTTATAGAATAAGCTGGTAGGACATTAAGGAATTATTTAGTATAATTTCTATGGAATTTCTTAATTATTCAGAACACAGCATGAATGTACTTGGCATTTTGTTATAATGGACTTTCCTTGTAACTGATAAAACATATACTTATATTTATGCTCTTATGTGCCAACATTTAAAACAATTTTTGTCTTGTCAGAATAAACATAGAATCTTTGGATCCCATGCAACTTTTCTTATTTTAATCTGTTAAGGAAGCCTTCTCAAACAATTTGCTTCCTGATGCTTGAAAGGATGAAAAAAAATGTTTGTACTTCTTAGCTATTCCCCCAGCTGAGTTCTCCTTCCTGTGCTTGACACAAAGTTGTTTTCTGCTCTGCCATGTTGCTGCCATGACTGTGCTCCTTAAAGCCTCAACTTTATACTTTATAGAAAGTCTTTTCAGCATTAAATACATTCACACATTTTTAGAGAGTAATTTTTTACACCTGAGATATTACTTGGGAATATCAGAATCTTCTGTAGTAGTATGGACTTTCTTTATCAGTAACAAGTTAGCAACGCATGTAAGCACTTTCAAGCATTCTTGATAAGACAGAAAAACAATTCATAAGATAAAGACTTCAACTAATATTTGGAAAGTGGCAATGAATGGCAACAAGCTCAAACCATCTAGGACTTAGTTCTAGAGATGACATGGCCCCTGGAGTTCCCTCTATACATGAAATCAAGTATCCGAATACAACACCTTTTCGGTGAAGCATTTTCACCGGCAAACATAATGACAGCTTTCCCGCTTGTCTGAAGCTTTTGCATATTACATTCCTTTCCCCACATGAGGGAATTTATGCTTTTAATATTATAATATACCATAGCAACCTGCATTACTTTCAGTAAATATATTCCTGTGATTATTTTCTATATCATCAACAAGCTTAAATGAAAATGACAATGTCTAGAGATACTCTTAGCCGATAGCTGTATTTATTCTGTATGTTTACACACTGGCTGTCAAAACAGCTGTAAAATATGCATATGAAAATGCAGATTTCCTAGAAACTCAGAAAAATGCAATAGTCCAGTCTACCCTATTTTAGATACACAAGCATTGCAAAATGTATCTCCATTGATGTTTTTATTGCAGTCTAAAGTAGGGAGGGTTTTTAAAGCTTTGTATGGTGTCAGTAAGAGGATCTCTATCTATCCAATTCACTTACCAATTTGTCTGTTATCAAGTGTTTATCAGGCTGTGACAACTCCAATAAAGCGGAGCGAACTCTAGAGGAGCCACGTGCCACTTCTGTATTAATACTTTTTTTTTTTCTTTTAAAGCAGTTCTAACAGTTTTCCCCCCATTGAGGCAAAGTTACAAAAACATGATTCATTGTTGCCTTTTGAATGTTGTTGCATGGAAAATGTCAAACTTGGGAAATCATGGAAGTTTTTCCCAGAGTATTGTTCTTTGCACACGAGAACTGTGAACTGGATCAAGCTAAAAGCCACCATTTATGCTTTGCTTAACTTCTGCCTAAACCCTGGCTTAAGTATCACTCTGTTTAACATCAGTATCAGGTCTGAAGTGCAAAAGCCTGACTGCAGGACTGCGGTTTGGTGTATGACTCGCAACCATCCATATACAGAGATGATTTTTACCCATACTGCCCAGTACCAATGACTGTATACATACTAAAGAACCCCTGTTTACCCACATGGACCTACAGTTACCCCAAATTAGCCACAGAATACGAGAGTCAAGTGATACTCTCACCCATCTAACAAAGTATCCATCGCAAGTCTTCAGACTTTCTTCACCAGGTAAATTCACTGGATTGCATCAAAGATCTTCAGCAGTTAAGGGCAGGGTTTGATTGTTCTGCAAAGCTGTTTTGAGATAGACACTAGCTTGAACAGCCGACACAATCAAATCCGCTCCTGTTAATTACAAATCTTGCCTCATCTGAATGAATAAGTATCTCTGCATCTGCTACAAGTCATGTTGCTAACATTTTTGTCAGGTGCTTGTCTTCATTTAGCAATTAAACTAGCACAGCACTGTGAGGAGGCTTTTTAATTTGCATTGTGGCTAACTGCAAGATGTCTAGAAGCAGTAGCACAGTATAAGATTCCAGGATAGAAAAAGGAAAAAAAGAAAAGAAAAAAGGTCTTGGTATACAGGCTTTCAAAGAAAGCTCAGAGCCCAAGCAGGTTCCTTTTCCTAAGGCACCATAACGGAGGCTGGACACCTGCTTGCTCTTCTGTATGTGTGCCAGTACTGCTGGCTGAGCAACCAGCAGCCATGGCTCAGGCATGGGCTGAGTAAACTCCTTTTTGCAGAAGAAGCTTAGATTCTAAACACATTTCTGCCATATTTCTAGATAGTTTTCCATGTCCTTTCTTTTGGATAAATATATCTTCAAAACACTTTCGCATAAAGAATCTTATTTTATGTAACCTGATACACTCAAGAGAAATAGTATCTCCTTTTCTCCTCCTTGATTCTGCACTTAGAAACTGTGATGCAGCTCCAACACACACATATTCGCAAACTATAGCAACCTATTGCTGGCTTTTGGGCATGACACATGGTCTTATGATGCAATCATACGTTCAGCTATTATGTAGCATCTTAAACAAAAATGTACCGGCATTTTTGCTTGGCTGGTTGAAGTAGTCAAACAGATACACACCATGGCATCCATTTTTTGTGTGTAAAGGTATATTATATTTCAGGCCAGTAACAGAAGCAGAACACAGGAGGTTCTGAGTGGCAGATTCCCTTTTCTAATCACTTGTCTCAGGCTCCTTCACAGGATACTCTGGGCAATGCTTTTTTGGGTGATTAAAATCACTTGAGATTGATAGATAAAGGTGTAAGACCTGGGAGAATCTAAATGTGAACCTGCTGTCAAGACACTTTACAGCATTACCTGAGGCGTGCTATACTTATCTGGATATGCACCGCCTGTCATCTCATATTGCTTAAATACTTTAATTCTTTATTGGTATCACAGTTCATGGTAACTTTCCCCATCATTCCTACATTTATATCTTTGCTCCAGGATAATTATCCGCTGCTCTAGTTCTCTCCGAGCTGCTTCACTGAGTTTCAGTCTGTCTTGATGACAGATAAATTATTTTTCTCCTCTGTACTATCTTTGATCTGCCCTCAGATGCAGCTGGTAAGAGATCTTGGGTCCTACTAATTTTGAACTAGACTCCCATTTTAGCTTGAAGAGTATTCCATGGTTTCTGCTCTTCCCAAATTCTTTGTGCAGCCAGCTAAAGGGAAGCCATCCTGACGCTTGCAGGGTTTCAGCCCCAGGGAGGAAGGAAACATTCTCCTCTATGCATGCACCACAACTCCGTAGCTGACTTCATAGGACAGGAGGAGCCTTATTCTTACTTTAGCTACAACTGTAAATGCTTCTTTTTTTAACCTTTCTGTAAGAGACTGTTTAGCTGGACTCAGGCCCTGCTTATTCCATTCCCCTCGGGAAACTTCTGACGGCAGTAATAGTTATCTGTTTCAGACAGGTAACCTTCCCTTAGCTCCACCATCTCACCACTTAGTCTTACATACAATAAAACTTGGACAGCTTCACTGCCTCCAAATGCTGGAGATAGCTACGAGACAGAAAGGGGGAAGAGAGGAAGAGGAAGGTCTCACAAATTTGCCTTCTAAGTTAAAATAAAATTATAAAGACTAGCATGGTATATGAATTTAGGGCTAGATGTTCAAAAGAGCTTATTTCTTGTGTAAGCACCTTAATCAAGTGGCCAGATGTTTCTCTGCAGGTACTGAGACCTCAGTTATGAATCCTGAGCCCACCTAAACATGCTTTCCTGAAAGCCATTCCCCTTCGGTTCCCTCGAGTTTCTCAAATGTAATTAAACTGACATTTAAACAAAAATAAATCTAGCTGTGAGATTTGTGAGCACTGTGACAGCTTTACGAGAAAAAAAAGAAGAAAAGCAGCAGCACCTTTTTGGAAATACACCATCCATTGCCAAACACTGCATGGAGAATAAAAAGACCAGTGGTACCACTGGTGCCTTCAAGCTGCAGTGACAGCACAGCAGTGGTGACCAGAGGTAATCTGGAAAAAAGTCCACCTTCCCCTTGAAAAGCTGGAGCCACTATTTCATGTCTGGTTGATGCAGAGGGAGTTGAGTTTTAATGAGTTTGAAGTCTTTTCATGTGTTTCTTTTCTTCCCTTTTCAAATGAATTAAGGCTGCATCGGGCTGCAGCACCAAAAGCTAATCTGTCCAGTTCCCTGTCATGCTCTTCAAGTGGATCAGAATAATATAGTAAATGGGAGCAGTGACCTGGGAGATTACAAGGAAGATTAATACCTGTGCTACAACACTTAAATGCATACATATACATATGAAGGATGCATACAAAATACCTATATTTCAAGTATCTCGGGAAAAGTAGCGACAATTGGCCTGCAATATAAACAGTGTGCTGTGTTTAAAAAAAAAGTTTTTTTAAAAAAAATCAATACACTACAAATTCCCTTCTTCAAAGATTTCTGGATTGAATCCATCCAAGTTACCAAAATTTACAGGAAGTATCGTATCACATACCAAGGAAGAACAGTGTTCCACGAAAGCCACGTGTCTGTTGCACAAACGCATCTCATTTGCGCCCAGTCACAAGTATTAGTAAGGTCCCAGTTAATGAGAACTGATGTTTTATTGCTACTTAAAAACATATAAAAATCTATTTATCTATCTTAATGCAAGGCTTGAAAGAACATGTTTCCCCGTGGCTAAGTCAGCATTTTGTTTTAACAGTCTGGATTTCTCACCCTGAAGGGAATTCAGCCCTCGGTGCAATGACAGGACAAGGCCTTTGCAATGCTTAAGCGTTCAACACTGAGCTTAAATGAGGTTTGTACTTTGCACCAGCCTCCCACTGACCTTCCCAGGGCTACATTTCAGCTGTTCTGAAGGCCTTCAGGGAGGACCAAGCCCAGAAGTACCAGTAAAGCAATAAATATGAATCCTTCCGGTGCAAATTTAAAGACAACCTGGCTCCGCTCTGCTTGGCTTATACAAGTTCAGGCAGAAGACTTCCATCACACTTTGTCCAAAGTGGTTTTGATTAACGTACCGTGCATGAAAACTTTGTCCGTCATAATCAGGGACTGAAGGGCTGAGGGGGGCTCCAAAAAACTGAAGTTCTGTACACTGAAGCTGAAAAGCCATGTGTTGCGGCTGGGAACTAAAACAGACTCAATCTCAGCAAATTTAATTAAATTAAAATCTATACTGCAGATTTTCAAGGGGGTTTTTTGTCCCCAAAATATAAGTGTTTGCTCATGTGAAGCAAAAATAAACAAAAAATTTCATATTATCATAGCAAGAAAAAGAAAAGAGCCTGGAATGATTAAGTAATTAATGCAGGCCTTTTGATTAAAGTCAATTTGCCTTCAACATCATGACTTACAACGTGCCCTAGGCCTGCATTAATAACCCACATGGCTTCCCTGGTTGTTTAATTATTTATAATTTTTATTGCTTGTTAAAACAAAGTAACCTCAATGAGATTAATAAAATTATTTTTGTACTTAACTTTTACTTATTAAAAGTAAAGAATGGAGTTTCACTCCTCTCCGCGATAAATGGGAAGCAAACCTTCAGCTCTCCTCTGGCCCGGCTGGAATTTTTCACTATATAACAACACGCTGCAGGGATGTTTTCAGGGGCAGGTGGGTGTAGTTAACCCCTCACCGCTTGGGAGATCGGGGTTGACTGCTGTCATTGCCACTACTCAACCGCTAATGCTCAACTAAGAATTAAACAACAGATCCAGATACTAATCCCACCAATGCCACCCCCAGCCCCGAAGCAGGCACAGAGAGAAGGCCAGTTCCCACCGGGAAGGGGGTCCAGCGCAAGCACCGCACACTGGAGGCTTGGTTTTGTTCTCTGGGACACAACAGGAACATCCTCTGCACGACTCTCCCCTCTCCTAAGCATCCTGCAGCCACACTCCCATCCACGCTCTGCGCACACCTAAAAGGACTAAGTCCGGGATGGATTTTCAAATTGCAACTGTGTTTTTCAGGTTACGGCTCTGGTAAAACCTGGCCAGAGCAGAGCACTGGCTAAAGCAGCTGGGATATAAAGGATAATCTAAATAACATTACATGATATCACTTTATTTTAGGAAGTTGACCATCAAAAGCAGAAGTGCCACTTGCAATTAGGAAAAACTTTCCCGCACACCTCGCAATTTATTAGTGGTATGAAATTCTGTCTTCTAAACTCGGCATTGAACAAAACAGGTGTAGCTTTTCCTCTACAAAATCATCCGCACCACCACAGCAAACGTACCTCTAATCAAAAATTACTTTTATTTAGATTCCACCCTTACAATCCTTAAAATGTCATACTTCTGAGATGTCAGCAAGGGCACAATTGCACGTATTCTTATCCAGGAAATGTAATTTTTTTTTCCCTCAGAAGTTATTGAATAAACTGTTTATTTTGAAATATACTTTGACATACTTCTGCGATTTAAAGACATATTGTAAAATAGCATTTTCAAGATCCGAGAAAAGCACATGGTGCCTTTAGAAATATCTGTTTATAGTTACCGGGTTGAAATTCAGAAACACCTAAATTAAAAATACACAAAAAGAAAAATTACTTAGTGTAATTTTGAGCATCAGGCTGTGGGGTTTTTTTTCTTCCATATCTTCTTAATCTGTTAAATTTTCTTTGTGAAATGACTTTGGTATTTCTGTGAAGGACATTGCTTCCTGCAAACAGCATCTACTAACGGCTTTATTAATTGCAAGAAGACTGCATTTACGAAAAATTAAAATCTACTTGGGCAATAAATATCTCATGTAATATATGTACATCAGCCCAAGTGAATTTGGATAGCTAGAAACAGCTGTTCAGAATACTGATAGACTCAAAGAATTTAGTATTCTCTGATCGCCTTTCTTTGAAATATTTGATTAACCTAGGAAGACACAAATAAATCCAATCAGACAAAGCCTACAGAACCTATTCAGCGTAAGGATAGCATTTGTGCCATTAATAAGACTAATTGCTATCGATCAATTTATTTCACTAGCAGTGGAGATGAAATACCTGGAGCAAAATAAGGGCTTGGCTTTCAGAAAAGTTCATTGGTACATACTGATACTGTAAATCACCTAGCAGTTTCAACATGACTATTCATTTTAACAAAAAAATACGTGAAAAAAAAAAAAAAGAGAAAATCTTGCAGCTACTTGTCCTTAAACATCCACAATTGGGAAAAGTGCCTTTGCATGCAAAAGCAGAATTTGCAGCCTAATTTGAAAAGGCATTTTGATTTTACTGTTCCAGGTGAAGGTATTAAATACAGCCCCCCGGCTGCTTCTGAGGATCTGCAATTGTAGTCCACACTCAGACAGCAAAGGCTGCTTGAAGCACCGAGACCTGGAACTGCAAAGGGCTTTGGTCTCTCTTCCTACACCGTTCTCTGCCACATCACCCACAACGACGGTCTGGCTCAAACCATCCCTGCCCCTGCTGCTGCCCTGAGCACGTTGCATCCCGCCAGAGCTCCCAAGACTCACAGGGCTGTACTTCACCCCTTCCTTGGAACTTAGTTGTCAGGGATATTTTTTTCTTTTTTTCAAACAAATATTATCCTGCTTAATCCTTCCTGATTTCATACGGCTGACATTGTGACAACAATATCCAGTGCCAAACGAACTCACATACGCAGGGGATAGATGCGGCACCTAAAACAGATTTATACCTTCCCTTGATATTATAACACTAACAAGTTTAGTACTCGAGAGTTGCAGGCTTCATAGTGGCATCTTTATGAGGCCCAGCTGACTCTCCACCAAAATTTATACCTGCTCAAGCATGTTGTTCCCTGAACCACAATCATAGACACAATAAATTTAAAGGCTCCTTTATAAGAAAGTAGACACTTTTCAACACTTCCTTTACATGGTACAAGGGGGAAAGCACTCCTCTTATTTGGCAAAACTCTGCAGGGCATTCTGGTTGCTCATTTTGGGTACTCGCACATATTTTACGGTTTGGAAAATACAAATATTAAGGAGAAGAAAACCAAGCTCAATTCATCGACTTAATTATCTCTTAGCCAGCAGCACAGCCATGTATTTTGATCACTGCAGCAGTGGCCTGCCCTCCATCCACACTGTCAGCGGTGTTAAGCTGATGGCTTTGAACTGTCACCACAAACACTGCAACGACAGTGGCAATGGGGAGGTCTGCAAAAAGGCTTTGACAGCTGGCAAATTCATAGGACATCGATAAGACCTCGATTTCGTCTATTCATTCAAAACCCGGCAGCGAAGCTTACATGCAATACTGTTGATACTGAACAGTGTTCTATGGTAAAGTCCAAATGGCTCTACCAAATTTACAAGCAAGGGTGAACGTAGTCTACTGCATACATTTTCACC
This sequence comes from Mycteria americana, assembly GCF_035582795.1. NCBI lineage: Eukaryota > Metazoa > Chordata > Aves > Ciconiiformes > Ciconiidae > Mycteria > Mycteria americana. The sequence continues at coordinate 8,665,494 of NC_134380.1, read as the reverse complement.
TTGATCTTTAAAGTACTGACCTCCATTTGAGCAAATAATCTGAGAGATCTGAAGAACTTTGTAAAACCTGACCTGCTAATATAGTTTCACCTGAGACAACTTCAGAAGAGGAATATATCACATTATTGCTAAAGTTTAAGTTCGAGGAAGGTTTTAGCTGTAAACATAGCTGTTCAAAAGATAAATATTTAAACACAGACTTCATGTCAGAGTCTATAAAATATAATATTCACCACTTGGTTGTAAGCCAATGGGAAATTTTAACAGAAGATAGACTACTACTTTTCACGGTTATTTAAAGCAAATTAACAATGACAGTAATGTAATTTCCTTGGCACGACTCTTTTTCATTTCTTTTCAGCTGCCTCCTGCTAGAATCTTTAGAGAAGTTTAAACTGATTTCAAGAAATCCTTTGAAAAAGATGCACTCTGCTATTATATATCTTTCAGGTGTTCACAGAAGTGCAGAAGAAAGAACATTTGCATTTCCACTTAAATGCTCTGTTTATACAGAGCTGTAGATGGGAAATGACAACATACATTTTCCAGGACCATAAATATTTACTTCCACTAAACTGAAAAGTTAAAGTTTTGGGTTGTGCCCTGTTTTGGGTAACTTGTGCAGGAAGACTCCTACATAAGATTTTTGTAATGAGGTAAGTTGCTGAAGAATCAGTCTGATACAAAGCCTAATTAAAGGGTGCGGTAAGTTCACAACTAGTGATCTTTGTAGTTTGAAATAGACTACTTAAACCAGGTTTTAGGGAATTATTTCCTGCTGCTGTATTGTTATAATATTCACTGTGTTAAAAATCAGCCTTCACTATAAGAAGGAACTACTGATTTCAACAGCACCCTTTCCAGAGTTCCACTCATTTAGTCCAATAGTGATTCTATGCTGTAAGTAACTTCTTCTGGACATACACTGCCCAAAATCATTGTTTCATGTGTGCAAAACTATAAAAAACTCAAGAACTGAGGATTCTCATCCACTGAATCCAACAAAATTACTTCCTTTAGATTCAGTTGGGTTGTGAGGGTCTCTCTTGTCTTCTAAAGCCTGATAAAAATACTTTGAATTCAATTCTTATCTTTGTCTTCACTTTAGTAGTCCTTGGAAGATATACCTAGAGAATACTTGATTCAGAGCTATAAATCATATATGTCATAGCTGAAGCTGAGCTACAGTTTTCAGAGTCCACTGTACTCTAATCGAGATTTATGCTGTTAGGAAAAGACCTCAAAAGAATTCAGACTTTGGGCTCTCTCTCTTCCAGCTCCTGCTTTCTGCCACTGCAGATCCCAGTCAACAGCCAGTCCATTCCCACAGTCCCACCCAATATCACTTGCCTCCTCCATTGAACCATCTTTTCCAGCAGCATCCCCCGAGTTATTTACTGTAGAGCACTGGCTGTTCAAGAAGGAGAGGTTCTGCCAGACCTCATCCGATATTTTTACCTGCTTCTGTCAAGACATTCCTGCTACAAACCTCTAGTTCTTTGGGGAGCCTTATGGTCCCATGATGCCTGACTGCACCCTTAATTCCCCAAACTCTGTTCATAGCATTCCTAATTAATACAGGTCACATCATGTGTGTTAGAGTAAGATGCAAAGAAATTAAATCTCTTGACAGCAAGCTGACTTTTAAGGATGTCTGCCAAGAAACCTAATTACTATAACCAATCATTTGCAGAAATTACCGAAAACCAGCTTGCTGGTAGTAACTGTGCTAGTCCATTGGGGAGGTGGAGGGAAATCAAAGCAAGAGAGTTTAGGTGAAGCCATTAAATAGACAGAATGAAAACAATATGGATAGGTTTTGTAGTATTTTTGCCTTAAATAATGAAATCTATTATTACATTCTCAGTGGACTTCTGTGTTTTACTAACATATCTTCATTTTTTATGCCAGGGTTATACTTGACATAGCAACAAGATGACGGGTTTTGATCTCTTAGTTTTAAGAAGAGTTTTGGGAAAACTATCTTGTGAAAATATAGCAAACTGCTGGCATAGATATTTACACGAAGGCAGCCTCAGAGTTACACTGCAAAAATCAAAGGAGTTGAGTGGAGCTACTTCTTCATTTCTTATGCTATTAGGTTGCCTGATATCAGACAAAATTTGCTTCAAGTGTACTCCATCCCAATAATTCCATTTATTTTGTTCAGGGAGGTTTTGTTTTGTTTTTAAATTTCTCCTTCAGGCAACATCTGGAAGCAGTAATAAGCATCTGATGTTGCTTTTCAGAAGTCACATCCAGGACTAGTTCCCTTTCTTGGGAGGTCCTGCCAATACTTGGACTTAACAGCCAACAGCTCTCCCTTTGCAAGCTTTCTGTTCCAGTTAAAAAGGTTTGTAACTCACTGAAACAACACAGAGTAGGGATAGCAGTTAGTGGTATTTCTGGATACACCTGCCTAAAGGTAAGCTGCTCTCACAGGTATTTTCATCCCGTATTTTGTTATTGAGATACGGTACCATGATGATACAAATGCAGCTATTTTAAAAACTTTTCTCTCCCCTCTGAATTGTTGTATAAACAATTTTCTGCAAACCCCCTCCTAAAATAACTCAATTAATATAGTAATTACCACAAAGTACATCGAGCATTCAATAATTAATAGTTCCAAATGCCCATACTTTCCTTTATGCAAATAAGCACCTATGTCAACAAAGTGTTAGCAGAGGGTACTCTATTAAAGAAAGACATTAGGGGAGTTTCAGCTTTGTTTTTCCCTTCTCTCAGCAGTCTTCATTAATATAATAAAACTCACATTATAAAATCATTAGTATAAATGCAAATAAAGTTTTACATTGTTAATGTCCCCACCAGGTCTTTAATCACTTGAAAAGTCATGCTGCATTAAGTATAACATTGATTACACACGATAAAGGGGAATGACATAGAAGATGTTACATTACCTTACACTGAACTATTAAGAGAACAGGATGGTCTTTGTATTCAAAACCATTCTTCTGTATTGTTCCTATGTTGGAATCTAAAAAGCCCTAACTGAAAAAATTAGGCAAAATTTTAGACTTCAGTTATCTAAAGAGTCCCACACCTCCTGGACCTCTCTACTGCCCTTTGCATGCTGCCCCCAAACCAGCTCAATGCCCCCCCCTCCCCTTTCCCTACCCCTGCACTGATTAACCAGTGGGAAACGATGAAACTTCCATTCAGGAATTTAGCTTTATGCTGCATTGTTTAATCTGTTGAATGTATTTTCATCATAGTATTTTTCCTGCAACCACTCTTCATTTTCACATTTATCTAGGAATCATTGGTGTGATATTAACAGTAGTCACCATGAGACATCAAGACAGGACTGCACTAACCAACTACCAAATTATACAAAACAGGATGTACACAGTACAGACAAATACCTCTGATTTAAGGCAATAGAGAGACAATGTTGCAGACATATTTTCTGCTTTGAGTCATGTATATTGCTACTGAGAAAACATGGGTGCTTACACATTGAACTACTATGCCATATTACGCGTAGAAAGAATTAACTACATACGATGTAAATGCATGAACACAATATGACCGGAGCGTAGAAGAATGTATTAGTCTGGAATCTCTTTTCCCTTGGTTTCTACCTACCCAAAGTTATTTTTGTGCTTCCAGAAGAAAGTCATTAGGACTATTCTAATTAATTAGTCCAAGAAGGAAGGGGGCTGATTGCACTAATAATCATAAACAGATCAGATAGAGATTTAAAAAGTGTGAAGCCAGATACAAGGGGATAGATGAAAATAGCTCTTCCAGATTTGAGAGGAGGAGTGTATTGTAATGAAAGAAGCTGGCAACTCCTGCTCTTAAAATGCTCTTAGAATAATGTACTTTTTCATAATCCAAAAATCAAAGGAACAAAAAAAAATTGGGACATAGAGCTTGAGTAAACCAGCACCAAAAATGGAAACCAAGGTTCCTGACTTCTGATACTCACCATCTGTTAAACCCAGCAGCTAAGCGCCTATCTCAAATTAGCACGGGTCCAGTCATGGGACGGCAACCTACAGCCACTGTTACTTTGTCAGCAATCCAAGTGATGAGTGGGTCCAGCCCTGCTGATGTTTTATGTGACCAAGAATTACATTTTACTTGACGGCAGCTCAAAGTTAAACAAGAAAATCAATTCCCATAGGAAACTGCTTGTAAATAATTTTAAAAAAGGAAATACTATTAAAGTTGCAAGTCAAGTATTTGAACTCTAGGAAATGACAAAATTAAGGCTGTCTGTGCAACTTTAATTCAGCTTCCCAGAGACCTTCTTTCAACCATGCCCTGTATGCATGATGATACACTCTTTAATTACAGAGAGAAACATCTAAATGAGTTCTGCCAAGAGACATACCAGTCTTCTGAAGCGAGATCAAGGAAATGATCTCCTTTTCATCTCAACGTATTGTGTGATGCAGTCATTGTTAGCATATTGTAGCTGCTATTTCCAAAGGGGCTTCCCAGATTTACAGCTTAGAGAAGCACTGAATACCTGAGGCTTTCAAGTTAGTTAAGGAACGACAACATCTGGTAAGTGTATTGGGGAGGGGGGGGGACGCAGACACAAAAGAAAAAAAAGAAAAACCTCCAACTAAAATTAACAGATACTGCAGTGAGATAAATTTCTCCTTTCAGCTTCAGAAATTTCCTATCTGAGACCTTTCCCTTCTGCTCAGATCACTAACTTCCAAAAGCTTTGGCAAAACAGCGAGCAGTACAATGGCTGCACACATCAATATACCTACCTTATATACAAAATACTATATTAGAGGTTAACGGGCTTAGTCTGGTGATCAGAGGGATAGCTCAGGAAACAGAGATTCATCTGTGTCTTACTGTACTCCATGCTTGCCTTGCACAGGTTATTTAGGGTTTATCTGTATCATGCAAAACAGCACTTAAGAGACATCCGAGCTGGCTGGAAATGAGCTAGCACCGGAAGGGAAGGCAATATAGCAGCATCTTCTTTACCCAAACTCATTAGTTTGGGTGTATTGCCATGCTAATGGAGCTATACTGCATCTGGGACTTAAGAAACGAGGAAGGCAGCTCATTCAGAGCCAGCTCAGGTATCTTTACACCACAGTGGATCATGTAGTTAAACATATGTTAAAAGTGCAGCTACGCTCTCAGTGTAAGCTGATGGAGTTACTAAGCTTCTGCTTCATGGGGCAGCCCTCTCCTCTTCCCCTGCTCTGCCCATGTGCTCCTCATCCCTTCCCTGTCTCAGCAGTAGCGGCTGCGTAGCTGCACAGGGAGTCGGGCTGGCTCCAGACCCTGCAGAAAACTGACCTTCCCACTGGAGGCCAGGACTAGTTCTTGCGGCAGCAGCGCTCTCAGAGGAGTGGGAGCTGGCTGTTGATTGCAATTGGGATTTTTTAAAAAGGGGACAAAGGCATTTCACTATCCCCAAGAGAAGTAGCAGGCAGGGGGGACATGCAGTTAGCAGTAATCTACTGGGGGGGGGGGGGGGGGGAGGGGGGGGGACAGGGGGGACACGACAACAAAAGGAAGAAACACACATGAAGGAAAAGGAGGAAAAGCATTCAATGGTTTAAATAGCCTTCCTGTACCTCCACCTTGAGCAGCAAAGGGGAGTCTTTACTGTATCATCTGTTCAATCTGCTGTACATACAGCTTTAGGGATGAACTAGATTTGTTACTGTGGGGGTGCCTGGGAAAGCTCAAAGATAGATGAGAGATGATTAAGCAGAGACATTAAATTAAGCAGAGACATTGCCTGCTGGGTGGAGTGATTGCAGGAGGGTTACCTGTATGTCCTGAGAACGAGTGCCACACAATTGTTGAAAGATTAATACTTAAGCTTCATCCCCAGGTGGCATTTCCTAAGGCCATGGTTAACACTTACGCATTTTTTTTTCTTCCCTTCCTACGAGGAGTGACACAGATTCAATTCAAGGTTGAAGTTCAGAGTGAACTAGGGCTCAAAAGATCTTGGAGCAGCCAGGGCAGCTGGGAAGTCACAACTGTGGAAATCAGAGACAAAGGAAAAGGATAAAGAGAGGGGTTTTGTTATTTTTGTGCCTTTCAGTTTTAAATTCTTCTTAGACATAAAGAAAACTTGGCATTACCCTGTGCTTCACCAATCACTTATGGAAATTTTTCACCTTCAGACTTCTCCAAAAACTCTTAAAAACTAGATTCTGCACAGTGCAACATTCCTACCTCCCAGACTTAGATGCTATTTAAATCAAGCTTGTCTAGGCAGTCTTGTTTGCACCAATTACGCTGCCAAGTCACAGGCCTTGTCACAAAATAAAAAGCTCATTGCTTTTTCAATAAAACAGTTAGAAGTAAAGTGGAATTAGCACATATGATACTGCCTTCCTATTAATTCTCACTGCCTCATACTTTTTCTTTCAAGGCTGTTTGCATGGGAATAAAGGATATATTCACATTGCCAACCTTGTTGAACAACTTAATACTCAGCTAATATTCAAGGAAAGATCTGGAAAGAGAATAAGACAGAGCAGCAGGGCCCACATTGGCAATTTCTGAGACCCCTCTTTTCAAGTTTCAGCAAAAACCTGCTAGCAACCAAGAAAAATTGTAACCTGTAATGAAAGGGAGTATTCCTCTTAACACAGTTATAGGGGTGTTTTTGCAGCACATACATTAGCAAATGCACATACTCACTTGGTTTGATTACTTGAGTGAGAACAGCTAAAGGACAAGATGCCATCCAATTCAACAGCCTGCCCAGCGCCCTGGTGCTGTAATATTGCTTGAGTAATAAGAAGTGTTACATGAGGAACTGGATTCATAGGATTCGTTCTTACTGACCAGTGCCACTCCCCCCAAAAGTTCTCAAATCAAAGGGGAAAGGTAGGTGCTTGCATGTGACCCGGGGTTTGTCTAAATGACTTTTTTGAGCAAAGAGAAGCTACTAGATACAACCTCTCAACAGCAAATGTATACCCACGTTGAAGGAGGATTTGTTTTTTATATTGTGCTGGTTTTGGCTGGGATGGAGTTAATTTTCTTTATAGTACCTTGTATGTTTTGGATTTGTGCTGAAAACAGTGTGGATAACACAGAGATGTTGTAGTTACTGCTGAGCAGTGCTTACACAGAGTCCAGGCCTTTGCTGCTCCTCACCCCACCCCACCAGCGAGGAGGCTGGGGGGGCACAAGAAGCTGGGAGGGGACACAGCCGGGACAGCTGACCCCAACTGGCCAAAGGGCTATTCCATACCATATGGCGTCATGCTCAGTATGTAAAGCTGGGGAAGAAGAAGGAAGGGAGGGGACGTTCAGAGTGATGGTGTTTTGTCTTCCCAAGTCACCATTATACATGATGCAGCCCTGCTTTCCTGGAGATGGCTGAACACCTGCCTGCCCATGGGAAGGAGTGAATGAATTCCTTGTTTTGCTTTGCTTGCATGCGCAGCTTTTGCTTTACCCACTAAACTGTCTTTACCTCAACCCATGAGTTTTCTCACTTTTACTCTTCCAGTTCTCTCCCCCATCCCACTGAGGAGTGAGTGAGCAGCTGTGTGGGGCTTAGTTGCTGGCTGGGGTTAAACCACGACATAGATGTCCCACCACTGCTTTGGTCAGTTTGGCATATGGGCAGAGCAAGTCCATAATAAATGAAGCACAAGTTGTCTATCCCTAGAGAACTGAACAGTTCAGTCTTCTCAGCAAGAAATCAACTGCAGATAACATAACCAACAGGAATATACACTTTTCCTGCTCATACTGTGTCCTTTCTATTTGAAGAACATAAGAAAGGCTGCAAGGATGCTTCACTACTCTCCACGCTGGCTGACAGCCACTGTACCCTGCAGGAAAATGTGCACCCAGCACCCTTTTCTACCACAGAACAGTGGAAACGATTATCATCTCTGGGGGCACAATCTGCTTTTTGCATGATATAGCTCTACACTACCAATTTCTTCTAGCCTGAGCCTGTAAGTCCCTCAACATATATTTAACAAACCGAGCAGAGTGCGATACTGCTTGCAGGGAGAGTGCTTCCCAGCCAGAATTACCAAACAGCTGCTTGAGGAAGTCCCATCAGCCTCATCCTTAACGCTCAGAATCAGCATCGGAGGAAGGCACATGAGATGCCACGCTTGCAATTTAACGTGATGGAAATGACAACAGAGGCGATTCTGACCCATATTCCTCATTACATTGATTGCACCTAAATGTTTAGTTGTCATATGCTGTTCTCATTAGCACTGTCATGCTAGGAACAGACACTGCAACGGAAAGTGTGACGGATCCTGTGGATCCGAGTGGAAAACACTCTTTCCTTGTGACATTGCAGCTAGGCAGCAGAAAAGCAGAAGTCATTTCAGGGCCACGCCTGAGTTGCCAGGAGGAGAACATGGAACACCATCTCCTCAAACGCTTATGGGGGATTTGATGGTTATTGCCCCGTGTGCCTAAACCCCAGAGCAAAGAGGCTGTCCCACGGGTCACAGAGAGCACCTGTGTGTGGCCTCAGCCCTATCCAGTGTTCAGTAACTAATGGAGCCGTGTTAGGGCAGCACCTGGACCTACGCAATAAGGAACCACTGCTAAATCTGTTGCCTTTTTACAGCACTCTCGCATCCTCCCCGCTCTCTCAGTGCGCTTCCCCCTTTAAATTACACAGGCACGGAAGCGAGCCACACATTGGTAATGTCCTTACCCCCAACATACTGCTGGACCTAAGCACCTAACAACACAGGCTGCTTTTGGAACAAGTCTCAGATGCTGTCAGCTCATTATTTCAGAGAAAACCTGCTTCAGAGAGGAAGGTAGGCCAATCCTTTTAACATCCCAAGTTAGTTTTAGAAATTACTCACAGAACAAGTTGTATGCGTTAACCTGATCTCAACATAGATATGTATCTAGTGTGAGCTCTAGTGGAGCCATGCATCAAATGACAGTTATATCACATAAACCAGCTAAGCCCTATATGCAAAAGATCAAATATTAGAACATATTAATATACACGCACTGCTTTCAAATATACAACAGAAACATTGACCTGATTCATCAGTGCTGTCAGTCTCCTACAGGAAGAGGCTCTAAAGCCCTAAAAAGATAGCCCTTCGTGGAGATAACTTATTTGTAATAAGGAATAGAGGTATCGCATGGAGTGTGTCTGTGGACTGCATTTATTGGACATACCTAATGAAGATTTATTAAAATAGAAGAAAACTTAAGGATGTATAAAAATATAGAAATAAGTAGGAGTACGGCAAAACTACTCTCTATTACTTCCTACTTTTAAAAAGACTTTTTTAATTACCCAAAATCAAATGTGGTCCTCCCAACCCCACTTTTTTATTCCCTTCCTGCTAACACTATCAGTCAAGTCCATTGGCTGCAAGGCTTCAGGAAACAACAATCATCAAAGAAAATATTGGTATAAAAGAAGAAACAAGAACATGTAATTTGCATCGTAGGAATCTTAACAGAGCGTTATTATGAGCCTCCTACCTTTTAAATCCCTGCATTTTTGTTTAGCTTTATGTACATTCCTTCTTAGAGTACCTTGAAAAACATAAAACAAAACCAGCCTAAAAGGTAACAGTCCCATCACAATTTTTTTTTTTTTAAAGTTACAGTTTAAAAAACTTATCTATTTGGGGACAGAAAGGGAGACCAGGCTCATTCTTCAATGTTTTGGGTGGGCAATATCCTACCTGCTCGGAACACACACACCCCCCCTGCTATACCACGTCCTGATCTCCCTCTGAATAGCTGCCTGCTGCCAACAGGTGACTGATGGAAATGCAAAGGGCACATTAAACATTGAAGTTACTTACTGCTGTATCCAATCTTGAGGTTTCTGCTTGTATTCTGTGCTTGACAAGGAAGTCACACCCTTATGAAAGAATAACGTGCAGAAGTTTGTATGGCAAAACTTCCAGCTGACATGGTTGAGTGCATCCCAGTGGATTTTGGTTTAGCAGGCCCAAACTTGTGACTCCAAGGCTTCTGTAAGCCTGATCCATTTATATTCACCCCTATCTGAAGATATGAAGTGTTCTGCGATTATCTCCTAGTCCAGTGCATTTTTCTAATGCACAAGAGGATTCCTTTTCATTGATGAAACCCTGAAAGATGACCTGCTGATACCAATGTTTGTAAAATACAGGGTATGCGCAATTAAAATTACGCTGTTACTGTGAATGAGCTTAAGTCCTCTGTTTAGGCAATTTAAGCAATTTTCTTCTTAGCAAATTAGTGAGAAAGTTGTACTTTGCCAAGAGCAAGGGGGAAAAAAAAAAAAAAAAAGACTGGGATGCTCAGTGGGGATCCACAAGTGTCTGGCTCAGTTTTTGCTGGCTGGCATTTAAACAGCAGAAAAATAGCATTAGCATTTTCGTGGGCTATTATATGCCCCCACAATTTAAATGTGATTTAGCTTTTAAAGTGAAACTCTGCAGCTTTCAAAGCTTAACGTGTGTGGAAACTTTTAGTTCCAAAAGGCCAGAAAAACCATCATCTGTAGTTCTTAAGTCCCAATCAAATGTAAAAGCTCTCAGTTTCCAAGTCTGAAAAAACACAGTTTGAAAATGCAAAGATGTTTTTGTTTTTCTATGCTTGCCAGGAACTGCTGCCTTTGAAAAATGAAACAAAGTGTCCATTATTCACTGGAAACTCGCCCAGTCTTAAACAAGACCTCAGGTGCCATGCATTTTAAGATGCACATCCTCAATAAAGGTTTTATTCCTCAGGCTTGGACCGATTCCATCCTCTGCTTGTTTTACCCACTGGAAAGCTGCTCATTTGCTTGCAAACCACTAATCTCAACCTCTGGCCACAACCATTCACAGAGAAAACCAAAACTCTTCCCAGTTTATTTTGACTCAAGGCGAGATTCAGAATTCAGGCCAGGTCGTGGTACGCAGCCCCATTTGTGGCATTAGCAATCTGATCATTTGACATGCACGAAAACGATTTCTTGTCAAGACTCAAAATTGTGGCCCAGATGGATACAGAAGACAATGATAATAAGTAATAAAGTTAATAATAAAACTTGATGTTTCCCAATATTTTCCAGGTTATTTCAGGGACGGAAAGACTCAGTATTGCACTGGGGCAGCACAACCAGCTCGGAGCCAAAGCCAGTGGCTTTAGGAGACCGTGTAAGACATCCCATGGTACACAGACTTGGGCATCAGCTGCGAGGAGAGGTGTTTTCCCCTTAAACTGAGGCAATCTGCGGCTGACTTCTGTACTACAGCAAGGTTGTGATCTTTTTATATATGTATTTAAAATCCTTTCTAGGTTCTCAACGAAAAGTTCCTCTTCTAAGCTATTTTGTTAGAAATGCACCTCCCCCAGCAGGTGAGCGTTTCAAGGAAACTTCAGGACATAAATAAGACCATTTCGGTAAGATTAAAATGTTTCTATTTGTTCTCTTCTTAGCGAGTCATTTCTCCTTTGTTTCAAATAGCTCTGTTTAGACATTTCTTCTATGGTACAGCTATACTGCTGATGTTTAATATTGCAATGGACCTAAAATTATTTCTTTTCATAGGTGATTGGAGATTCTTTGCTTTCATTCTGATTTGGAATACTTTTTGTTTTTTAAAACACAATATCCCAGGAAATGGAGATGCTAGGCCCCTTCTAACATTACCACTACTGTCTTTGTGTAGGAAAGGAGGACCAGCAGCGCTCCGTGCAGCTGCAAGTGCCCCACAGAACTACTGCTGTTACTTTAAATCATTCCTTGCTGAATACCTCTGTTTCTCTCAAAAGGGTACTTCGTGTTTGCTCTGACCTCCTATAACGTAAGGATAATCTGAGAAAAAAAAAAATGCACAGAGGATAAAAATAGTGGGGAAAAAAAAGTCAGATGTGAGCCCTAACCTCACAGAAGTCACTACCCTGAATTCAGTATTAAAGCACGCAGCCTGCTTTAAATATTTCACTTGCAGGCAGCACAGAGATGGACATAAAAGGGTTTTGAATTATTTCTTCAGAGATGATGTATCAGAACCAGACAACAATGACTTTAAAAGGAACAGTTTATCTCTACAAAGTATTAAACTTTTGAAACGTTCTTCCCTCTACAGAAAAGCTTTTTAAACAACAATGCACTGAGTCACTGGATTAAACCCTGGGACCCCATTCTGCCACCACAGCTTAGGAGCAGCTTCTATTCTAGGGGAGTTATTCACATGCTATAACAGGGGAAAGGGCAATCCACAGCAGCAAGACTCTCTTATACCTTCAGTGGAAGTTATTTCCTGAGCAAAAATTGTATGATATGGGTCACTAAAGTTTGAAGAGATAGGATGGGGCCAAGAAGCAAGGAGAAAGAACCTGAACATGAACAGAGAAGAGAGAAGATGATGTTACTGTCTCAGAAATGTCCTGTATTCAACCATAGCATGTCTGTTACACAGCTGCAAAAGTGCAGGCACTCGTGCAAATAAAACCCGATTGCTTGAACATACAGAGAAAGTAAACAGCAATGACAAGTTGCCAGGGTCACCAAAGCAGCTCCAGTGGAGATTCAAGCAAATAGTTAAGATTAATATGTCAGATTTTGTTGTTGATTTGTTTTGTGTGTGTTTGGTTTGGGTTTTGGTTTTTTTTTTTTTTCCCCCCCTTCCTCTGACATTTGGTCATCTCCATCAAAAAAAGCCGATGGCCAAATTAAGGCTGCAACCAGATCACTACACCCAGAGGGAGGGAAGGGTTGCAGAGATGAGGAGGGCAGCCAAGCCTCAGGGGGTGAGCTGGAAGCAGAGCGGAGGTCGGAGTCCACCCTAGCCTTGCACAGGGAAGCGGGCACTGCGTTTCTGAGAGGGCACCAAGCCCTGTCTGTTTGCATCTTCCTCTCCCCCACACTGCAAAAGGTGCATCTGCTTTCAGCTAACCCACCTGGGAGCGTCAGCTCAGTCCTCTGCATCACCCAGTCCAGATATAACGAAAAAAGAAACAGCCCCGACCACTTATCAGTTCAACTGTTGTCTAGTGCTTTTACGTACTTGCTGCAGGGTACTGGATCTTTTGGTTTTTTTTTTAAAATAGTTTAAAAATAATAATAAAAAAAGGTAGCCTTGAGGGCTTAATTTAAGAGCTAGTCTGTTCTAATATCCTTGTGGATAAAAAAAAGTCAAGTAATACCATGTATACTGTGCTACTCATAGTCAGGATATCTAATTCTTTCTGAAGGTGAGAAGCATCATTCCCAACCCAACCCAACATATAGATAAGAAAACCAAGGAAGAAATGGGATTTTTCAGACTGAATCCTTTTCTTCCAAAACAATATGTGAAATATCCCAGGAAATGAAACTCCTTCCTCTCTTTTTACCACTCCTGTGAATTCCTCAAAGTTATTGATGAAGTTAGATGTCCTGTTTCAATACACCAACTGAAACTAAAACAACTCTGTTAGAAGAAGAATTAATAATTTCAATCTCACTTCTCCCCCCCAACCCAGTACAGAATATGGCATATCTCAAATTTTTATTTTCAGAAACATTTCCAGTGGAACAAGCAGAGTAAATAGCTAGTAGAACCAGGTCTAAACCTAAAGATTTTAAGATTTTTTTGCTCCCCAACTAACACAGTCCAAGCCAGTGGTGGAAAAAGCTTCAACGATCAAAACCCATTCAAGAGCTCTGCTTTGAGTTAAAACACCAGACATCTGTCTTACCTAGCATTACAGGCTCCAGGATATAAAACTGTTTCAGATCTTATCTATGAAGGCCATATGAATGGGATTACCTATACTTCCTCTATTTATAGCGATCTACAATGGAAAGATTTGCATGGAGTCAGTACCGTACCTCATTTCGTGTTACTCATTCTCATTTTGGAGTACCAAATGAAATTAGCAGGACTCCATCTTCCAAACACAGAATTATGTTGATGTCTGAAAAGCAGCCTAATTTGTAAATATCTATTATGCACCACTTGTGCATAAGCGAGGATGCAATTATTCAAATCCAGTCTGTGTTTGTGCTGTTTGATTGCCAGAAATCCTTCCTGCAGTAGCAGAAGTTGCCCTAGCTCGCAGGGAGCCTGGGCTAAGGATCGAGCCCGGCCGTTTCCCCCCCAACCCCTTCCCTCCTGCACTGCTATAGGATTTGGCCTCAAAGGACTCCTGATATGACCAGGTCCAAAGAAATCGCTGCAATTGCTCGTCTCTGAAACGGGCATTAAGTGCTGTTTTTGAAAACCAGAATGAAAGGATTAAAAGGTACGTTGTTTTTCAAGCTAATTCAAAGCACAAAGCACTGAGCTTGGTTAATGGCTTCACGCGAATATTATGGGAAATATGGTTTTCTGGTTAAAGATGGATGGACCAATCTGGCTGACTGCCTAGCTTAAGGATTTGCTTGCTGCTGAATGTACTTCAAGCTACTTTTCAAACCTCATGATGACAGGGCAGCCCCTATCAATGGGACAATTTCCATCACTACACCTCTTGGTGTAGTGATTTGGTTGCAGCCTTAATTTGGCCATTGGGTTTTTTTGATGGAGATGACCAAATGCCAGGGGAAGGGGAAAAAAAAAAAAACAAAACCCAAACCAAACACACACAAACCAAATCAACAACAAAATCTGACATATTAATCTTAACTATTTGCTTGAATCTCCACTGGAGCTGCTTTGGTGACCCTGGCAACTTGTCATTGGGACAACTGATCAATGGGACAATTTCCATTAAAAAAAATCAACAGAAATGTCTTGCAACAGGCAGGCTGTGCTCACAGGTAGCTGCTTGTAAATGGAATAGCACAGACCCAAGTTGGACTTTCAGCTTTGTTTACGCTCAGCAGTTTTGCAAGTTTTAAGTCAGCTAGAAATCCAATTCATTTCACTGCAGCCTGCTCTTTGGCTAGTTGTATGCCAGTTTAAATTGAGTTTATACCAGTTTAGGCTGCTCCTATCAATTACCTCGGAAAACCACATGCACAGCCAGGAACAGATTTACAGAGGAACACAAATGTGTAAGAGGGAGGTGGAAAGGAGGGTTTAATGTGTGGGTAACACTTAGAAGAACATAGCTAGAGCATGTTTTGGGTCACGTGGGGAAGCAGCAGCATCTCTTGTCGGTCTGGAAGCTCCCGTGGGTGGCTCAGGAGTTGACAGCTACGAAGTCTGTATACATCTACCTTTGCATGTCTCCTCAGCTGCAGAGTTGAGGCTATCATAGGAGCCTAAGGTCAGAACTTAGGATCTAGCACTTAGTGTAGTTGGATCTCTTCTTCAAAATGAGAAGTATTATCTGTTTTGTATATGAAGCACTAACAAAACCTGATCTTATGCAGTCATTAAGAATAAATGCCAAGTATTGCAACTGGAAGGCTGAAATAAAGGCATTACAGTCATTATATTATTCATGCCAGTCTTTACAATGCCAGGTATGTAATCTATTATACCAGCCATGTACCAAAACATTTTAACATGACTGTTAAAATAGAAAACTAACTCTTGTACTTAATTGAAAATTTGCTATGATGCTTAACCTTTCTGAGTTACTCTCCACCAGAAAATGAAACAGACTAATTGGCTTCACTTTTGTGTATAACCAATCTTGAATCTTTCCATTTTCTAATTCATATGCACCTGCTGTAGGCTGCAGCATTTGGTTTTTGTATAACATAGCTCTTTCTCCTTTGGGAGAGGAAGAGCAACAACAGCTCTAGTGCAAATAATGACACTAGAAATACCGAGTCATTGGTGTTTGATTTTGTAAATGCTAACTTTTTAAACTTAGGGGTTTTAGCCAAAATTGACCAAATAGCTTGCCCTTAAAGAGCTTGAGAATGCAAATTAATTAAATATTGTAAGCTGCTGGACACATTAATAAAGTTTTTTGCTGGAGGCAGGCTAGGAAATTAGGAAAGCAGGGATGCCACAAGACTTATTCAAAAAAAGTTTGAAGTATGTACATTTCATTTAACAAATAACATTTCCATCAGCAAAATTCTTGTGTGTGATAATTTGAGGGAAGCTCAGATTTATTTTATTTTAGCACCACGTCTGTAAAAACAAGTCATAATGCTGGCAGATATTGCAGACATTCTAGTTCAGCATTTTTTAAGTTATGCAGAGACAGACAATATCTTTTATTAGAAGAGACATTAAAATACGGCAATTAACAACAAACTGCTTGATTTGCAAGTTTGACTCTTTCATTTGAAAATGGACCTAGTTAACTGAAGCACTGTTCTATTGCAGTGACATATTTTTAACATAAATACCTGGTCATCACAAATCACAGTTCACACTGTGAACCACAAATTAATTCTAGCAGTGGCACTGATGCTTGAATTCTCATTTTTCACTGTCATACGTGTGGCTTTAGTGTCAGAAGCGATACATCTAAACCTTTCCCTCCCCTCTGCTTTCCATTCGAATAGTGTGCTATCATACTGTGACATAATCAACAACCTTGAAGAATACCGAGGCATAGATTTGAATATAAGTTTATGTATCAAAGACGTATACACCTTCTGATCCAATTTAAAGCTCAGATCAAGCAGTACTATGATGTGCTCCACACAGCTTTAGTTGGTGAGGAACTGCATTAAAAAAACCAAAAAGTTAGTTTATGCAGTAAAGTTTTTATAGTGCTGCTGGGGTATTGGTACCCGCAGCTAAACCCCAGAAGTCTGCGCAATACTTCAGTCTCAGCCACTTTGAGAACTGACGCGATATGCATCACCCTGCTCTGGGCTTTCTGAACAGTGGTGAATTTTACCTTGGCCAGGTCCAGCTCAGGATCCTGTTTTGCACATAACTGAAGAAGCTGCTCTGGCAACCATACAGGTTGACTGAAGAGAACCTATGAGCAGTACTCACTCACCCTGATGAACAGGGTTTGTCCCAGCTAAGTGGTATTTTGAGTAGGGGAAGGGTTTCCAAAACATACTGTTGATGAAAGTGTCAATAAGAGAAACTGAACTTTCCCTAAGCAATATAATTAAATACCACCAGGCTTAATTCAGTTCCCTCGAAGATGTCCCATTTAAGTAGATTTTCTAATTAAGGATATCCTGATTACCTACTGAGGCGTCTATAGCATTCAAGTAACATTAAAAATAAAATAGAAGAGAGAGGCAAGAAGTGTGCTTACTAGGCCTTGTCCCCTTTAGAAACGTGGTATGGTTCAGCTGTTAATGAAAATTAAAGTAGGTACATGGTTTTTTCCAGATTGATTTGTGTTGGTAATTGCAGAGTGAAGAATAAGAATGATAGCCATGAGGTCAAATCTGTCCTTCACTTCCAAGTGTAATTCCATATGAACTAATGAGAACTGGACCTGGTGTAACAGAGCAAAATCGCATCTTCAAGAACAAAAAGGCTGGAAAAGACAGGCTGTTTAATTTCAAGAGAGTTGACATTTTCAGTCCATTTTTATCACAAATGCTCCTGTCAAGATTTGCTTGCTTTAAAAACATAGAGCAATTAAAACCCAACTAATGCTGGGCAAGCTGCCTTGCAACACTAAGCTAAAATCTGGCTTTACCAAGTGTAAGTTAACTCACATCCCTTCACTTCCCCGGCTTCCATCCTACGTGCGCTGATGCCCTGGTTAGGCACAGAAAGCTTCTGCTCACACAGTTCTGGATCTATATTTAACAGTACTTGGTGTGACCTTTTTCTATCGAAGATGTGGGTTGAAGCTTCCTGATATCAAAACACTCATTTTGAAGAATTTTTTTAGAGCTTACTATGTAGCTGTGCTACAGCCTTTCTAAAGGCAAGTGTAGTATAGCTCTATATCCAAGCAGCACGCTAGTCCTCAGTTCATCTGCAATTGGGCTGCACATCCAAGACACAATGCTTTGACACATGCTCCATAGGACTTAATTTTTGTCCATTTTTTTTCCCCTGTCTAAATGCCAACTTTCCATAATATTATGGCAATTAAAACCTGCAAAGAATTTAACAAATGTTCCTACGCATTTGATCTTTGCAAAATGCAGGAATACAGCCTCTAAGTTTCTGCTGACACAACATATTGATCTTCACTTCTTCTCAAGTACATTCTTATTTTTGTGTTTCTACTCCCCGAGCACAAAGACTGAGGCCAAGGTATTATCCTTTAGGTCTTCTTCAGTAGTGCCAGACACACACATACTGCAAGTGCGAGTTATGCTAACTGTGAAGACATATTTCACACAAAGATCACATAAAGCAAAAAGCATCCTAAGGCGTATTGTGCATGGGCCTGTAAAAAAGGCTACCAAAAGCTCTTTAGGATCATGGATAGGTGCCTTTCTAAAAATCCAGCATCACTTTAATGGCTCCTTAGTCTAGGGGAGTTCACCAGTAATCAGGAACATCGCAAGACAAAAGACCTACTCACGTTTTTAAGAAAAGCTGCCAAGAAGTACGAATCTACATTACAACCATGGGAGACAGGGTGGGCACAGATCAAACAGCTGTAATAAGAAGGATCTTGATATGCCATGAACCTTTTGCACAGCAGGCAGTCCACACAGATATCCCATAATACCATCATGGCTAGACTGAGACACAGCAGTTAGCATTTTGATACTTTCAGTACAATGCCCCAAAAGGGCACACAACCATTAAGACAGCTAAAGCACCACTGACTTCCAAAAACCGCTGGCTCAAATTCAGCACAAGATCCAGCTAGGATAACTACAAAAGGCACAGCATCTGTCAACTCTGTCTCAAGGAATGGGCAGCAAACAGTTAAAGAAATAGGAACAAACCAAATAGGAACAATACCATATGAAGTGTTTTATTCTTTAACAGGTTTTCTCTCGATTAACACCAAGCAAACAGTAAGGACAAACGTAAAAACTCCGATTATGTCAGGAAGAAATTGAATCAGACAAGACAGAAAATGCTCGCAGATGTCCGAAAGGCAGACGACTCCAGCAGCATAGATTGGTTAGCAGCACCGTGAGGTGATCTAATGTCACTTCAGAGCTGTGTATGACTCTGATCCCATCCCATTATCTGACCTGGCACTTAGCATTAGTGTACAACAGACAACACAAACCAGGAGACAGGAGTATCTCTTGTACAGCAGGCCACACAACTACGAGAAGACTACTGAAGAAAAAAAAAAATTCGATTATTGCAGACAATAATGCTACAGAACAGAAATCATGTACTTAAGTGACTTAGTACCCGCTAAAAAAAAGAATCAATGATGGGCACTATGCCCCACCACCTACTCACTTGACAATACACACCAAAGCAGCAAGACTGCTAAAGCAAAGAGTTTCTGAGAGACTATGCTGTACCCATGCTAGTCACGGTGCAGCCAGGCCCTTTGACAGTCGTACATACAGAGGGACCATGATAATTTGCACTGGTTGTTCCACTGTGGTTTATTTTTCTGGCTAAGCAGTAATGAGCTCTAATCCCTCGTTTCCAGCTTGAAGAGGGAAAGAGGAAAAAAAAAAAAATTCTTGCCAGCTTTAAAGTGTCACTCGTTTCAGTTACTGATCTGAAGGGGCAGAATTTATCCCTCTTCTGAGAAACATGTGGCCTGCAGACTACGTTTGCCTTTCAGCACACTTCCTGACCAGCACCCCAAGGGCTGTTTTTGGACTAGCCGATTTGCTTCTTTACTGTGTTTTGGTTTGTGTTTTGAGGTTTTTTTATATCAAAGGTAAAAAGTAGTTAAGCAGGATGACATATTGCAGAAATCCTCTCCCTATAGTTTATCTTCCAAGTGCAGAGATGTACAAAAAAAATTTAACAACTAAGGAAAAACACCTACTGCAGCCATAGCTTTACAATGGATAGATTTAATTTTATGAATTAATGACTACTGAATGTCATTTTCCAGTGAGCACAAAAACAAAATCCCAAAGCCTACATATTTTCCCTCTGTGTATACATGAGTGTCTGTCCAGGACTTAAGGACAAAAAAAAAAGCTAAGAAGTTGAAGCACCTCTACAGAAGACAGTGAGAAAGGACATTTGTTCTTCCATGCATAGATTCAAACACCAAAAATATCTTTAAAATGGTAGCGAAGAAAATGTCTTTGCCTGTCTAAACAAAATATTGCTAGAGAACCACTTGCTTTGTGGCCAGCCTGACCACAGAATAAACGTACAAAGTTAAATTCCAAGAACTGGACAGGACCAGCTTATTTTACATGGAAGGGACAATAGTTTAGTAAATTCAGGCATTGCAACTCCTATCTTTGCATAGATTTGAATGAAGAGAAGATGTGGAACAGAAGGTCAGCGTATCTCTGAAGAAAGGAACTGAGCAGAGCTGTAGGCTGTTTTTTTTGTTTTGTTTTGGTTTTTTTTTTTTTCCCCTGCAGGAAGCACTGAGAAAGACGCAGATGGCAGGTCCTTAGTTTCCAAGTTAGCCCTCCTGTAGTAAACAGAGGATCTTCTCATCCACAGTCTTAGGCCTAGATACGTAAATAAGCCTTCGGACAAGTCTTTCTCCTGTACTCAGGTTGAGTTTCTTATCCCTAAAGATTTTCCTGGTGCTTTGGAAAGATGCTTTTCCTGTAGAAAAGCCAGAGAGCTTTTCAAGTAGACAAGTCATCTCTCCCACCCTCAGTCCCAACCAAGTCCTATCTCCCCTCAAAAACCCACAGAAGTCAGCTTTTGTAACCAGCTTTAATCATAAATGTAATTAGCATAGGGTGACACAGAGCTTTTAATGCTTGCGCTTTTTCTTTTTTAAAATGTGCGGGACTATTCTGAAACACAGGCAAAAGAAAAAAAACAAACCTGCAGCCCAAACCCCTTATAAATGGATACGTTTATACGGGACAGGTTTTCCTATCTTGAGGAGAGTAAAGGCTGCTGCTCTGGAGCACTGCGAGATGGTTGATTGCTGAGGCAGAGATATTTATGAATAACAACTGCAGGCACCCAGGGGAGGCAGGCGCTCCCAGCCCTTGCCAGTCCAGGCCACGTGGCACTCAGAGCAGAGGCACGCAGTTTAAGAACACATTACTCTGCTTATGTTTCATTTTATTCCTTCAGCAGCTTAACGATTTGCAAAATCACAATTCATTTGCTTCTTGTTTGTCGCTGGGTGAAGTAGTATATATTAGTCATTGGCAGACTACACGCAAAGATTTCCTTCCCTGTCTGTGGTTGCTTATTCAGGGTTGAGGTGACTGGTGCTAGAGCAGGGGGATCTCAAGCAGCGACTTCTTACACAGGTGAAGGGCACAGGACTAAACTGGTGCATCAAAGTCCTTAGGAGACCACGACAAACACCACCTTGAGGGAATGAAACCAAATGAAATAAAACAGCGAACAGTGATCAGGGCATGGAGCCAGACAACCTTTAAGCTGAAGCTTGTGGCTCTGGTGGAGTTTGACTGGGGACTAGTGCATTAGCCTGGGTGTGACTTGTGTATAAAATGGCTATAAAAGAAACCTATTCACCCTAACCTTAAGTGTGTTGCGAGGCTTCACATTACTATTATGTAAAACTTGTTGAGATCTTTATCTGGAGTATGCTGCGTACAGTGAGTTCCAATTACTAATAGTATCATTAAAAAATAATTAGCTGGAATAAAAATGCTTTTTGTTGGCAGAGTGCTCGAGTTGTCTGCAGTATCTTCCAGTGACTTAATCTGATTTTTACAAAACTATCTTTCCCGTAAATCTGTGTGTGTTAATTAGAGAGACTGAAAGAAGTTTCATTCAGAATAACAAAGCATGACCTTTAGTGAATGCTCTGAACTACTTCATCCTGAAGGACCTTGCCTGTGATTTTTGACACTTGAGGTAAAACTACAAAAAATAAAACGTGCGAACACTAATGGCTAATTAAGGTGCCTTCATTGCATCTCTGCCAACCCCGATACATATTTGCAGACCTACAATGATGAACACAGAACAGCACATAACGGGGAAAAGTGCGCTAACAGAATTTGGAGAAACCCATGCTAATGGCTGCGTGAACCCACCAGAAGGCAGATGGGAAAGAAGAAGGGTCTGCAGCTGCAGTTGTGTTTTGCACATCATCCAGGAGCAGGTCACAGACTTCCCAGTGTGGCTTCTTACTGGAATTGTTCACCAATGAATTCCTGGCTTTGGTTCTGGTCTTTAGCCAGTGTCATGGTTTAGCCCCAGTCAGCAACCAAGCCCCACGCAGCCGCTCACTCACCCTCCCCCCTGGTGGGACGGGGGAGGGAATCAGAAGAGCAAAAGTAAGAAAACTCGTGGGTTGAGATAAGAACAGTTTACTAATCGAAAGAAAATTAAAAAAAATAATAATAAATTGTAAAGAAAAGGAAAACAACAAGACAGAGAGAGAGAGGAACAAAACCCAAGGAAAGAGAAAAAAAAAACAAAAACAAAACACACCACAAGTGATGCAGCCACTCACCACCCACTGACCGATGCCCAGCCCGTCCCTGAGCAGCGATCGCTGCCCCCCGGCCAGCTCCCCCCAGTTTCTATACTGAGCATTACTCCCTATGGTATGGAATAGCCCTTGGGCCAGTTGGGCTGTGCCCCCTCCCAGCTTCTTGTGCACCTGGCAGAGCATGGGAAGCTGAAAAGGCCTTGACCAGTGTAAGCACTACTTAGCAACAGCTACAACATCAGTGTGTTATCAACATTATTCTCATACTAAATCCAAAACACAGCACTATACCAGCTACTAAAAAGAAAATTAACTCTATCCCAGCTGAAACCAGGACAGCCAGACATTAAAAGGGGCAACATTTTGACTAGACAAGTTACCTAGCATCCCTGACTACACCCTTCCAAGTCCTAAAAGATCAGACTTGGAAAAACTTAAGTTAGTAGAAAAGTCATATGAACATACTTAAAATCGTTTAAATATTTAGGTATATGAGGATGAACTGTTAATTCCAGTTTAGCACCAGTGCAGCACCAGTGCAGTTGCTTGAGTATGAATTAAAAAATAAAAGCACAAACTTTCCCATTTTTATTTTAAACGTTCATTTAAAGCTTACTGTTTCAGACAGTTATTTTTTAAGTTATGCTATGACCTATAGCCTTAGTGTGAAAAGAAGTTAGTTTGGGGGGAAAAAAAAAAAAAAAGAAAGGATGGGTGCTTGAGAAAGGTGTCACTTGGAACAAATCCTGAGCTTCTGTAGGAAATGATTAGGAGTTTGGATACACTACAAAGGGCAAGCATTGTGGTTGACCAATTAATTCATTTGCTAAAATATTAGACAGGGAAAGTACAAAACAGAGTGCAGAGAAACAATGAAGGATAATTGGTTTTAAAATTCAATTAAAAATAGGGAGAAGAGATCAGTATTCACCCAGCTCTGGAGAAGACTTCCATGGAAACCACTACTTTTTGTGTGAAGGGAAAAAATTTCACCTGTTGCTGCAAACTGGACATAATTTTACAGGTCTGTTTATTTAGTTGCTTTCTTAGCCATTAACAGGGGCAGGGCAGATAGGTGGTGAGAAAAAAAAAAGGTCATGAGACTCATTCAAAAGAGAATTCATGGCATTAAAATAATTGTCAATTCCAAGAGTTACCTAGTCTCTACACAACACAACTAAGCAGCATCCAAATTTGGATTATACTGAATACAAAAGTTGGTGAATTCAGAGCACTGTTAGGAGAAGACATATAGGAGAAAATACTGAGCAGTGAGTAAATTAACTAACACCATCTCTTTCCCCAGACTACATCTTTCATAAATGCTACGTTCCCACAACAAATCTCAGTGGGGAGAAGACAGAAGGGGGCACCAAGGGACAGAAGATGTCTCCTACATGACAAGAATTACAGCTTCTCTTTGCTCAACTGTGAGAAGCTCTAAAAAACTTCCATGGCTCAGCTAGCTGTTTCTAAATCGTGTAAAGTTGATTTGTTTTGCATGAAAGTGCAAACCGATTCATTCAGCTCAAACCCCAAAATTCTAAATCCGCATTAATAACATATGCTGCACAAACCCCACCAGCTGCCAAGAAACACCCAAAAAGTGTTTACTTCAGTCAGGTTGGTGTATAATCTACCTGCTGGAGCAGCAAGAGGAATACAGCTTCTGACCTTCCAGTTGTTACAAGTCCTTCTGCATAAAGGGAGAGAAATAATCTAAACCCAGGGACTTAGCTGGCCTTTCTGACGCGGTATTTAGCTGTTGGTTTGAGTGCACAGTAGTGCATTATTATCCTTCTGTATGTGAATGTTATTAATCATTCACATTGCTCTGACAATACGCCCAGTGCTTTATAAAGACCTATAACAAAGGATGTTCATTGATTACAAAGACGAATACACAAATAATGATCTGTAGGTACACAAACTACCATGGCATTTATATGCTAAACTGGCACAATAGTCACAGCTCACATCTTTTGCTGAATGGTTAAAAAAGTAATAATTAATTACTAATGCCTTGCATATTTTGATGCTATATGTCAGAGACAGGAAACTGGTTGTTTATAATTTGTGGAACAAATCTTTGCAGCCATCACTATGCCAGGTTGGTTGATTATTTTTCCTTTCAAAACTAACCAGCCAGCACGATGCATCAGTGACAAAACAACACAGCAACGCTAATTCATAGAAGCGATAGTCTAAAACCTCTCTGCTGGAAAGGGGTAAGAGAAGCTTTTCAACAGTGCCCATCATCTCCAGCCTCAGACCCTGCTGCAGCAAAGCACATGAACAAGCAATTGTAGCTTTTGAATAATGGTGGTCATGCTTCAAATTAAGTACCCTGTCGGAGCAGAGTGTTAGTAGGGCACCCACTATCCTGTCCTTTTGTTTTTATAATTAACACAATACAAACCCTTGGAGTTTACCGAAGTCAGATACATATTTCCCTTATGAAAAACAGCCTACGCGTGTTTCTTAAAAGATTTTCCATTATGGCAACAAGGACTCTCTAAAAAGTCATTTTTCCTGGAACATAATTCAGAGCAGCTGCTGATCTAGCAGTGAGTTTGCTGGAGCTTTTATTTAAAAGAAAATCTCAAGGAAAACCCTTTCTGTTCAAGTGCATTGTCAACCACTTCTGGTTTTCCCACCGTTTATTACTGAACTGCCTCAACAAGAGGCTTCAATATTAGCCTTCTGACAACGAGCTGGCATTAAGTGGAAAGGCTGACTAATACAAAAATCCTTAAATGGGAACCGAAGGGGAGAAAATATAAAGAAGATATATGATGTAAATACCCAGCATTTTACATCAAGTGAATCCAATTCAAAGTATTCAACCTGGACCTTGGAAGAGCATTTGGAAAAGGCCCTTGGAAAGCATGTGTTATTGACGCTGAGATACAAGGAGCCAGTGGGAAACATGGTCAGAGTTAACACAGAGGAAGCTGGAAATCATTCAAAAAATACATTCTTATCAACCACAAAGACTTTTTCATGCACAAAGTTGCAAGCTTTCGTCAAAGGGGAACCTCTTGCCTTATTTTTGCACAAAAGAACACACCATCCTTCCCTTTAAAAAAAAAAATCTCTACGAACCCTACTGAAGATAATTACTATTCTTATGTCTGCAGATACCAGATCCAGGTTAGCAACACTAATTAGGCAAAACTATAAGGATTTTAGCAACCAGTTCTGAGGCAGCGAGGCAAGGAGGGAACAGGGAAGATTTGAGCTTCGCAGTGTTTTCTAGCAGTCTAACGAGGAGGCAGAGACAGGGGGTCTTGCAGGAGGGACAGGAGACAGCACCCTCGCAGTGCTGCCAGCTGGCCTTTCTTAGGGAGCACCTTTAACTGCACAGCCATTGCATTTCAAGGTGGCATCATTTGCATTCCTAAAAGCTTCTCTTGAATAGGAATGAACTGAAACACATGCTTAAGTGCTCCATTATATTCAGGCCCACAGGTGTAGAGAGCACATCTCCCTTTTCCACAACACCTTCTCTTTCCACTTCCAACGTGCCCTCTCCAGCTGCAGCTACACTGTCTCCTCTCCTGCTGCCCCTAGCAAAAATATTTGCTTTACATGAGCAAACAGGAAATTAAGCCATGCATGCCTGTACCCCCCCTCCCTCCCCGACACCACATATACAACATATGTCCTCATAACTATTATGCCTTGAGCAGACTTCAGGTGTTGCCCTGCAATCAGCTCACCAAGGAGAGAGCACAGTGTAGCAGCTTTTAATATTAAGCCAACTTGTGTCAAGGTTGTAATCTAAGTAACATTTAAAAATGATTACAACAGGCTTTTTGATTTAGATACATGCTTCCACATAGTTAGATAATGAACAGAAAAAAAAAAAAAAGAGAGAAGTGGCTAGTTTAACCACACCCAAATATCAGGATATTAAGCAGTGTCCTTTGAATACTTTAGGGCTTTTTCATTTTAATAATTTCTCTGCAGTAAGAGGATTTCTGCAGCTGTATACCTTGAAATCTAAAACCATCTCAAGCTTTGCTCCATAGAGGCTCTTCTATTTCTGTTCAGTTACCACAGTGCGCAAAATAAAAGACCTGTTTCTCATATCATGCTTATTGAATGTCTCTGAACTTGAGGACTGGAAGACACTATGTAGGAATGAAAAAAAAAACAAAACCCAAAACCAAATGGTCTATAACTTCAAATGACCTTGTGGGAGATTTCTGTATCAAATGCATAATAATCTGCTTTTACACACCTGGCTTATACATCAGCTAGTTGGCTTTAGGCTTAAATTCCTAAAGCCCTCAAAATAACAGCTCTCTGTATTTATGGCTAGGTCTTCACATTTGTCTTTCAATATTCCTCCCTATTCCAAACCCTCAAACTCCAAAAATGGAATTGATTTAGGCATCAACCAGTGACCACTTGCCTTGGAAATATTTGATAGTTTTACTTTTCAAAATTGTCTTTATGAAACATGCTAGAGAAACTGGCCAGGAAACCTCTTTTCCTAATCTTGATTACTGTATCTACTCATTTTCTGATTTAACCACTGAACTTTCACAGTGCAGGCGTGAGGTAAGTTTAGATGACTCCTGATCAGGAAGCATCTGAGCAGCCTAGGATAAACTTTAGGAACAGGAAAGTTTCAGGGAAATTAGAGAGGAAGAATTTAAAAGAAAACCCATTTCTCCACTGAAATTTCATGGAAATTTAACATCGAAGCTGAGTTTTGTGCTTTAAGGAGGGGAACGAGAGGAGGAAAAAGAACCACTGCTATAATTTCAGGGTAACATCTGCCTCATTTGGAGATTCCTTTAGAATCTGAGCACTAACATCAGCTATAGCAGTTGCCTCTTCCCCGATGCAGACAGATCCTCACTCATCGCAGACTGACTGGAGGCTTCACATGGACCACCAAGCAGCCTCGACATGATCTGAGACTTCAGATGCTCCCAGAGGAGATGTCTGCACCAACGCTTGTACACATGAAAGGTTCCACAACCCACTTGCAATCCTCGGCAGAGGCTCTGTGCTCTTCCACAGTGCTAAATGTAATTAGAATTTAGCAAAGAGTTTATAATTGATTTAATTGCTGCTGCTTTTCTCTCCAGGAAAACATCTAAAACCAGATCATTAACCCCTCAGCTTTCTTCGCTGTCTAGGATTATTCAATGGCTTTTCACAAAAGTTTAAAGTTTTATTTTATTTTGCTATTTAAATACTGAAATCTGAAGTACTACTTCTCAATGTACTCTGTGCATATGTACATTGATCAGGATTCTGTTCAGCAGTGACAATACCTAAAATTCTTGAACTGGCTGTTAAGAGACAAAAAAAAAAAAAAAAAAAAAAGGAAAAATCTATAACACCACCTTCACAGAAGCCCTGTTCTCAGCAGCTGCTGTCCTCCCATTGGAGTAACCAGTTGTACCTACCTCTTCACCCTCTTTTCTCCTCAAGAAATTCCTGCTTTTGGCTCTATATTGCCCGGGTCTCACCTCCAAACTCATTGTTACAGTGGACAGATGCACATTTCTTGTCCAACACGACTCCCCCACCCAGGTATTCTTGCAGAAATGCAAGTACCAATAGGAAATAACAAGTTAGACAACATTAGAAGGATAACCCCTGAGCTGAAACTTAATTTCCCCCTCATTACTTGAGCATCAAAGATTGAATCTTGGAAAATTTCACTAAAAGAGGACAATGAAAGGGTGCAAACATAACTGAAGGGAATTCATTTAAGACTCTGGATGAATATTCATGGAAAATATTTTTACATTGTTTGCCTAGCTCTAATTGTGTTCATTAAAGAAAAACTTCATTAGCGAAGGCAAGAGCATATTGTTGTGCACAGCAGTGAACAAAATACAATCCTAGAAATAGCACTTACTGTTTTTTTGAGCAGTGTGCACAGGTTTGTCAGTTACTGGTAACAAAGGAAACATTTCAGAGTTATAATGAGCTCAAATGTTCACATTAACAATTCAAATTCATAAAAGGGATAGGCGCAGTTTCAGCTTCTTGCTAAACAAACAGCAACGGCAAAAATGTTGGCATTGAATACCGAGGGAAAGGGTTAGATTCTTGGAGGAGCTAATGGATAAATAATAGACTACTGCCATGCATTAGGCTATACGTGCATCATTGCCTGATGATGGATGACTTCTCAGTGTTTGTGAACACGTTTCCATCTAATTGCTGATGCAAAGGTATGATCTCTTGTATTAGTGCCAGCTAACAGAAGAGGGCTCTGTTTTTCAGCAAAAACATCCTCAGTTCTGCAAACAACTAGCACGCATCAACAACCTTGCTTCACATTGTAGTAGGCTTGAAACTGGGTATTTACCCAGGTAGCGGGCAAAATCAAGGTTCCCTTCCTCTCAGAAACACTCTGCCTTTCTCTGCCTTTAGCAGTGTATCAGTATTCCACCTCTGGGTCGCATTTTGGGCACACTGCTCAGCAGTTCCACACCGAGTTCTTCCCACGTGCTGTGTATCACCCCAGGGGACCTCCCTCCATCCTGCCCAGAGGAACCGGCTGTCAGAGTCTGGAGCCGTGCCTGCCATTAGGCATTGCACTGTTTGGCATTGCAATAATCAGGTTCATTTGCGGACTGAGCATTTTAGGGAAGCTCAAAGGACATTGCAGACCCTTCATCAATAAAAAAAAAAAAGAGCTGATAACGCTTCTCTTCTTCACAGGCTTGCAAAGATTAAACAAAATAGGAGCCACTTCTACAGTGTTAGGGACCACACAAGTACCGTAGTGACAGATCATCTTTGATAAACATTTAATGCGAGGTCTGGAAATTCACCCAGGGGTTTTATGTAAAGCACAGTAAGTTTTGACTGAAAGCGTCTGCCTCAGAAATGCCTTCAGCCTTGCTATCAAAGGTTTAAGAGATGAACAGGTCAACGTATCCTGCACACATCAGACAGAAGGATAAGGCCCGTGAATCCAAAGCTGCAAGTCACGCAAAATAATTTTGACACTTCCTTTGCTTTACCAGCAGCATCTCAGGGAGAAGCATACACTATCATTAGCAGGTTTCAAATAAACTGGATAAATGCATTGCATTTTTTCCTTCTCTCACATGTTTCCCCTAGATTTATGTTCCAGTTTTCATGAACATTCAGCTCACTGCAAAAGAGGACATTCAAACAGCAGATTAACACTTTTTGGAGTGGATATTTGCTCACTGTCTATGCGTATCAGTTATATTAATGTGTATTTTTGTACTTTTATACTGTTTCTGTGTGTAACAGGCCTCTCTGAAGAACAATCTATGTTTTTTTCCCCCTAAATGGCTTATTATCTAGGGGATAAACACTACCTTTCCCTCCCTTCTTTCTCAGTTTCCCTGCTGAGATCCTAGATTTTCCCTCTTTATAGTACATTTGCCACATTCTTCAGTATTTGGACACGTTACTTGTACTTGCTCACAATAATTCAGCTTCTGCAGGTTATACAGTAATTCGATAGTCCTAATACCATTTTTGTTTCTCCTCCTTACAATCACCGTTGCAAACAGAACACCTATATAGCTTCTCAGTGATAAAGAGTTTATACATAACTGCCCAAAAGATCCCCACCCCCCCATTATTTATTTATTTTTAGAAAGGCTGTGTAATGTCCTTATTCAAATTTCTTTCAAAGTAGCTCTATTGCTGCTCCCCTAATTTCTCTAACTATTTTTGCTCACATACGCTGAAGGTTCCGTCTGGAGGAATCGGTATTTTTAAGACATCAGGACTTGGCGGGCAGTATCCTGACCAAAGCACACACTCAGAGCAGCTCCACTGAGCAAGCTAACGTGGCGTGGGTGCGCGTCAGCGGGCACATGCCGCGCTGGCTGCGATTCCTCTGCGTGTATCCAGCTCCACTGCTGAGATGCCAGCTTTTGTTCTGGCCCGCTTCAGAAACGACAGCAAGAAGGATGAAGCTTCAACATTTTTTAATACTACTTTCTTTTATGTACTCTAGCAGATGAGAGCTTTCTTTTTCCTTTTTTTTCTCTTAAATTGTATATGAGAATGACTCCCGTGTTCAATAGTTTCTGTTACTGACAAATGGCAAAGTTCCCATTTCATTTTATTTTGATGTGTGTGTTAAGTCATGACAGGTATCCATCCTTGCCAACTAGCTCTAGCATGAAAATAAGGAGGCCCGGGAGACTTAACACTATTTCCAGTAGTAAATAATATCAGTGCAATTTGAAAGAGAGAGATAAGCATATATTTTCTGTTAAAGAATACCCAGATGGAAGAAAGCATTCTGTCAGATATAACACAGACTAAATTAGAGCTTGTCTAGTTGTTAAAGCCAATCAGCTACTCTCAGCTAATAACAAGCAAAAAAAGACAGAGTGTGGTAGGTAGACTGGAATTTATGAACTTGATATTACCATTATATCGGCTTCCAGAAATCAACTCTGCCTGCTTTTACCCAACATCAAGTCTGAGAAGATCCTGACCTATACTACCGCGTTGCCACACAGGCACTCGACTCTGTTGTTCCCTGCATACCTGCCATCACTGACTGGGTTCACAAGGAAAAGATAAACTGTGACATGCTCTTATCCACTGGTGGCATTTGCTCTACATCCATTGGGCTCAAACAACACGTGATGAAGGAAAATAACACCAGTGTTGCAGGAGAACAAAATGTAGAAGAAAACCCTGCTGTTACCTGCCAACCCCAACAAGGTGGAGCCAGTATTAGAAAGTTAGAGAAAGCCTGAGGAGGACTCTCTTAAAAACTTATGACAATGTGGGGAGTTTACCTACCCCTGGGCTGCTTCTGGGTGCTTTCATAGTGGCTAGATCTCAGCTGTCTTTTGTCTCCACCAAACAGGAGGAAATCAGTGAGAATGTCTATAAAATAAGCTTATGAGAGGAATTTGGCCCTCTGATGTCAATTCTGGGAAGTTCCAGCTCATGTGGGAATTAGCGTTTTGTGGGGGTTAATGTACATTGCTCCCATTAATCACCACAGGTGCCATGTATATGGGAAGAGCAAATAAACATACCAATAGCATTCACTCAGCCTCTGGGGAACAGAGTGGTATTTCAGCACTCCAACGTAATGAAGAGAACAGTACCCAAACTGCAGAGCATAGTACATAAATATACTTATTGCAGATAAAGAATTTCTGATTATTTTTGCTAGGGCTATATGTAACACCACTTTAAGTTGGATTAGAGGTCTCTTCCTGACAGAAATATCACCAGACAAAAATCAATAAAGCTGTTAAAGAGCCCAGCAGATTTATCACCTACATATTACACCTGATATTTTCACGTCCCACTCTAAAGTGCAAGCTTTTGTCTACTGGCATTTTCCATATGTGAGAAGTTAAAAAGATTCAAAAGCCAACACTGCAGGAAAAGGGAGGCTTAACGGTTAAATCAAATTAGACTCACATTACCCGATATAACAGGAACACGTTCCAACAATTACTTTTTGACATACTAATCTATGAATTGAACATTCGATTGCAACAATTTTAAATGGCTGTTTTAGTTGTCTGCATGTGTTGAAAAAATAATCAGCTAGGGTTGGGTGGGTTTCTGGATGGATAGTGTGAATGTCCACCTTCAAGGCAACTTTTAAAATCAGTTTAGCGAAGAAACAAAGTCGAAAATAACCTTACCTGCCTTGGAGTACTGCAAGGCTAGTAGATACAGTAAGAAGAAAAGAAGCGACTCCCACACTGGCTAACTGGTGCAAACAGGCATTGCGGTAAATACTGCATTTGTGCATTAACTTATTTGCCCACACAAATCTTGAACTTGAATGACCAATATATCACCGCTGGTTTATGAACAGATGGATCTAAAGGCAAATTTCCCTCCTAGTCCCTGAGGTAAGAAAATGGCCTTTATACGACAAGACTCACCAAAACTCTGGATGATTATTGTTTGCTATGGGAAAAAGCACTGAGTAAAAAAACCCAGGATTGTAGCCTGCAGACAGTTGTCTCAGCAGTACAAAGATTCAATGAGGATAAACCCAGTGCATAAGGTCCTTCTTGCACTGAGTTTTAATGGATCAGTTCTTTCAGACAGCAAATCTTCCTGGCAAGAGCCAGACTACGGGAGAGCGCAGGGATAACAATTATTACCTACTACCCTGTCCTCCCTCCTTGGGCTCTGCACTCCCTGGGGCCGAGAGGTCTGAAGATGGTGAAAGACTACAGTTTTTCTTTCAAATTATCCTCTTTCAGCTGTGCTGGTTTATGTTAAACTGCCCATGCATTTGTGTTATAAATCTGCTCTATAATCTAATACCTAAACTATTCACGAACACGGATGTACTCCAGAGCAGCATGTTGCTATAGGCAATCCAACATTCAGTCCTGTGCTGATGGCGAGGCAGTACTACTGCCCATCCTCCATTCAAAGACTACCAATAACTGACAATAAACAAACTCATAGCTTCTGGGGGGCTATCCCTTAGTACATCATGGGACCAACCTGCCGAGAAGGCCTGGGCAGCCATCTGATGCATTCCTGCATCTATCAAAAGCAGAAACCAAACCCTATGGAGGCAGTGTGGCTCAAAGGATATAGTGTCATCTCTGCTACAGCACCTTCTCAACACTGTTTTCAGTCTTTGTTTGCCCTCCCCACGACATTTACTGTCCTTTATTTAAAAACAAAGTTTCCAAAGTCCAGAACTGCTTGGTACAGGGTACTTGTGCAGTTTAATACAACAGGGTCCATTATCTTGGCTAACGCATTTAAGCAGCATCACAATAAACTTACAACAAAGCTAGATGAAAAGTCCCAAGCCAACAGTTTTTCTGCTTCCCCTTCTCTGTGGCTACATGTGCTGATTTCTTCCTGGACTTCTCGACAGGAATTGCATCTCTGTGTGATCTCCCACCATTCAGCACTGCAATGATTTATGGATCTTTAATCTGTAACACATTCAAAATAAAATCCTGTCACCTACATTCAAACTTCCACCTTTTTCTTAGTGTCTCCTTCTCTGAATGGGTTTTTGTTTGTTTGTTTTGTTAAAGAACTAGAAGAAAATAAAAAGCTTACTCAAAGCACCTATGACACTTAACTGGTCTCTGGGAGATACGGCAGCTCCCATCAATTCATCACACTTTTAAGGAATCTTCTTCCAGGGCTCAAGACACTTAGCAAATACCCAGGTCTCACATCACACAAGAGCTGCTATTCTGCACCCACATGCTAAGAAACTGAGGCACATCACTAGCAAACCAGCCTGCAAGGTCACAGAGCAGGCACAGACGAGGACAGAATCCAGGCCGCCATGCTCCCGTTTATAGGCTTTTCCTCACTAGATCTAGCCTATGGCTACTATGGAACAGATCATCCCAAACAAGACTAGGTACGTGCAGTCCCAGCCTTATCCCAACATAATGCTCAGGTGAGAAAATCCATTAATATTACCATAACAAGTGGCAATACTAAACGCTGTCACAATAATACAAACGCTAGAATTAACATCTAGACTCCAAATGCAATCAGAATGCTAATTCAGTGCACTGCACTGAGAACCAGACCCCACTTAAAAATTATTGAAGAATTAGAAAGTGCACGTGGGAATCGGAGGAGAGGAAAGAAGGCTTTTCTGCTTTTACAGGTGGAGAGCAAAGACATGACAGGGTCAGGAACTGAATGCAGGTCCTCTGAGTCCCAGATGTTACCTTAATCTATAGGAATATTTTTTCTGAGAGAATTTGTTTCCAGGTGAGCTTCTAGCAATCCATTCAGTCTCAGTACTGTCCATCTTCCTTCATTTTCAGCCCTATATTATATACAGTACTATGATTTTTTTTTTTAATGTCTATTCCAAGAGCTGGCTTTCTTTAATGAATTCTATTAAGCTCAGTATGCAGGATGAAGGTGTCATAAGCATTAGCCAAACCATGAGAAAGAAAAAAAAAAAAAGGTTAAAGTAATAAAGCATAAAGTGAAATAAATAATGGGGCGGGGGGGGGAGATCAGGTTAAAATGAAGTTAAAATATACAGTCCTCTAATCTGCAGAATTTAATTTCATTTATACTCCTAATGATCACATATTCCTTCCTTATTGCATTTCCTCTATTTAACTGATATTGATGTTGTCCCAAATGTAATTGCCCTACATTGGTGGCCAACACAATGAAGCTCAGCTTCAGTAGTTTTCCAAAAACAACTTCCTATTATCATCTTTCCAGTTTCAATAATGCAGGCCTCCCTATAATACAATATGGATGACTTCTCATTTGTATGCACAGCTTCTATATTGCAGAAGCAGTCCAGGATCACATTCACATCCAACTGTCTTATGGGCTTTTTATAGCTACAGTACATCTGATTTACAGCTACTCCAGCAAACTGTTGTACTCATTACCACTGTAAGTCGAGGCACTTACGTCCTTTTTGCTTTTCGTGACCCATGTATTTTCGTAACTTTAATAGGCTCTAGTGACAGATCATTGACAAAAATCAGACTCATCTTGTATTTTTCAGCTTCTAAGTATGTCATTTTGAGGACAGAGAGCATTTCCTGGTCACAATGTGGCCAAAGCACTATTTTTAGTATTGATACTAAAATTTATGCAAAACACTCCTTTTTACTACAAAAAAAAGCATGAATCATTTGAGCGATTGAGTAACAGTTCCTCGAACACTTAATACTACAACATTTGGTATTCCAAAGCAAATTTCAGAAACTTGAACTGCACTTTAATTGCACTGATGTTTATCTTAGATTTATATGAACATCTGTATCCACAAGGGAAATTATTTTGTTAATTAGAAGACAGGCATGCTTTTGTTTGATTAGCTGACAGGGTCAAGGATTAGAAAGTAACATCCTGACACGAAGAGCTTTGAATAATAAAAAACCCAAGCAAATCTATGAAACACCTTTGCACACCTATAGTGACTCCATTTTTAATTAGCACACCTTAACTTCACTCTAACATCAAGGAATTGCATCTACCTCAATTTATAATTATGCTTGTCAAGAAGCCAAGAAAGGAAACTGTAGAACAGACAACCCAATGGTATCATTAGCCCCTCTATTTTAACGCAAAAAGGCTTGTTCTAGTAAAAGTTTTCTAAGCAGTAAAACCAAAGAGATGCTTAAAAGAAAAAGTTTTCAGAGAAAGCTTTTTATTTTTCTCTTGACTCAGTCTTCAACAGAGTCATAGATCTAGTCAATATTCAGGGAGATCATGAACTCCAAGTCGCCAGAAATGGCATGCATGCAGGATTTTAAAATTACTTTGGAGGATCATCTTCGCTCCATTGTGATTACAAGACAATGGCCCCAAATTAAGGTCTGATGTATGCTTAAGAGGGTTTGCCATATATTGTTCCTTTTTACCTTCAAGTGTAAGTAATGCTATTCTTATGTACAAACTGATTACATATTCAAAGCTGCTACAATGGTTAGCAGTTAACCAATCCCCCTTTGCAGATTTTCATTTGGCTTCAATTCATAGGCAGAATCCATGGCTAGGAACAAGATACACGCTTCAAGGTTATTTTCAGAGCCCTCATAATTTCACCTCAGATTTTGATCAAAAATTGCCTCCTTTTTTTCAGAAGAAAAAAATTACTCACCTTTGAAATCACTGGTACCCTTGAAGAAATCTTTACTTTAAAAAAGGATTATTATAGCAAGGTCTACACCTCAGAATTTAAGAATAATTAGGATCTGTGGGGATTTCAAAATTATATTCAGATGCATATTTATCATAGCCAAGTTAATTAGCACTCTTCACTACGGACAAAATAATTAAACTAATCATGTTTAATGACATTTCTATGATAGTTGATGTCTCCAAGTAAGAAATCTAAAATACATTAGTTGGACCGATTTGCTACTAGTCGGATTTTTACTAATTAATTGCCCTTTCTCATTTTATGTTGAATCCCTTTTCCATTTCCACTGCTATAAAATAAAGGTATCAGAAGCTCCCAGCCACTTCTTTTGGTGTTTGCAAAAGTACTTTAAATTTCACACTTAAGTGTAATTTTTAGCCAGGCATTTATTTATATCCATATTTCTTGCATTAATTTTAATTATTCCTAGACATTCAAAAGCTTCTCCAGGCTGTACCAAAACCCTGGGCACGGGGTGAGCTACCTTTCTCCCTCTGTTCCCACTTTGGGTATCGCCTTGCCTCTCCTTGCTGTGGAAGCATCCCAGCTGTTGGATGTTTCCATGCATATCTTTGCCGAAGCCGCAGTACAGCATTGTGCAAGTGGGGATAATGTAATTACCTAGACAAACTGCCTCTGTCCCATCTGGTATTTATTTAAATTAGGAATCAGTGTTAAAAACGGACCCAAAGTCAACACTGTTTTGATTTCTATCAATTCTGCAACGTTTCAAGCGATGCCATTGCATGGACAAATCGCTATGGGTTACAGCACAGGCATTTTCTAATGAACTCAAGCAATCAGCAACTACATGTGCTAATCTGTCCTCCACCTCCCTGGATGCTTGTGAAGGATGGAAAGAAGAGATCCAAATTGGAGAATGTGTAAAAATGAAACTAGAGTTAAAGGATTGCACCCTCCCCTCTGTTTTCTCTTGTCTGGAGCCAGAATTAAAAAGTAATTCTTAGTCATCAGCTGACACCTTTCCTCCACAGCACTTCTCCACCATATGGTGCAGCTCTCCTTCAGCACAGCTGAAGCCAGGGGAGACTAGGGTCACTAGAAGCATAGTATGGATCCAAGGTCATTGGAGATGTGTAATTTCTCCATTCAGACAGCCTGGCTGCCTTCCTACGAATAAGCCCTGGACTCAGATCAAGTTCCCTGCTAATTAGGAGATACAATCAGACCAGATCTTTCTTCTTCCTTAGCCATAAAAAGCAGTGGCCCGGCAACTGGTTATGACACAACTCTGCTTTACTGGAAAATCATCCCTTCAGAAAACACTAACTTGGTGCAAAAAATAAAATTCAATACTACTGCAAGACAACTGTTTCAGGCAGGCTTATCGATCCGTTGATTATCTTTTTGTAATATACAGATATTTTGGGTTGTCACACAACGTTCATGAATCTGTTGGCTTTTAAAATCATGTTTATCTCTGTATCGGTACAAGATATATAGAAATTACTAGAGGAGCACAGCATTGATTTAATGGCTTTTACTTCCATATAACAGATTTGTTTTCAAGAGCTTTATATATTTCAACAAATTTTTTCTTAGGGGTTTAAAAATATGCTTGTTCTGCTTTTCTGCTGCATGGCACTCACATAATGGGGTGTGAGTACATGATATGAAGCAAATGGTTTCACAAGACTTCTTGTACCTGCTCTTCATGTAGAAGAGTAGCACTAGCATGGTTAAAGCTCAGACACTGACTAAAAAAAAAAAAAAAAAACCACAAAAAACCAAAACAAACCATTGTGCTCATTCCTCCACCACAGGTCCTGCCAAATCATTTTTGTGTCTCACCTTCACATTTGCATCACAAAGATGGTCCCCTTGATATTGAGATGCATTACCATTAATCTGGTGGCTTCCTTTGAAGGTTTTAATCTTAAATATCCTGCAAGATGATATGGCCCCTTTATATAAATTTGAAAACCTGAAGGACAGTCTGTGCCAAACAAGTTCCCCAAGCAAGAAAACGTGGCAGCTAAGAGTACCTGCAGTCAGCCTAGAACTGAAAGCATACAAAGGACACCATCAGTTTCTGTTCTCCCTGATTTATTTTGTGCTATGCTCTCCTTGGCCAGAGTAGATTACCTGGCATCATCGAGTTAATTAGACATTGACATCCAAATGGAACAAAAAGAAGCAGCAAAAATACTGGGCAGCAGTCTGACTGCAAAAAGCTCTCACGTGTAACTTGAATGCAAGAGGAAGGAAAATCTGTTCTCTGTTAGTGACCTATGGGGTATGCCCTACATCTCTTGCCTCATGATTCATCTTATTTCCATAAAATTTCAATTTTTTTTTCTATTTAATCTCTGACACATCCTACCCCCCCTTAATACTGAGATTCTCTCATTTATTCAACCTTCAGACAACCTCAGATGATATCATCACAATATATAGGATCTACTTTTCCACTGAGGTACTTCTACAATGTCCATTATCATCATAGCTAGATGCTGCAATTATTCTCCTCTCAGGAACAATTCAGATTAAGATGCTACAGAGTTCAAGCATACATACAAAACCTCAGACTCCAAAGTATAGAAATCGTACTGGTGTGTGCTGGGAGTATACCACTTTCAGAAATTTCTACATCAACTGAGCTATTCTCACTGAACATCAGTTTCCTTCCCGTGAGTTAGAGATCACGGTCCCTTTGCTTTTTTTGTTGTCTTTTGCTGTCAGGTCTTGGGTTCATGCATTATCTACCGAGTGCCTGTGTGTGTGTGTGTACATGCACATGTAAAATAAGGACCCAATAATGTTAGGAGGTACCAGATAATATTACAAGAAAAATGGGAGCATCTAAAAAGATAAATAAGCAAATTGGTAAAATACCTGCTATAATTTTCTCTGCTCTCACACATCTTGTAGATGTACTCAGAGAATGCAAAATGAAACCATTCACATTTCTTAGTCTTTTTAATAAGAATATCACAGAAATAACATGGTTATCATTAACCCTTAACAATTGTGGAAGTGAATTGACATTTCTAGTTCATTATTCTTCTAATTCTACACAAACATTGTCTGAAAGTGTTTATGTGCAAGCCAACATGGGGCAGAAAAAAATCCGGCAACGTCATCTCAAGGTAGCTGACTCCAAGCAAAGGACTTGCAGTTCACAGCACAGTCAGTACTGCTCATTTCTGCAGTGTCTACAAACACTAACTGGCCATTTACTGTTTTGTAGCAAAGAGATAAAAATCTTTTGCCTAAAATTTCAACCTCCATCTAGTTGCCTTAAACACTTTAAAAATATGCTGAAGTCAACAATGATTAAATCAGCAACTGGAAGTTCAGGACAATTTTGTTTAGACTGTTATCATAATAAAGCTAAGAGGCAAGGAAATTCGGAAGACAACTTTATGCGCATTTCGAGCTCTTGGTCAATATGACTTCTCCCCAGAAAGTGGAAGATATCAAGATGGTCCACATTACAGACCAGTGTAGATACACCCATGTTAAGACTAAATCCACACATGTACCACGCACAGCCAACTTGCAGGAAGAAAGCTTGTCCTGGTTTCAGCTGAGATAGAGTTAAGTTTCTTTATAGTGGCTGGTATGGGGCTATGTTTTGGATTTGTGCTGAAAACAGCGTTGATAATACAGAGATGTTTTAGTTGTTGCTGCACTGGTCAAGGACTTTTCAGCTTCCCGTGCTTTGCCAGGTGCAGAAGAAGCTGGGAGGGGACACAGCCAGGACAGTTGATCCAAACTGACCAAAGGGCTATTCCATACCATATAGCGTCATGCTCAGTATGTAAAGCTGGGGGAAGAAGGAGGAAGGGGGGGACATTCGGAGTGATGGCGTTTGTCTTCCCAAGTAACCATTACGCGTGATGGAGCCCTGCTTTCCTGGAGATGGCTGAACACCTGCCTGCCCATGGGAAGGAGTGAAAGAACTCCTTGCTCTGTTTCGCTTGCGTGCACAGCTTTTGCTTTTCCTATTAAACTGTTTTTATCTCAACCCTCGAGTTTTCTTACTTTTGCTCTTCCGATTCTCTCCCCCATCCCACTGGGGGGGGAGTGAGCAAGCATCTGCGTGGTGCTTAGTTGCCGGCTGGGGCTAAACCACGACAGTCCTTTACATAGACCTTGTTTCTCAGAAAAGAAAAAAACCCCAAACAAACAACTCCCCCCGCCCCCCCCCCCAAAAACCCCAAAGCACCCAGCCACCACACGTTGCAAGACTAGCATTTCACTCGCCACATGAGATTTCAGGTCCTGTGCAAAGCTCCTCAATGCACCTACCCACTCAAGGGGGACTACCACTGTGCCAGCCCTTACCTGAAAACCTATGTATGAAATTATCTCCCACATTTAAAAAGGATGAATGCAAGCTGGAGCAGGAGTAGAGGACGGACACTGAGATGATGAGAACTAATGAAGAACGATCATAAGAAATGCAGCTAAAAGACAGAGTGGCGATATTTTTATTCTGCTACATCTTCATAATCGTATATACGGATAGTATCAAGTACATCCACTCCTTAAGATATCACAAAAAGATGGCTGTGTTGGTAACTACTATTGCACTTGCAGATGAAACTCTGAAGCACTGGGGGAAAGGAGCTCACAAATAAAAAAATTTCACCACATCACTGTAACACTTACCTTTTATACCCCTATAATGAAGAAGGCAGCCAAGCAGCTACATCAGTAGAAACACTGAACCCAAGCTAGGCACTAACCACCTCAATCACAAAGAGAATTCTCTGTACACTAAGGGGCAAAACTCCAAGAAACTTGAGGAATTTTAATATTGGAAACCAAGGTCCCTACTAAACACAGTTTTAAGAGGAAGAAGTGGGAATTGGTCCTTAACACCCTTCAGCCAAAATCCATAAAGGGACATCACTGCCCGAGCAATTTAGTCAAGGTTGCAAGCAGGACCTGCACTAGGGCATGGGAAGCAAGCTCAGACAAAACCAGGCAAGTAACTCATCTCTCCTCTCAAGCACCAGTTTCCTTGCTTTTCTAGCAAGGATAATGAGATGGAGAGAAGTCAGGTGCCTGCCTGCCAGAGAAGCAGAGCACTGGGAGCTCAAACGGATTACTCTCACCCTTGGCAGAGCAAGCAATAGCACACAGGCCCCTCTGATCCCCACAGCTGTGCAGGGGCTCAGCTGGTAAACAGATAACAGTATGTCCACATATTAGCTGATGGGGACACTTCCATCTCCCCTTTATTTATTGGGCTATGTCTTTGACCCTCCCATTAGGCTGATCATTGCCTGCTTCCTCATTACATGGCTGTCACACTGTTTATTTTCTTCGATTTATTCTCTCACATATATATAACCCAACAACCCAGCAGGCTTGCAGTATTTTAGTGACATGTAAACCAGAGGGAGACATTAATACGTGGAGTTCACATATGCCAGTATTTAGCTTGAGAACTCATGAGTTTCACTGAAGCATTATATGAAATGAATAAATGTTGTTATGTAGGTGATGAGGAAGAGAGAGGCTAATCAAGCTAGTGCTTTGGAAAGCTGACAGAGCTCTGACTCCTGCTATACCTGAAAACTTCCTCCTTTTCATTAGTCTTTCTCTGTTGACAGAGCATTTCCACTGGGTATTAGAGTCATTCTCTGAGCACAGACTTGGAAAAGACAAGAAACTTCTCCTCCCCTCTGCCCACACTTGAATCTGGAGGAAACTTGCTTCTGGGGTTGACTTTATTTCATTCACAGCAAAACCAGTTAGATTGTGAAGTCTTACTAAGTAAGTGACATATTAATTATTGGGATAATAACAACAGAGACGAGGTCACAAAGTCTCTGAACAACACAACATACACCTCCATGCTAGCGGGATCCATCTCTGCCAGGGAGACAAGAGTGTCATATTAAAAGAGCTCTGTCAAAGAGGGATTGAAATAGCTGCTGCAGCTGTGAAGAATTTTTCTTCTCCTCCCTGTTAAGCACAGAGCTGCACTCCGAGCCTCATCACTCAGGCTGGAGAAATATTAATTGGCTACTGGGAACTCAGGTGGAGCAGGGACAGCCACACTGCTTAGTTTTAGTTATCACCCTCAGCTGCTTCAGTTAGCACCTATGCCTCCGAGGCACTCACCAGAGCTGCTGGAGGGGCTATCTGTCTGCTTCGACTGCAATACATAAAGCTAAACAGCACAAACAGCCCCTCTCCAGGTGCAGTTCATGAAAAGGGAAATATTAGGACGAAATTTATAACAAACACAATTTTGGCAAAGCAGTAGAACATGATTTCTGGTTTTATTTCCCTGTGCTGCAGCAGTGACTGAAAATCCCTTTACTTAGGGTCTGAACGTCCATGTGCTGCACAAAGACACATCTCTTACACAGGGGAAAAAAACCAACCAACCAACCAAAAAGCATGATTGTTTACAAAATTTGGCACTGATCAATCTGAAGGTGACACACAATCTACCCAGGAAAATGGTCTTGGGACAGCCAGTTCACAGAAGCAGAGACCTTTAAGAAAGCATAACAAGCTGAAGAAGGAGCCTGACACCAAAAGCAGAATAAAATGTTGGTGTCTCTCTCATTCAACATACTCTGGTAAGCTTTAGTCTCCAGGAGAACAAGAGAAGCACTGCTGTACACACAAATCCCAAAAACTTCACAGCAGAAACAAGCATCACCAGATACACCAAGCAACAGCACCAGTCAAACCTGAGGAAAGCTTCCGTGGCAGGACAGTCTTGCAAAACTAAACTAAAAATACAACATGGAAAGGCAACGATGTACCTTTGAGGAACATCTGTCTTATTAAGAAACATTGATTCCAGGCTTCACCTTCGTCCTCTAAGGTCTAGCTTACAACCATGGAGAGAGTTTTACTCACCCAGGCGTTGCTGCCCATGCAACTAATGCTCTGCTTTCACTTATATTTGGAGTTCAAAGGTTATTTCTTTCACCTCTTCTCCCTCATGTCACGTACCCCGGGCTGCCCTGGCTCCAGCTCCTTATTGCTGTAGCTCTTTGCAATTTCCTCCTGCTCAGCAGGGCCTGGGCTGGGGGTAATTGGTGTCACCTGCATGGCACAGCTATTTCTTCTTAAGGAGACAGTCCTGCATTTCCACAG
This sequence comes from Mycteria americana, assembly GCF_035582795.1. Lineage (NCBI taxonomy): Eukaryota > Metazoa > Chordata > Aves > Ciconiiformes > Ciconiidae > Mycteria > Mycteria americana. The sequence continues at coordinate 8,622,473 of NC_134380.1, read as the reverse complement.
CACCCTGAGTGGGAAGCACAAGATCAATTCCTTTCATATGTGGCTATTTTTGATGATATTTGAAAGCCAAGAGCTGAGTAAACATGTTTGGGCTTTAAATTGCTTTTGCATGTTGAAATAAAATGGTTGTTAAGGTTCAGTCTCCTGAGAGTCTAATCTTGCAGCCTGCCACTGCAGCATTCATGGTATCTTTTAGTTCATGTCCTTGCTAATTGTGGAGGTGTTGAGGCCGGAGGAACATCCCTCAGTTCCTCCCAGTGCCAGCCCTGTGTGGGGCTCGGGGGGGCTCTGCCGGCCCAAGATAGCGCCCACGGCAGTGGCGCAGTGCCACAAGAACAGGCCTTCGCTTTAGCTGCTCTCCAACCCTTCCAATGGCAGATGTTCTTCTAGCGAGCTTCAACCCCTCCGGTAACCAGCACCGGGGTTTCCTTTTATCTTCCTACGCTCTGGAGAAGCGGCTTATAGACCCTGTGGGCAGGCAGGCCGGCCCCAGGTGAGAGGCAGCCATAGGGCACCCCAGCCTACGTGGGGGTGAAGGGAGCTGAGCTCCACTAAAGTCACAATGATCTCGCATCAACCGTCTAAAAACTGCCAGGAGCTGCTCTGAGTGACCCCAGAAGCAGGAGTGAGCCTTTCTTTATGAAAGCACCCATCCCTGCGTGAACTTAGCAGTGAGCCCGAGGGGCAGGGGAGCCCAGCCTCTGGGTGAAGAGAGTTACATCACCTGCTTTTAGTGTTTCCTTATGCAAGGGCCTTCTCTTTGGCTGTTTCATCTTAAAAGTCAACAAATCTAGTAAAACCCAAAGATATATGCAAGTTTGGTAGTTTCCCTGATCTCATAATTTCTAACATAGACATAGGAGCAAACTAGTTCTTCTCTAGACAGATTTTTTTCTCCTGTGCAGTGTTTTAATTTTTGTAGCTTAAGTGTTGTATATCCTACCTGAATCCCACCACGTGCTACTGCAGCGTCCGCTGTCACTACATAAGTCGACAATCTTTCCGGTAAGCCAGTCAGTCCAAAGTATAAATTCATACACAAAAATTACATTATTCCTGTAAGCAACTTATGTTATGAATAAAGCCCTAAGACAGAACCCAATTCTCCATGCAAAGCCGATGTGCAAACTCCTAAATTAAAAAGAAATCTCAGGCAGGTGGAAGTGCTGTTTTGGGACCTTTCTGAGGTTGCGGTTGCCAAGGAAACTGCTTCCTTTGTGCCCAGTCAAAGGCACTGGCTGTTTGGAGCCTCATCCCAGCTATGCCTGAATATGCTGTAGCATCAGAATGGAAGGGAAACTGCTAGAAATACTCCGATAAATGAAAAAAAAAATTTTTTTTCAAAATAAGGACTTCCTCATGAAAACATCTCTCCCTAAAAAACAGGGGAAGCAGGAGCTGTTCTTGTGAAGCTTGGGGTCTGCGGGTGCAGAGTCCCATAGCAGGTGACTGCCTCTTACCTTCAAAGACAAGGCAGAGGCACACTTTGTATGTGATGCACTCTAATAGTTCAAAGCAAGGCATACTAACCTGCAAAACTTTAAAGGATAGTTCTGACTTAAAAGTCACACTCCTCCCTACAGTTTTGACCTGTTGTTGTGGAAAGCACCAATAGTTAAAAGAACTGTCAGAAAAAAAAAAATCCTGTTTTATTACTTTTTTCAGTGTTTGCTTCTTGTACATAATTACCTAGTTCTGTGTTTTCCTACGAGTTCTATGTAGACATCAGGGGAGTCTCAAAAGGAGTTAATTTTTTGGTCTAGAGCTGAATTATTTCCAGTGTTAGTGGTTAATTTTGTATAAGGAATAACAAAAACAATTGCAAACCCACAAGAATGAGGAGGACATCTCTCAAGCCTTGGCTTGATCTTGGTGAAACTGCTTAGTTGCTGCCAATATCTTTACTTTTCTGACGATTTACATTAGAATCATAGCAGAACAATTCTAGTTTAATGGATTAGCCTTAATTCCTTGATGCAGTCATCTTCTAAAATTAATAGCACCCTCAGGTTACTTTGTTTTTCTACAAGCGGTTTGTATTAGCTTCAACATATTGATGTAGCTTCAATGCATTTAGCTAGCCCGCACTTTAATACAAGCCAATTTAATGGTCACCCTACGTCTATCTAAAGTCAAAGCCAGAACGGGAGATTTACAGAGACAGGCAACATAAGCAAAGTAGGAATGAAAAGTGATATGTAAGAATCTGAGACTTCTCTTCAAAATAAGAGGGGAGTACAAAGAAATGGTATAAAGTAAGCCATCCCAAACTCTTTGGACCCTCCTGACCACTAACGTTTCTTAAACATAAATATGTGCTACAGGGACATGTCTAACATGTTTAGTGGAAGAGTGCTCAAGAGTCCGTGGTGTTGCTGTGGGATAAACTATGCCACGGAACATGATCCCATGGATCTCAACTGTTAGTTGATCTTACCACAAACAATTCATCCCAGCTTCCCAGTCTACAGGATTGAGTACCATCAGAGAAAAAGAAAATCATGTGACCTGACAATCTGCTGCATCTCCCAAGAAGGGCCATTTAAAATGAACGCAAAACTGATCAGGAAATATGCATTTTTGGTCATCTCAGAAATCTCCAGTAGACATTATTGCCATGTATTTTGGGGAAGGAAAGAGGAAGCAAAACATTTGTCATTCTAAATGCCATTTGGCCTTTGAGAGTAAAAGCCCTAGAACAACAAGGAAAAAACCATCCGGAATAGAGCAATTATATCAACTTTTATTGGGGAAAAGGTTCCAAAACATTTTTAACTTCACTGGCAAGATGCAGCTACAGACAGAAATGGCTGGTTTCTTGTCTCTTCCAAAGGGCAAGTGCTATGCCTTCATTACAGCCGTTTCATAATGTCTGAGAAAATTTAAGTGATTATTTGTAGTGGGAAACAAAAGGTCAGACAGCTAGTGCTAGATTAATAAAATGGAGAAATAAAAATATTTTTCGGAATGAGTTCTTCAACTTTTGTTTATTCATTCAGAGAAAAGCCCTACCAAAAAAAAAAATTGGGGGTAATTGTTAAAACCAATCCGATGAATGAAGGTGAAGGCCAAGCAGGCAAGCATGCTAGCTTATATAAAATTGCAGGGAACGTGACTGAAGAAGGTGGTTCCCAGCAGGCTCAGAAGCATCGCTGGACAGGAATACTCTGCTTTCTCCCTCCCCGGACCTGCCAGTTGCCGATAATGCGCCTTCCCTTTGCACTAGCTATGGCTGCACCTGTTTCCTTCGAAATCTTCCGAAACTCCCCACTCATCCAAATGGCTTTTTACGTTTCTGTACCATTTGACAGAGCCAGGAATTTCTGAAACCACTCTAAAATGGTTACCAAAACAGATCTGACTCCTCCTCCCCTCACTTCTTTAGCACCTTCACGAACACAGCTAGGTGGATGCGCGTCAGACACAAACCCTCACCATCCTGCACCATTATTCTCCTATAAACTGGTGTAAATCACACAGAGCTCTGAGACCATTGCTCCAGATTTGGGCGCATTCAAACTGTTCAAACTGTTCAGATAGAAACCATGCTCCAAATCGTAGGACTTCTGGCAGATCTTGTTAGTACAGATGCACAAGTCCTTCACAGACAGCTGTTTTGACATTCTGGTTAGGAAATGGATGCCACATGCGCAGAGCTTGGTGCACATGCTAGCTCCTTGGCAGAAGCATGCTCAAGTCCATCTGCTGTATGCGGCAACTTGCCAATTCACAGTGCAGAGTATAGGCTTCAGTTTGATAGAGGAACACAACAAAAATCATAGTTTAAAAAAGAGCCTGAGAAAAAAAAATGCTGTTGTGAGAGACATGGGGAATACTGGAAATTAAAACCCTAAGAAATGCTCTTACTTTCTTTAATTTTTCAAATTTTTTTTTAAAGGAAGTAAATAATTCCATATAAACACTGCAGTGACCAGGCATAAATAAAACACTTGCACCACGTGCAGCTGCAAGCATGCCTGTATGTTACTGAAGCTTTGTTGTATGTCTCTCTACAGAAAGCTGCAGTTCTGGCAATGCCTGTTATGTCCTGGAGGAATGCCACCTGAGGAGAACTTTTCCATTCTCAGAATAAAGCTATTAAGAGCTTTTGGAGTTGATGCATATTATATACATTATATGTATATTAACAACATCCTGTAAAATGAAGAGGTGCAACTTTAAGAACTGAAAGAAATGACAACTCATGGCTATCACAGGTGGGTGATATTTGGTACTTCTTTCTCAAACTCCTTGACCCGAAAACATGAAAACATGAGAATATTGGCTTACCTTAGGGAAAAAATGGTCAACAATAGCCACTTCTTAACTTTCTAGTCCTTTTTCTTGAGACAAACATTTAAAATGTTTAAAACAAAAGATTCAAAAAGCATGAGATGAGAAGTAATAGGAAATAATTTGTCCTGGCTTTCAAGCCCATTTCATGGTAAGGAGGGAGAAACTAGGTGAGAAGTAGTCAAAGCACCAAATTTTTTTTTTTTTTTCACTGTCTGCAACAGGGAAAGTACATAGTTATAGGAGACCCATTAGCTTCCAAGAAAAAAAAAAATTTAAAAATTCTGCATACCATACTCATATGCTCTCTTTTAATTCCCAGGGAAACTCTAGTCTTTTCAAGGAAGCAGTTTTGCTTCCAGGGAATCTGAGATTTCAGAGAAACATTTTCACTTACATAAGCATGAGAGGGAACTGGATTCAGTTTCTTTCAGGTCCCTAAACTCTGACATCATATCTCTTATTTTATTTCTGTTAATTTTCTGGAATGATGATGTGTCACAGAGCAACCTGCTCTTGGTGCCAGTGATGGTTACGATATTTGTTGCCAGCTATGGATTAATAGAGGAATTCTACCATTTTTCTAAACTGTTGTAAGACATTTACAATGAATGCCATTGCTTTTAAAATTACTGTCCTTGACGGAGATCCTTTGCATGTATTTGTTTCCTTTCAACTACCTCCCATCTAGCCTGTGTTAGGGAAACAGTGATATGGCTCGAGAAGACTCAAATTCTGATTTTTGAAAGAAAGATTGATGCTGATTTCATTTTATTTTTGATATGTAAACAACTTGTGAGATGCCCAATTTAGGTAAATTAAAGGAGGAACTTCAAAGCAGGAAAGGAAGCTGGCTCTTAAGACACTTACAAATGTTACTGACATTCTACATATGACAAGACGGAGGCAGAGATGCTCTGAAAAGACAACTGTAAATTGCCATTTGATTTTGCTACAGTTTTGTCATTATCCCCTGGGAGTGACAGGGGAATAAGTGGAGGATCAATATGACTAGTGGATCTCTTTCTCCAGTATATTGCTGTCATTTAGGCTAAAGCTGATAAATAGTGCAACAGAAATGCCAAGAAGTAAAAATGAGAAGCAGTAAGACTTACTGCAAATTAAAATGAAGAAAAAAAAACAAAAAAAACAAAAAACAAAAACCCGATGGTTTAGGACATGTTTTGACATATGCTGAGAAATCACCAGGCATCCCACTAGATGAATAGTCAGCAAAGATACTAATGTGCATACATGTGTAAGAATTTTTGAAAGTTATCAGTTATGTGTCATCAGTGGAGGGGACAGTGCACAAAATGAGGGGGATGGCATTATTATCCCTTTTCTTCTTTTTTGGCATGAAACTCACTGAGCTGAACACAGAACTGATTATCTGCCCACTCTGTTTTTGGACCCCAAATTCCTTCCTTAACATAGAATTAGCAATAGATCAAGAAATAATTGCTTAGATGCAGCAGGAGAGCACCCTTGGAGCAGCACCACAAGCAGCCACGCTACGCGGCTGCAGCAGACCAGCCGTGAGGTGCTGTTGCTATTTCTGCTAAAGAAAAGTTTCCTCTAAGAAATCACTGCAGGGATTGAACAGTGACAGGAGATACAAGTGGCAGAAATCAGACATCTATATACGGCAATACCATAGCAGGGGCTTAATCATCTCTCTACTTATTTCAGCTGCCACACAGAGGCAACAGTGCACAGGAGAAACATCACTAACTGAGTGTCAAGATTTCAAATGAGTTATGATTTCTTTCTTTGCTTATACAGGCAAGTTATATTCTCTTCTCCTGAGCCAGGCAAACACTTCACATGGATTTTGCTTGAGTAAGAGTCTAGTCCCAAGGCCCCTGACTTGTGGGACCCTCCAGTCTAACTCATAGTCCCAGGAAATCAAAGAAAGAAGAAAGATAGGAATGATGTTGCTCAGTACATAATTTTCTTACCCTTGATGTCCACATATTAATAAAATATTATGTTGGCACGTGGTGTAGAAACTAAAATTTCCCCATACCTTTTCATGTTCTTCAAATATAAATGACTGATTAAAGTTAGATGGTGAGACCTGAAATAGTCCCCAACCCCATCTAGTCAAAGAAAAGACAAAAGCATTTCTAGGTCGAGATTTATCTCATACTTAAGTAAACACTGAAAATAAATCAGATTAATCTCTCCTTCAAAGCATCAACTATAAAAGGAGCATAAGACAGTAACTAACTGAGCAACAGACATCTGCCTGGTAGGTGGTTCATGTTAGGGGAACCTATTCCCCCTATTCCTGAAGCAGTCATTCCAAGCCTAGTCTTATCAAGGAGACTTTTCAGCAGGTCACCTTTTCTGCTAGACCTCCTACATGCCAGTGTGAATGTCCACCATCTATAAAACCACCTCGCAGAAAGGCTAACTCAGAGCCCTTTTAATTGCTATTAGCTCACTGAACTTGACTCAAACCTAATTTGAGAGGGTCATACAAGACCACTTCTACCCTTTGCAGGATATGTCATCTTGCCATTTAATGGTCTCTCTAATTACCGAACTGCTTTAGTTCTAACCAGCCAATTTGGTAAATCATTCCATGTAATTACAACAGGAGTTACCTCATATTTGAACTGTGATGGCGTTGCCATCTTTGCTGAGCTAGCAAGGGGTTTAGTGTCAGCAAGAGCTTTTGTAGCAGCCATGGAAGGATATTGTCAAAATGCTCTATACCAGCAGCTGTGCTCTCCAGCCAGTAGCAGCTAGTGCAAATTAATGTTTAAAACATGTTTTGATTTAATCAAATGGACGACCCTCCTGCAATGTATTGCTTCCTGAAAATAGCTGAGTGACCATTATGTTTTATGTTAACTATTAAAACATTATGGTTGCATTATATAGTTAGAGTCCGGTAAATAAGAATCTCCACACATACTTATCTGGTTGAGCTCATTACCACTCTTGACAATTGAAAGGTGGAAATTCTTTCATTTTGACAAACAGGAAATGAAGAAGCTTGAATGCACTGAGCCTGACATTTTCAAAAGACCAGAATAAGTCGAATGACCAAGCCTGGCAACAAGGCACTAACGTTTTTATGACTTGTTGAAAATCCCAAGGCTATCACTCCTTTTTCTCTCAAACCACTGGGGATCAGTGATCCTCACTTTCCAGCTCATTTCTACTAACAAAGTGAGGTTGTACCACTTCAGGTAAAATGAACAAAATAACAAGAAGGAGCTTTGTAGGAATGGGTGTCCATCCTCATCAGTGGTCTGGTTTTTAGGGAACTGACTAATGAAGATGGCACAGATGCTACATTCGGTGACACACAGCATTAGGTTTTTGGATACAGATGTGTGATGTGTGATTTGGCTTGAGATGTTCTTCCAATAAACTTTGGACAAAATCCTCTGGTTTTCCTCCATTTTTTGTGAGGCCAGATTCATGCTGGTATAATATAGAATGACTTCGACCCAGTCACTTTTTCTGTGGTCTGCTTCTTTCAAGGTAACTATGCTTCCAAGATCTGACTTTATGAACATTTCAGGGAGCAGGTACACATGTAGCTCCTGTGAAAAGCTGCACGAATTCTAGAATGCTGCAAAACTCTTTAATATGTGGATTGTGATCAGAATCAATCACTGGGCTATTCATCCGATGCTATTCAAAGGCCCCATAAAGTATGCGAGTAACCTTCATTTCATAATTTCAATCAAGGTATTTATTGAGAACTGTGCTGTATCTTCTGGTTTAAAAATTTTTTTGAGGGATAGAGTGGGGCTATAGACCAAACTAGCCCCAAAACAGAAAAAGGTACACTAATAATGAAAGTACATTAAAAAAAAAAGTGTAGTCTAAAAATCCCACAAATTCACAGATAAGAAATTCAATTTATTTATGTACTTTAAATATCACATTTCACCTTACACCCAGCAAATAGCCAATGAAACAGGTGACACTAAGTACTTAAAACTAGGATATAACACAGAGACTAAGACTTTTCAAATGAACCCCAAGGGAAAGCAGTGCCAAATTTCCAATGCTTATCCGTGAAAGACAAATTCCTTCTGATTTTTTTCATTTTAATTTGACGCAGCCAAAGTACGTCTGACAGTTGCTTAAAAGCTAAAAGCAGCGGTTTGATTGTCAGAAGCACTGGGGACCCATGACTCTCAGTGAAACCTAGAAGGGCTTCATTGATTAAGAGCTTCTGAAAACCAGATTATAAAGTTCTTAATTGGCTTTTTTTTTTTGTTTTAAGAATCTGCTCTCATTTTTTCATTTTAATTTTCATTCCTGACAGTAAACTTGATTCTCACTTGCAAAAGACGTCTATTAATTAAATTATCTTTAGTGGAATAATCCTTCATTCCCTATCATTCCCATTGAAAGAAGAATCAGGCTTGTATTACTTTCTATATCAGACTGGTCATGAATGAAGAATCTGGTATGCGGCTCAAAAATGGTTAAAGATTCTGGTTTGCCTTAAAAATCAGAAAATACTGCAAAAAATCATGCCTGTTTTCAGAATGGAAACTCATCCCTGGTTTTCTAGAAGGCAGCAGCTCATCAGGCAAAAGAGAATAGAGTAAGTCTAATTCTAAGTAGCAGTATTATTGTTTGAGCTTTTCATGGTAGGCAAAGGGAAAGCTACTAAAGATTGCCCAGAACTAGAAATAAGAATGAATTCATGTCAAAATATGACCTAAAGCCTCACTCATCCTGACTGTCCTTTGTGAGAATAAATTGAAATTTCTATAAGGCTTTGAAGAAAAAAAAATAGTGTAACTGCTTGCACAATTACCTCAGGAGAACAGGCTGTATCCTACTTTCCTTTCAGCTGCTAATCAAACTGTCTATAATGAAAACATACGCTCCCTCCAAAATCAGCGAGAGGTCCGTGCCTCCACATAGGATTCACACTACACCTACACTGCTAGTAAGGACTGACTTCCTAACTTAGATTCTCAAATATAGAAGCCTAAAATCAAATATCTCATCTGGGACTGAATCTGGGCCTAAGTAAAAGTGTTAGCCTAAAGGTACACAACAGACAAGAAATCCAACCGTGTCTGTCTTACCCAATACAATTCCAAGATTTGAAATGGGAAAACAATCTAGTAGTCTCCTGACATTACCTATTATTCTCCTAAAATCCCAGTACTTCCAGGAATTATTTTCCCCCAAGCAGTAATCAGAACAGCACTGCAGTCCAGAGTCTGGGTAAGATGCAGATGTTATAGTTAAACCACCTATGTCAGAGAAGTAGAAGCATCAAGGGAGGAGACATCAAGAAGGGTTTTGCATCATTCCATCTAATTTTCATTGTAAAAATATAAACTTAAGTCTCAAGTGTCTTGTTAGGCAAGTTGAGCAAATGGGAAGCTTGAGCAAATGAGTTTCACTTTTGCTAGCTGAGATTGTTTTGGCATCTGGAAATATGCTTTGGATGATAGGAACATGGTTAGGAATTTGAATACTCCCCCCCCCCCCCCCCCCCCCGCCCCAGTCTTCTAAGAGCCTCCTTGAGAAATGCCTTCAGACTATTGCATTTATATTACTGGTCTCAGATCATTTACATCTAATCTTCCAGTGCTGTTAACAAAAGCTGGGCTAGCATGTGCAAATGTAAATATATTTTTGATGTGAAATCCCAGTTTACCTACATAACAGACTTCAAAGTGGGTTTAACATTAGCAGTGCCTGCCACACTAGTTATTAAACTGTTTTCTGTAAGAGTTAGTGCTTTAATTTATTCATCTATTTTGGCTGCAGCAAGCCCTGTTTCCCCCTTCATTTACTGAGATACTTTTAAAAAAAGAATTTCAAAAAGGACAAGTGAGGCATAAACCAGCAGATACAGGAGTGGATACAATAATGTTAACCTAGAGGTTGAGATGGATGCTTTTATGCGTAACCTGGTTACTGTGATCTCAGAGGGGTGTGGGTTAAGGTATCCTGTTCCACCTCTGACAAAGAAGGTTTCTTGCACGCTATTCAGCTCAGCATCATAACCTACAAGAAAGTCCAAAGCACAGCTGGCTGACTGTTTCTCAGGAGAAGTCATCTGGGTGCAGGAGGGGATGGAATCCCAGCATGGGAGTCCATTAAACAGCTCAGAGAAGAGTCTGTCAAGCCACAGAATATCCACAGGACATCAGAACATAAGATCCACTAGGGTATGTTCCAAAAGACTGGGGCTCTCAGACAGCTACAGCCTAAAAATGAGAAGAGGGGAGGGGAGTGAGGGAAAGAAAGAAGGAAAAAGTGCTACTATTATTTCAATTTATATTCTTTTGAAAAGCCTCCCCTCCCCCTCCGCACTAGTTTAATTTTCCATTACATGAAGTGGAAGGGGAAGAAAGAGAATGATGCAGTTGGTGGGGTTTTCCGTTCTAATGAATTTCCGCAAAACACAAAATGTCCAAGCCCATAGCCTCTAAGCCATTTTTGACAAATTTTGCTATTGGAGTTTGTGTTCTAACATATGTGCAGCGCCTGCTTCAAGCCACAAAGGTATAGAAAAACTCATACCTGTAACCAGTGGTTTCAGTCACATAAAGCTCAAAGCCACATAACGCTCCAACTCATTCCTCCTTGCTCAGAAGCTCAGCTAAAGAAGCAGCGATGTCCAACACTGCCTCAGGCTGCACAACAGTCTCTTAGTTTTAGATGAAACCCTTTGGTGGGAGAGTAAGCGCTGCAACTTTGTCAAACAGATGCAGTAAACACTACTTTTCTTTTTCAGGATGAGGCTGCTGGAATTTGCGTACCATACCTGACCTCAAGAAGAGAAGCAATTCTCCAGTTACTGGCAAGTGGCTTTTGGATACAATAGCGAGCAGAACTCCTCTAAAAACACAATCACATTGTACCACAATGTTCAGGTCCATCAAAACTAAAAGCCCAGTTTGTAAATATTACTTGACATTCACTAGAATTTTTTTCTTTAAAATAAGAGAGCGCAAAGAGAACATAAGGGCAAAGCCAAAACTTCTCATGTTGATATTTTTCAAATGGAAAATTTTGATTGTTTTGTATTTTTTTTAATATTGAGTTCTACATCATCTAATGGAAAAATCAAAATAAAAAGCAGAAAATATTTATTTCTGCCAATAAGAAACAGATCTGCTTCCTCCAAAATATTTTTCAGGCTTTTCCTTCATGGAAAAGTCTGGAATTTGGTGGGAAAAGAGGATTCGAAGGAAGCTAATGTTTTGTATGTGGAGGAGGGGGGTTCCCATCCTCCACACAAACTGAGTGTTTAGAGCAATCCTCAACAAGTCAATCAGAAACATGAAGAAATCATACTTAGAACAGGTAATTTCAGAAAAAAGCACTAGATGGTGTATTCATGGCTTTCACTGCAAAGCTTTTCTACACTTCAGAACAAGGTAGTATATTGTAACACATAGGTTTCCATGGCAAACATCTAATTTCAATATAAACAGAGTATGCTAAAAATGTATCTCACTGGTAGCGGCTAATGCCCAAGGGCTGTAGAGATCACTTTCCTCTTTTCAAACTACATTCACAGTTATTTATTATAAACACACATTAGAATGGATGCAGAATTGTAAACTTCTTAAATGAATCTCTCATCTATATTCAGTGGTGCGCAAGAGCAGAGAAATTCGCTGCATTATGCAAATATGCACTTTTTTCCAAATGTATTCCACCTTCTTCTGAATAATTCCCAAGAATGTTTACTTAATGTGGTAAACCGCATGAGCAGAACCAACTTATTTGTATTATTTTGTACTAATCTTCAACTTTTTAGCTCCTGCATCTGCCTTCCTACCATAATATTAGTATCAGTGTAGCTGAGCAACATCAAATTATGTGGAGTGCTCAACAGGAGGTGGACAGTCTAGATGGAGCAAGAACATTATCCTATTTAACACAGATTACTTGATTGAAGGGGGGGGGGGGAGGATCACAAGTAAGATGCACACAGTGCCTTGTCTTTCACTTATTTTAGAAAATATATACAGAGAAAAAGAATTAAATTATTAATTCAGCTCCATATACAACAAAGAAAATTAATTACAGTTCTCTTCCCCTATTCTTGTGTATGGGGAAACTACAGTTTGCACAAACTAACATAGCAGGTTGGTTGCAGAGCGACTATTAAAACACAGCCCTTCCCATTTTTCGGTCAGCATCATACCTATTGAATCATGTCACATCCTACAGGTAATAATATTGAATTTTATTTTTGTTTGTACAATACTAGAGAATTTCAGATCTGCTCAATTTAAGGCAATGAATTTAATGTAGATCTCAAATAGTTTTTCACTTAGAGCTCCAGAAATCCCAGAAAACACTTCTAATTTGCACTTTTACACAAAATAAAACAGCAGACGGAGTGATTACATGCAGGTTTAAAAAAAAAAAAAAAAAAAAGAGCTTCCACAACTCTCCTAGACATAAGCGGCAGCTAAGTTTATTTAGCTTCATGAATGAATGACTACATTGGTTTGTGAAGTCAGCAGTTCAAAAACAAATGTTTTTGTTTCCAGGCTACTCTTAAAAACAGTTTCCAGGCTACTCTTAAAAACTCGTCTCCCTTTTTAGTCATCACAACCCTCAAAGACTTATTTTGCCTTGCCATTGTCTTCACCAACCCGGGAAGTTTTGCCCATTGATAAAGAGCCACATTCTGCTTCTCTCCATTTCTGAACAGAACAGCATCATCCAGGGGAGCTGAACAAGAGACAGACAAGCAGCACAGACTAAAAGATGATTTTTGCTCCACTTCCAGTCCTAGGGCATCATTCTGCTCACTGCTGGAAAGAATGGACACCAGGGGAGAAACAAGGATTAAGAAATCAAGCAGCATATTTAATACAGGACCAATTTTCAAGCAACTAATTTATTCTAGCATTCAAGACTGCAGAATGGAAATAAGATAATGAAGGAAGGAAATACTTGAAGAGATGAGACAGCAAAACTAGTCTGAGAAAAGGTGCCTAACCAATGAGATGTGTTATATTAGCGTATTTCATCATCAAAGACAAAAAAAGTTGAATTAGGCTCATTATCATTGCTGGCCTTTATACACAGTAAGATTTAACAAGTATAAATGTATCACTGATACTTTTTTTTTTTAACCTGCTGTTACTACTGTCAACATTTCAGCTCATTTGCGCTCCTGTTTGACAGCAGTACCTAGAGCTGGTCAAATACTGCAAAATGGTGTTTACAAAACGGTTGTATGAATTCTGAGCAGCTGCCTGGTTCAACCATGTTTGTGCCCCTTGTTGTTCATGAATATTCAAGGGAACATGTTTTTGTTTGCACAAATGGTTGGGGAGTGGCTGTTCCTGTATGCATATATTCTCATGCAAACAAAGATATTCCTGTGGGATCAAGAGTGCTTGCTAATTCATTACTAACTCCTTGTTATTCCCTTGTTAAAAAAGTTTTGGGCATTTAGTCAGAAATTGGAAACAATATCACTTGGCTCAATTAACCAGTTGGATGCTACCACACACGAGTAGTCAGCAGCAAACAGCAAAAAGAGCACAAAACTCAGGTATGGCAAGTATGGATTTGAGTAAAAAGATTCATGGAAAAAATTCAAAGCCTTTTGTGAACAGAATAGAAGAGTTAAACAGTGACTACTAGTCCAAATTAATAACCGGCCTGGCATTCATAATGCATCTCAGTTTGAAATCAGGTAACTGTTGTTGTTAGCTTATTCAGGAAGGAGGGAAGAAAAACCCCCCAAGCTAGGCTAGCAGATGTTCTCCTTAAGATTGCCTGCACTGTGTTCGCTATGCCTTAAACTAATCTTTTTCTGGGTTATACACAACACAAGAATCTTTTTTATTTAATGTTTCTTCCAGCAGGAAAAGCAGATAAACTATGTATCAATGAATCTTACTTCAAGATGCATCAGCTGCGACAAATTTGGGCGTGACTGCCAAATGTAGAGCTGACAGTAAGTGGTGTGGGCTACAGGATCTCTGCAACGAGGTTCGGATGTACTGCCTTGCCTGTTCTGTATTCACCAAGTCACAAACAGCTTTTGACTGTTCTGAGAGTTAACCCACTCACCCACTAAGCAAAGATTAACATATTGGGAGTTTAGTTTGGAGAGGTTCCTGCTGGTCTTCAGACAAGATCCTTAGAAGTTTGAAAACAGAGGTTATAAAGTGCCTAAATTTGTATGATTCATCACCAGATTTTTCTATGCGGGAAGCTGAACTTGAGAAAGAGAGAGACAAAACACACACTGAGTCTATTAATTATGTAGATGCATTTCTCATTTGCAAATGAGAAAGTATCATATTTCTATAAATACAAAGAAAGTGGCACAGCATTATAATGCCAAGTCAAAAATCAGTCAGCAGTAACATATTTATAGCTGATCCTGGCTTGGGGGAAGGGATGGCATAGATTGCCTCCTGTAGATACCTTCCGTTTTATTTCCTATGATTTCAGGAAGCCCTCATAAAAAAAAAAAGCATGTTAATCTGTTGCTAAGCAGCAAATGAGCGGACTTAGTCATGTCCACATTTCACCTTGCCTTTTCCACAGTATGCAAAGTTCCTGGAGGTTTAGGGTAATTACAACGAAAGAAGCAAAACCCCACATTACATCATTTTTAGAACAGTACCGGTTTATCGTAACATAAAGGTTACTTTGTCAGTGCTGCTCAACTTGTAATGACTTTGAAAAATAGTTTTTAAGATACTAATGGAGTAGTTAGGGAGGTAGAATTAACTATATAAAACATATCCGCAATGGTACATTAATATGAAGCCTTTTCAGACACATGAAGCCTTTTTCTCTGCTTCTTCCTTCATGCTAGCAGTTGTACATTGTGATATCCTCCTGGCTAAAGGGAAATTTCAAAAAGCCTTTCACAGCTCTGCAGAAAACCCTCCTGCTAGCACATACCTGAATCTTAGTACACCCACCTAAAGATTATCTAAAAGAATTTAATGAATATTCTAGTTTCTGCAATTAGATATTGCTATTCACACCTAGAGACTCCAGAGTGCATACATATTGATCAGAAATTAATATTTATGGTTATAAGCACAATTATTCTTGAAACATGGGGAAAAAGAAAAGATATGAAGATATTATTTGATTATTGACCTAACAAGACCCAACTCAAAACCTAACTACTTCACAGCTTTCAGGGCATGGACTTAATTTGTGAGCAAGATGGAATTCACCATCTCATATTATAAACCAGACAATTTAGCTTAAGCATTGTTCAAAATGTCCCAGCCTTTAAAGCGCGGATAGCATTTCAGCCTCAAAACTGGTAAGTATTCTTCCTCAGGGTAGACACTTTTATTAGTTTATTCCTTCCCAGGCACTCATCTCAGAGAATTTTACCCCTTTACACCAGACTTACTTATTTCTGGCTCGAGGAATAACTGGACAATGTTTTCCAACCTTTTATCCAGCTCTGGCTGGAGGGACTCAGCCCCTGCACTTCTGTGCCCTTGAGAGGAGGGGAGGGGTCTTCAGGGGTTGCTAATCTTGTGCTACTGCCGCAGGTAGCACCGCAGCAGAGCCACAACCTTTTACCTTTCTCCTTCCTCTCTCCCTAGTCCCGGGACTGCCAAGAGCAGTCATCCCCACCAGGAAGCCCTGAGCAACCCCAAATTCAACCCTGGTTGACCAAAAGCCCTAGGGGCTTTAGGTCAACTGGCAAACAACAAGGGTCCTGGGGCTCTGAGATCCCCCTCCCAGCTCAGAAGTACTCTTAACATGTTTTCTGTTGTGGGAAACACTGGCAAAGGCTCACGAGACTATTGAAAGGGTTAAATCCCTGACAATCCCTGACTAAGACCTTACTGTGATACACAGACTTGCATTTTTCAGTTTCACTTGCATCCTTGTTCTCTTTTGTTCTCTTCCCCTGCAAAGATAGTTTTAGTTACCTGCTGAGCAGAGTTGATGATAGGACATTTCCTGTAACTTCTTACCTGATAGGACTAAACAGGCCTTGAGCAAGCTTGTTAGGCTTCCTCATTAAATCACTGATAACAGGAACTCAGGACGATTGTGCTGAAGATAAGCACCAAAGAACTAGCTTAAATCGACCCCCTTGTGACATTCCGAGGCCACAGGACTGATGAGCTAACTCAATGACCATCTATGGACAAAGGAAGCCCAAAGTTCAACTAGTGGACAACGTGAGGAAGACTCTGGAAGACCACCGGGAGGGTGAAAAGACCCTAACCCTAATTTTACTGCGCATGCTTGGACTATGTAAATGAATTCCGGGAACTCATCACCATAAAACTGCCCTTTTCAGGAAATCTGATGAATATGTATGATTTTTCTGGATATGAACTGATGTGTTGTGCTAACCTGGCGGAGCGATCCCCAGTGCTGCCCAGCGCTGCAAGAAAGAATACCTGCTTAACAGTCATCCCGACTATTGAGTCCTGATTTTGGCTTTTCACAGCAGCACTATTTTGAGGAGGAGTTGGGGAGTCCACCTGTGAGCCAGGAATCAATCCCTCAGCCCTGATGTGGTCTCTCCTCTTTCAGGCAGTCAAGCCAGCCTCCCTCAATCTCACTGTCACAGTTGGATGCTTCATCTATATCAACATCCTCTTTTCAAATCCCGCTTTCAATTTTTGTTAGCAACCTGCACAAAACAAGGCTGACAGAAAGGGGCAGCAAGAAGCCTTGCTGCAAAACTGTGAAAACACAAAGTACTTGCACATCTATAGCTACAGAACAAACAGACTGCTCTGCAAGTGGCAGAATTAAAGAGGGCTGGAGTGCTCTGGACCTGCATCTTGCGGATGGCTGTCCTGAGGTCTGATAAGGTGCCAGCTCCGATTGCAGGTTCTCCCTGCATTTGAAGCCTTCCTAACACCTCTGTCTGTGCTCATTATTTTATATTAGAAAGGGGTCTGAGCTCTCCTCTTCCTCAAAAGAGTGCTTGCAGCAACTTCTACCCAGCCACCTACTCCTGCAAAATCCACAACAGTTAATTGCTTCTGAGACAGCCCTACCCTTCTGCCAGTTGGGCTGAACTCAGTCAATGGACTCAAATCATTGAGGAGAGGAGTGAGGGATAAAGGAAGACATGAGTAAATCTTCAGTATTGGTTCTTTAGGAAATAAGGCTAAAAATAGAAGCCTTGCCATAATAAGAAAAAATAGATTCTCTACTCTTGTAGTAAATAAAGTCTCACAGGATGAAGAATAGCAGTATCCATTCCTATTTTAACAAATTCAGCTGCAGGAGATTTAATTTTTATCCAAAGACACATCAGAGAAAATTAAAAGTCATTGATCTTGTTCATCTACCTCCCTTTCTTCTCCCCCTCCCTCTCAGTTTCAGATTTCAAGCACTTACCAAGAAAATTAAACACAGTCATTAAGGAAGCACTAGAAATCACTTGCCTCTCAGCATCTTCTTATTTCCTAAAAGGAAGCCCATCAAAGAAGCCTTTGAAAAGCAACAAAACATCCACCTCCCAGCCCCCAAAGCTTTCATTGTTTTGCGAAAGTTGTGGCCGGCTACATCCCTCTGTGCCCTCTTTAAATCAATTATTCACAAGTGTGCTGACCTTAATTTATTCCCCAGGGCCTCCTATGTGACATTGTTTAATTTGATCTTGTCACTCACTTATGGAAGATAAGAGGTTTGGGGATTTCTTTTTAATCTTTCTCACTCAAGTGACTCAATCCTAAGAAAAATAATGACTTGTTTCTGACCCATTTTTTTATAAGTTGATCGAAAGGAGGATGTTTTTTAGTTTTTTTAAAGTTAAAAAGTAACAGAAAACAGAAAGGATGTCCCCCTTCTCCAAGCAAAAATCAGAGACTGATTTAAGCACTGATGTAAATTTAGAGAAGTCAAGCCTTACAGGTTTTGAAACCTGCTATTTTCAGCTCTCTCTCTTGAATTGCATGACAATGCAGTTTTAATAGTTTCTTTCTAAAATTACTTTATCAAAAAGAAATGTTGTTGTCATGGAATATCTGCTCATTTGGATAACTGCTGTGTGTACATTTCAATTTTTTTCCTGTCCCTAGCAAACTCTCAATTATAGCACTGAACATTTGGGCAAGATCTCAAATTAACTGGAATACGTATCCTTAGAGAAATCAGCTGTGCATTATGAAGTTCATGACAATACTAAAAAAAATTGTCCAGCTGAGTATGCTTTTGCATTTTGAGGTTTTTTTTCCCCTACTTGTTCCTATAAACATGTCAAGAACAGTACCTTTATCAAATAAGGGGGAAAATGGGCCAGGTTGCTGAGAAACACCTTACACAGCAAGTTGGTAATAAAAATGGAACAAGAGAAGTCTGAGGATCAGATTTTTCTCTTGGAAATTGATCTGGATCATATTAGACCCAGATGATTGCATATGAACCTGAGAAACTTTTTTCTGTAATGCCATCAAATAAAGTTATTCCAGCTTCTGGCAACCACAACCAAAAAAAAAAAAAAAAGAAGCCTTATGTACAAATAAAGTGAAGAAGGGGAAAATGTGCAGCTTCTGTTCTGCCTTTTACAGATGGATCTTTTTGAGGGCAGTACACTGGGACATCTTGTGATACAAAGCAGCAGAATGTTTTTAAACTCTAAGCTAAAAGAGAAGAATTCCAATTCCACATTTGCCTTAGAAAGCCTTAGGGATTTTTTATAAGCAGCCTAAAATTATTTTATTCTTAATTACTCTGAATATATTATTTTAACTATTTTCAACTGCAAAGGTAGAATGTTTCTTTAATGCATGTGCATTTTGCAGCTAGCTACTAGGAAAAGTATCATTTTAATTCATTGTGAAAAATGAATGTAAAATTGTATTTGAGATTAAAAATGTGTTGTTTTTTTTTTTTTTCTACTAAATTATATTGCAAAATATGGCTGGAAACCCTTTGCATATTCAGTAGAAGGCTATGTAAGGTCACAGCTACTCACTGAAACAACAAAAATACCAGATGAAAATCCACATAATATGTTAAAAACCTAAAAACTAGTACCAGTAGCGTGGCAATCAGTAGTTTGTAACTAAATAGATGATTGAGGAAAACCAACTTTATTTTTTTGTCTCAGCAGCAATGCTGAGAAGTGTTTAAAGGTAGTGGAAAGCATTAGGTAGAAATCCATAATGCTGAGCAAATATCAAGAGCTGTTCCAATCAAACAAAAGAGGGGAAATTTTAGTAATTTTTTGTCCAAATTACAAATACCTACAGCTTATCTGCAAAGGGAAATTAAGGCTCAACATTTATTACAGCTAAAAATATAGAAGAAGCCTATAACACAGCACCACATAAATCCAGGAAAAAATGGCCAGGTACAATTAAAGGTCAAACATCACCAGTCTGTCCTCGTGGAGACTCAGCGAGAATGAGGGATGTTAACCAGGAAAATTCTCTGTGTCGCTACAGGGTCACCAAATTTAGAATTAATTAATCACAATATTAAAAAAATAATTTTGCTTCCTAATTAACCATGTTACAAGGCAGCATATTCAGTCTTTTATCTCAGGGACATACGCTGATGCAGATGCAGGCTCCCAAAGATCTCTTTGATACTGAGATTACATTGACTTCAGTGGGAGTTTGCTTCTTAAATTCAGCTGTATCCAGGCCTGAGTCACTAAGGACTTCGCATCCTTTAGGCAGATGCATGTGCTGGTTTGTTTGAGAGAGCAGCACAGAGTATACAATCAAGTGAAGTTAAAAATGTTTTGCATGCAGGAATCATACGGAAGAACCTGGAGAGAAATTCTGTAAAAAATTTATCAAAAGTGTTGAAAAATCACTATCTCAAGTGAGGCTAGGCTGCTCGCCTTTCTTCTTTCTGAGGGCGAACTTGTAGAGAAATAAACAAATATTATCTGTTTTATCTTCAGGTTGGTTTTCCCCCTCCCCCTGAAGTGCAGTGTCTTACTGACCCAGAAAAAAAAAAAAAAAAAATCAAAGGGAAGTGAGTCATCAACACAGCCCTAGCTTGAAGCTAGGTTTGAGGGTCCTCAGAAGAATAACAGTCCGTATTTCTTCCACCAAAGAACCCAAGGACAAGTATTCTAAAATTTTTGCGGCGAAGTCTTTCATTGGGAGGCATGTCCCCCACATCTGTTCATCCTTGGCCCCCGTCCCTTGGCCCAGAGGCAGGCTGTCCATGGGGCACAGGCAGGACCCTGAACATGAAGCTTCCTTGGAGAAACCTCCTGAGGCCTGATAGTCCTGCAAGCCCCACTGTCAGCTCTACTCCAAGCCCTTGCTCAGGCTAGGATTGATGGCTAGACATGTTTCAGAGACAGGAAACCTTTTAGGTCCACTAGTTCTTCAGGGTGATCTGACTAGGGCACCAATGTGAAGGGGCATTTGACCCACAAGTTCCTCTATTTGCCTTGGCCAAGGACCAGCCCACACAAGCCTCCCCAAACCTTTCGGCTGATTCTCTTTGGCAGTGGAAGGAAATGAGGACAACCTGTGTGATGTAGGGTGAGAGCTCCTGTGTGAGCCCTTACACCAGCTCCCCCAGTTTATGTCCACAGTGCTCTCAGCCATGGCATTAGGAGCACGGGCAGGGCAGGCCACACGTGGCACTGAGAAGATGCAGCCCCCCCAGTACCTTTCATACAGTTTGTGGATGTGCTGCTCAGCACAGCTGTGAATACACAGTCCTCACTGCAAAACCCACTCAAGAAACAGCAAAAATAGTGCAGGAACAAACCCACATCCCAATCCTTGCTGCTTTACGTACGGCTCTGTACATGCAAGCGCAGTGCAGAAAATGACCAGCAAAGCATGATGTCCTATAACATAACCGTGCAACTGCACTGCTGTTAATGGTGGTTTGCATTCACTTCTTAAAATTAGCACCAATTCCCTTCGCTGGATAACAGAGCAGGTTCAGGGGAGCAGTACAGTTTTGTTAGTACCTGGATTTCAATAGTACATCTATTCAGAATTATTCATTTGGAGTAAAAAGGACTCTAAACATGTAACTGTTCAGCTTTATTAACTAACAGGCAATTACATATTAAAATGCGCTGAAATTGCATTGTAATTTTAACATAACTACAACGTAATTACAGTCTTTGTAGTGTAAAGTACGACTATAACACAGTAATGAATTAAAGATGAGAAATAAGCATATAGGCTACTTTGTATTTAGAGTAGATATCTCCGTAATATTCCCCTTGCGGATTCACTTTCAGGAATACGGCCTAACTTTGCTTCACACCTATTGGGCTCAGAGTGCCAGATCTGGGAACCGCCAACCTGTAAATAAGTAAGAGAACAAGGCTGGTATTTTGTGCAGCCAAACACGACACGTGTGTCCTATTGCCGGCTTTCCTGAGCTGACTTCGCAGGTGTAATTGCTCCCTGCTATGCATTTCCCCTTTGGAAGCAGCTTCCTGGCTAATTTGAGGCTAGCAGTTTTCCCCACCACAGTGCAAGCATGAATGGAAACTGCTGGTGTAATAGCACTGCTTGTTAGGCAAATGTGTCAAGTTTTATTTTTTAAGTGGAAGAGAGATTATAAAAAAAAGTTGGGTTTTTTTTTCCCCATTTGGTACAAATATTCCAGTGTATCTCAACTAACTCTTCAGCTACGAATTAAAAAAATTTGCTTTGCCAAGAATTTTAACTGGTTGTGCAAATCTTTGCCATCTGTTGCACTGTTTAACTGCAGAGACAAACCCAGCATAATTCGCCATTGTAGCATAATAACATTAGATCAATGATTTATGGGGCCTTGAATGTTCTTTACTCAGAGCGTTTGCACCTATTCCGAATACAAACTCAAACGCGAAGCTGCTCCCCTTGCCCCACTGCAGTCTCTTCATGTCAAACACAAATCCTCTAATATCAGATACCGTATCACTATGCATGTGACCCCCAGCTTACAGTGTAACAAGTCCAGGGAAAGCATGCTATTAAACTCTGCTACCTTGGAACACATATAAATAATTCACACCTTTTCTATAAATATTTATCCCTGTAACTGCAACTGTCATTCAAATAAAGGTTACAGTCTTCATCCATGTCCATTTTCCATATACCAACCAAATAATATGAATTTTTCAACTGCCTTCTCTACTTAATTTATATTTTTCTTAAAATTCAGATGTACAACATGTTTTCTCATAGCAGTTAAACAGAAAGACTCCTGATTTTCCTTTGTCTTTTTCCTTTTAACCTGTGCTTATCCATTGACTTCAATGGAACTACTGTGAGCTTACATGAAAATGAGAGCCAAGTCTGGGATTACAGCTTTCTGTTAGTGTCCCATGCTTTTAAATAAAAACATCATGATATTACAATCATATCTGTATGGTACAAACACATCTGAACTGTAATCCAGGGGATGGAAAATATCCATGAACTTTCTACACCTTCCCTAAATGCTAAACTGTCACAAATTTCCTTTTTTCCACATGCAGTCTCCTCCATTATCTCTTGAAAAAGAGAGCACCCCCAACAAAATCATCCCGAAATTTGGCAGCTTTTTAAGCCAAAATTAGACATTTATCTCCTATCATCACCTCAGGAAGAAGAAAGGGGAAACAGGGAAGAGAAGCAATAGAAGTTATGAATCCTCATAAGCAAGAAAAGAGCAGTCAGTCAGTTACCAAATTACTCCCTCCTGGCTGCAGAAGTTTGGTTTTGCCAAAAAGTAATCACCAAAAAAGCATCCTGGGATAAGAAAATTCCTCTAAGTGGCCAACTTTTTGCTAGGGAGAGATATTATGAACCATAAAAATTATGTGCTGCTTCTGTTTCATGAACATTACATAATTGCTAGACTAAATAGCCAGAATAAGCAGAGAATGGGCATTTTTACTAGGCTTCAGAAGAGTAAAGCCATAAAGAAAATAACTCCATGAAATTTACAGGAGAGACCCATTTCAGACCATATGTTGGGAAGGATCTTCATCCAAATGTATGAGTCAATGTGTTAGCTAAGTGTTGCACGCAGAGTTCGTCAGTTTGAGACTGTGTGAGGTTTGGGTTTCTCAAAGCTTTCATGCTGGCCTGCTTTTATCCTCCAAAACATGACACATCTACTTGACTTTCTGCATCACAAATTTTTCCCCACTCTGCACTGTGAATCCAAGCAGAAAAAAAAAAAAATTACTTGACTTGCTCATGGTATGGACACTTCAGCACATGTGTAATTCTTTTTAAGCTCCAAAGCCTTAATTGCTTGATTTTGCAATCATGGAAACACATAGCACAATTATAGCCAGGACTGACTGTGATCTGAGTCTATCAAGGTATTCTGTAATGCAGGTCCCTAGCTTTATTCCTCTATTGTCTTCTGACTAGACGCTTGTCTCTTTATTTATTTTTATGGTGTGATTTATACACCTTATAAAATTATTATTTCAAACCTGCCTGTAGGCAACAGCTGTATGACTGCATAATTACCATTAAAAGATGGCAATGCTAGAAGAAGATCTTCTCATACAAAAAACCCCTCATCTGGCATAATCACTCATTTATTTGTTTAATAGATGAAATTAGTGAGAGAACAGAACACGGACAATAATGAGGGTGTTACAGACGAGCTTTGCCGCAGCACTCTGCCAAGCGCTACCCCCCCAGCTCAGCATCCCCCAGCTTGAACAGAAACTGCCAAGTACAGCTGGCCCAAAAATGACTGTTCTTTTTTACAAAAGCTTTCCAAAGCTTTAAAATCTGTTTTTCTTCCATACTTGATAGTGGAACTTTTCAAATATTTTCCTGAAACAAACTATGCAGGAATGTTCATTAGATATGGAAAAAAACCCCAAAACATCAGGGAGTTGATTTGGGAAATGTTTCTGTAAGCAATCACAAGATCTAGCATAGACCTCAAAACCTCATCATTAAATTGGGAGCCAGAGCATAAAGGATGAGCTCACTTGGGTTATTTGGGGGCCAGCTGTAGCAGTCACCGCCTTGTCGCACAACTGGACGCACATCTCTCCTGCCACCAAAACGCTGGTGTCCTTGCGGCAGCTGCGAGCCAGCTGCTGGTGCTCAGATAGCCAGAGAAGGCTGAGGGCTACCTGTACTGTCTGGCCAAAGCTGATGGGAAGGCAGCAAGGTCTGTACCTTCTTTAAATGCAACAAACGTGTTTAAAGGGAGGACTACATTACACTGAAAACAGTCTCACGGGCCTGCTGCCAGCTGTGCAGGGACTGAGGGCCCTTGCAGCCAGGGCCCGTCCTACCGCCCCAACCAGGAATATAAATTTACTTCCCTTCCCTTTTTCTACCTTTCCCAGCATCCTACAGGATGTTTCAGAGAATGTCATTTCCCGCTGCCCTCCACCCTTTGAGGCTGGTTGACACTGTTGGTGGAGAAGTGGGCTCTAGTTTTTCTATTGGCACAAAAAGGCAAGTTAAATAAATAATAAACCAGCAATATTATGTGCATGTGTTCTATAGTTTGTGTGAATAAATGCTAAGGATGGCAAACATAACCAGAGCACTTGACTTGTCTAATTTGGGCATTAAGCGTTTTATCTCAAAACTGAGAATCAAGAGCAACAAAAACCATTCAGTCTACTTTTCTAACAGGAAGTAATTTCACTGACGAGCACTTCCAGCTTTGTCTGTATCTCTGTTTCAACTCCTTGAAATCCTAACATTAAATCTGGATTAAGAGAATTTTATTTGCAAAACTACAAATGCTACTCGAAACAGCCGGAAATGTTTTTAATCCCCATTTAAATGCAAAAAGTATCGTAAAACTTTACTTACACTTGACCAAAAGCTTTCCAAAGCCTTTGCATATTAGGTGACCTTGATAGCTAAGCAATATGGGCTTTTCCAAAGGATTTTGGCTGTTGTAAATATTCATAGCATCACTGACAGAAACACTCCAAAGTGTTACTTAGAAGCCAAGCTTTTACTGACAGGGTAGAGCCCAGGATCTGGCAAATATGCTAAAAAAAAAAGAAGGCAGAATCATGTTTCCTCCTGCCTGTGTGGTTCCAAGCCCTGGCACCCTGCTCGCTCCACAGGTGAGCATCAACGGGTGTCGAACTCCAGACTCTTAATTACTTCTCTGATTAAGAAGCCAGGCAGTGAGCTGGAAGACACAGCATTAACTCCCAGCACCTGAATTCAAAATAAACTTGTTTACCCATCTGAAACTTATTCAGATGGATATGAAGAAATTATTCAGGACTGACTTTGCATGGAGGTTAGAAGGCTGTTAGGCTATGAAATGCAAAGGGGAAAACATTAAGGGATAAAAAGAGCCTTCCAAATGCTCGGCAAACTATTCCTGGCAGTGACCCTGTCATGTAACTACTAAGTTGCCCAGCATCAGATGACATCACGATTCTTTAATTCTACCACAAAAACCAAAAGAAAGATAGACTTGCCAAAAAAAAATAGTGAGTCCAGGAATGGACAGTACAGAGGAGCGCCAGGGAGCAGAAAACAGGATAAAGGAAACAGTTTGGCGGAAAAGCGTGCTGGTGGAGGCCCACACAAGACGCAGCAAATAACGTTGTAACTGAAAGATCAAAAAGCATAAGAACCATGTGTAGAAAACACATTCGAGGCACAGGCTTCCAGCTGCGCCCGCAGCCCTGCTTCTCCTTTCTGCTGCCTTTCTTTGCCACGTCAGCCTCGCCTATGCCTTTGGTGTTGGGCTGAGGCCGGGCAGCGGCCGGACGCCTCTCCCCTGGCAAGGGGAGGACAGAGAGAGAGAGGGCAAAAAGCCTGCGGGCGGAGGGTAACGCCGCTTGCAGGGGGAGCGCCAAAGCTGCCCGTGCCGCGCCAGGCCGCGCGCGGCCGAGGCGACACGGCAAGCAAAGGAGAGCTGCGTGGGGCCCCGTCAGGGGCACAGGGGCTCGAACCGAACCCCAGGCCCTCGGGACCAGAGGCGCTCGGCATCTCTGCCTGTCCACGTGAGAGGCCCGGCGGCGCGGGCGTACAGCGGCCCCAACAGCCCTCGCACCGCCCTGCGCCCCACCGCTGCCAGCCAGGCCCCAGGCACCGCACTAAGGCCCTCAGGGGGTGCTGATGTGGGATTGAGGTGATGTGCAGAGCAGGGGAGTTGGAGCTGTGCTGAGGGTCTGGTGTGCTTGGGTAGGGGCAGGGTGGTATTGGGGTGCGAGTGGAGCGGTGGTGGGGTGTACTCCATTGCGTGTGGCGTGCAGTGCCTGGGTGGTGTTTGCGTGGGAGTCAACGTGCCGGTTGGTGGGGAGCGCGAGTTTTGGGTTGGAGCAGTGGGGGCAGGGTGTTGTGAGAGTTGTATGGGTCATATTCTCTATTTCCACCACGTTGATTACACAGGTATATGTATGTATGTGTTTCATACCAAAAAGTAGCAATATTGTCTCTCCGGCTCGCAGTAGATACAACTCTAATCAGGGTATCTGCACAGCACGCTGGTTTTAATGATGGAGAAGAAGGGACATGGTAAAATTCTCTTCAGTATCCCTCTGTACCTGTGTCTTTCCATAGTGTATTTCATAGCTAGCTCCAAATGACAAAATGCCAGTGTTACTACACTTTACATTTGTTTTTAGGTGAGCCTAAAGACCATGAGGCCAGGAGTCAGCAGCTAGGGCTATAGGAGGCTCTTTCATAGTGTGGCTTTTCTTCTGCATGATTTCTCATTCAGACCGAAGGCTGAAAGGTCAATTTATGCTGACTTAATAAAAGAAAAACATAGATTAATATTCAGAGTAGCCCAACTGGCTGTACACCAGCACCTATGAAAATCTGTTCTCTCTGGTTTGGTGACCCCTGTGTAACAGATAGTTGAGGAGGAGAGACACTTAATTAAGTTTGAAGATGCGCAGCATTAAGGACAGCAATGAGGAATAGAAAATAGATATTTTTTTCTGGAGATTATAAAAGTTGAAATGGAACTATTTTCTGAGCTGAAATGAAGATCAGGAGTTTGGTTAAGCTTGACACATCCTACCTAGACTGAGAATATTAGCAACAGATATGCAACACTAAATGCAAAACTAGCATGAGATTCAGTGATCTGTAAAGGCAATCATAACATTCATACAGCATATAGCATGCATCCCATGTCAAAAAACATCCAGGGTCTCTTGACTTGGTAGACAAGCAATTCACATAAAAAATTCAAGGGATAACCCATATTCCTCCTCCACTTTCTCCCATATGCAACCTAAGAATATACTCAGGAATAGTCACTTATTTGTTGTTTCCTGTTGATACTCTCCAGAGAAGGACCCTGGCAGGGAACTAGCCTGTAGGACTTGCTTCTTGCTCTATGGTCCAAAACAATCATGGTCTGGTTATGTGCATTAATTGGAAGGAAGAGTGCAGCAGTTTTCATGCATAAATTGTCTATGCATCTAACCTGTAACAGCTTACTCATAGTTCTATGAGGCAGCACAGAAGAGAAGGATGGGTATAGATCAGCCATTTAGGCTTCTACAGCTTTAAACCACCTTTTCAAACTCTGCTTAGAATTGATTAATTAGCAACCACTACACATCACATGGCCCACACATCTTACATTTCCAAACTGCTACTATGTTCTCCAAGTTGGACATTGCTTATTGTGGTTTCCAATATAGTTCCACTGATTCTACCCCATTCAAAAAACAAAACAAAGGAAACAAAAACAACCCCACCTAGACCCAAAACTCAGCTCTTTCTCCCATTCCACAGACTTGTGTTACTGCTTACAAAGATCAGTTCTTGCAATCATGACTTCCACAGTGCTTAAATTTGACCCGTGTCAGCTGGGTTGTACCAGTGGGACAGGTGTTCTCTTATTTCCTCCTAACAAAATGTGCTTGATGGCAACTCATCCCAATCAAGGTAAGATCTTGTGCCTGGAGGGTGCTGTCAGATCAGTCATTACTGAAGCACATCTAGAAATCACAATACATCATGTCAGAGGAAGTGCCCTTTCTTAAATGCGTTGAAAAGTTTGTGCTCAGAAATAATAAGAATGTTTACTCTTTGAACTCACATTTCAGAATTTGCCACAAATCAGGAATATTTTCTCTTAGAAAAGGTATTGCTTCTCTTGTCTTCCTTGTTTTTAAGATTCTGCTTCAGCAGGCTTCATGGCAAAAAAAGCAAAAAAACCAAAAAAAGTAGTGGAAACACTACTGCAAGAAAGCAATAAACATGAATAAAACACTACCCCTTCAAAGAAGAACATATGAGGTTTATCTAACCTGAATACTGAGTCAATCTGTAGCCTAGCAGCTGAAAGAAAATACAGGAAGAAAAAGGGAAAATCCAGCAGGAGAAAATAAGAAATATATTTTGGGCATTTAGTCCCTGATGTCAGGTGTGTGACATTGTTGTGTTTTATTCCAAGCAAAATTTCATATCTATGAAGTTATTGGAGTGACAGAAAGTGCTGTGAAAAGCAGAGTAAACTCAATTCCTTCCCACCGTCATATCCTCACTGCTATACAGCTGGGCGAGATCAATGCTTTGCTCTCCACGGAGGCAGAAAACAAAGGAAAGTTTCCTGGATCTGCAGCAAAACCAGGGCCCCCGGCCAGCAAAGCCCCATGAACCAGTCATGTTTGCACCTGCCTATGCAACCTCTTTATCCTGCCACGTAGCAATGATACCCCCTGTCTCCCTAACAGAAACACATGAAATCAGGAACCAGTCCTGGGATCCGTGAAGATAAGTCACTGCAGGTATCTACCATGATAGTACCCGTGGAAGCGAAGGCACACGTGTGCTTATCTGTGTTGCTAAATGAAGTTCCTGAACTACAAAACAGGGTCTGGATCAGTTGTCTTGTGTGTTGTGATCCGAGCGATGACTGCTATCACACGAACCCCAGGGCCACTCTCCTGCCTTGGTGGCCTGATCTGGAGGGACCCAGTCCTTGAAAAAGTGCCAGGCTGAGGCAGGTTTCCCATACTCTTATTGACTTGACAGGTTGCTCTTTTTATATAGCATACATAATGCCACAATTGTGCTGTATTTTGCCATTTTTGTTCGCTTTCAGTTCTTTTTTAACTTTTAAGTTAAAAAAAATTACATAGGCACAGTGTGTGTCTGCATGGTGACATACCACCCTGTTCGTATAGCACTGTGGGAGATAAAAGGATTTTTTTTTCTAGCTTGCCTTAATCCTATTTATGGGCAATCAACAGCAGACAAATGTCCTGTTAAATACATCTTCATCTAGGCAAAAGTTGAACTTATGAACATGATAAAATGAAAGCAATTTCTAAATATACTATGCTGGGGATTTATGTTAATTCAGTTTAAATCATATTGATTATCAGTGACAGTTTATTCAGGACATTATTTTGTGTTTTTAATTTTACCCTAATTATTTTGGTTCAGTAGATTTATACCAATAGCTGTTACAGATCTTCATGCTTTGTCTACCCTCTTTCTTTTGATCCCAGCCTTCTAGGAAACAGATATGCACTTTAATCTCTTCTTCTGCCATACTGAGTAAAAGCGTATTGTGCATTCATACATTGTGGTATTTTTTTGCTTAAGCAAATTAGTGCAATCTTTATAGCATTTGATATATGTCTACAGTTTGTGGGATTCTTCTTTCATTTTTAACGTTGGAGGAAGTTCATGTTTATGCTCCTGAATGGGTTGAAATGTTTCAATGTTTTCAGAATCTCTGCTGGCCAGAAATATTCTGCATCCCCAAGGTACCACAGGTAGATCAAAGGATCACAGCCTACTCTGACCTCCACCCGTGGGCCAGGGGTTGTTCCAGCCACACACAGACCCCTTTTACATCAGGCTGGGTTTGTATTATGAGTTCTCAGTCTGCCCTTTGGCTCTGGTCGCAGGGTCAAAATAGGCATGTTTGCATGGGCAGTGTCTGTGGTAGGAATGACAAGTTTCAGATGAAAATCTTTTTGTTGTTGTTTAACTATTTTAGGAAAAAAATAGTCTTCAAGCATTTTGTGCTATTTCCTTTTGATACTGCAAAACAGTGAGCACCCTTTTTGCAGAAAGGCAGGGTGTGTACCAGCGTTCAATTAACTCAGTGCATGATTGAGAGAGGAGTACAAACTTTGACAGTAGTGACCAAAGAAAATAAATTAAGTAGCAGCAACGTACATAGCAAATGATTAGAGAGACAGAAAACCTTTCCTTCCTCCCTGAGACAAGTGTAAATTAAGACTGTGTGGAAAACACGGCAACTAGACAAATTGCCCATTTTCAAGGTACCTACCAGGCTTGGCCCATGGTCCAGTACAACAAACCCCGAAGGCAGCAGACACAAATAGTTTTCCCAGCAATCCTGACATACAGTCTATCCATCATCCATAATGCCTTGTTTCCCAGGGAAGGCTACTGATGAAGAAACCCACCTTTATGTAAGGAGAAAGGGCAGAATTAACTGCTGCTGCTCTAAAACATACCGTACAGATTACAGTGGCATGTTCCTGCAACTGTGGGGCTTGGTTCACAGGATGGTACCTTATCTACATGAATTAAAACTATGGGGCCAGGCTGTGCATCAATGTACAATTTCTATACCACTTTCACCAGTCAAGTACTATTCTACATGGGATTTTGGTCGTGGTTTCACTGGAGACAAAAGCAAGACTCTCACTGGTATCAGAAAAGCTGGGATTTCTACAAAAATCAGTCAGGAATGCTGTTTGCAGTCTGTCAGTAAATAATTATTTCAGTAAATAGAATATTTGTTGTATAGAAATGGATCAAAGTTTTTTCTTTGAGTCGATAATTAGGGGTTTTTTGAGTTGTTGGGGTTTTTTTCCCTCTTCCCTCCAATCAACTGTCCTCTGAACTTAGTGGATATCTTTCAAGAGAGAAGAATGGATTTTGGATCTGGTACTTCATGGCAGATGGTATAAAGGACTACCAGAAAAGAACACTCCTTACTTAGAGGTCAGAGGACATCTTCCCATCCCTTTAAATGGCTTAACAGCTCTGTAAGAATAACAAATCTGTTTAAAATAGGAAATCAGAAGGAAATAAAGCTGTGTCAGGCAACATTAACACTCCCATGTGCATTTTGACCTTGGACAGCTCGTCAGATCTCTTGTTCAGCTCATTCATCATTATTCTGAGCTGTCATCGTGAACACCCTTGCTCATTAATTATACATTAACCTCATTCATGACTTTTAATCTATAACAGGTCAGAATGTTTAAAAATAATTAAATAAGAATGTGCAATGGTAATAAGGATAATACCTGTACTGGAGTTTAGGACATCTGACTGCAAATCAAAAATAGGTGATGCTGAACAATTAAATGGGAAATAGCACAAAAACAAGAAAGGGGAGGTCTCCAAATCTCCAACCTTGCATTTAGAACAGTATTAGCTCTAAAGGAGTCCCAAAATATGCAGCTTATAGGCTTTTTTTTTTTTTTAAACTTACAAAATGAGCATGAGTTTTCAAAGCAAGGAAATATGATCTGCTGTAAGCAGATTAGTGGATCAAACTGTTAGGCACTAGCTCAGATAAAACAGGGATGGGTTCTTGACAATATTCAGACTCTCTTCTGCTGGTTGAACTGCCGGTGCTCCCATTTGGTGGGTGCGTTTGCTGGGTGGAGTGTGCTGACTGTGCTGACATTGTTTTCAGAGCACACTGTGTTCCCACAGGTTGGTGTATCCATCTCGTGGAGGCTGAGCCAGTTCTCAGTGGGTCTTCTGACCTATGCAGTGGCTTGATTTCCAAGCAACCTGGGATGAGAGCAATCCTCTACATCTGTCAGTCAGTTCTCTGTGGTGAATATTGGATTCAACAGAGGATTTACCTCCGTGTTTCCAGCACTGATAATGTTTTAATTCTGAAATTATCATATAGTGTTTCTTCCTATAATTAAATGAGTTTTCACATCACATAGCACTGGGGCACCTTGCTTTCCAATACCACAAAGGACTTTTCATATTGTGGCAGTTGTCTGCAGTAAGCTGAAAGTGCCAAGGTTTCCAGAACAGGCTTGAAGCAGAAATAAAATTTTATACCCAAGGAAGAATTACTACATGCCACATAACATTTCAAGCTAAAATAATGTTTCATCAAAGATTTAGGGAACAAGGATTAGTTTTTTAAGCCTAGCTAAGTCAATGAATCTTATATCCCATATACTGCTATACATTATGTTCTGAGATACATTTTGCTATGCTAACTCAAGGCTGTTCTAGTGAGGTTGCTTAAAAAAACCCCCTCAATTGAGAGGACATTTCACTGACTTCGTTTAAAAGAACTTGTGAAACCCACCAGCACAAAGATGCCCAGGAAGGTGGTCAAAGGATATTACACTGCCTGTGAAGTACTTAATGAATTTTAGAATGGTAAACTATGGAGTTCAATAATGATAGATTATGGAGCCTCGAATATATACAGAAGGATTTACCTTAAAGAGAAAAACCAGAAGAACTTGTCCCAGCTGTAAGTGGATGCCATTTGAAGTATCCAGATTATGCTTTATTAGTCCCAGAGAAGCTAAAAACCCTTCATAAATTGTTTTTGACCACATACAGGATTTTCAGAGGACTCCAAGAAAGTTAGGGGTAGTATCTGGCGAACTTCAGTAGAGGCTGGGTACCTAACTACCTTGGAGCGCTTGGAAAATCCCTGTCTCTCTGAACAGCTGGATTCTGCTCAGTTCTAGCAAAATACGTGTGTTTCATAGCTCTGAAATACTCTGTAGGATTTTAACCTTAAAAATGTCCAAATGCAAGGGTAGGTGCTTAATCTGATTGCATACTGAGTTTAATAGGACTCTGCCTATGGCATTAAATAACAGTACCTTTGTGTAACCCACTGGTTACAGGTCCCTGTTGTGTGGCATCCACCAGGCGGGGGGGATTAAAACCCACCTACACAGCCCTGCTCGTCTCCCTCCGCTGCAGCAGCTCATGCTTTTAACTTCAGACATCTCCGGGGCAGGTTAGCCAAGGTAGTCATCATCACATATTTACACTTACAAACTACCTTTTATCTGATGATCTCAAAGCACTTCACATTCATTAATTAAACTCTAAGGGCTTGGTAATAGGTTGAGATGAATATTTTCTGCTGTCCCTCAGGTAAAATAGCAGTTTCACTTAAACATGAGCAGCAATTGGCTTTAAACCTAGAGAATCTGTTTTTATGAGCAATCACAGATCTGTATGTAGTAAAAAGTATGATTACGTGGGATGGACTCAGTTTGTGCTGAAATGGGAAAGGAGATTACTTTTTCATTCAAAATACCTTTACTCTAACGTGTTTCTTTCTTAAACTGAAGTGAGCATATTGGACTATTTATTCCCAAATGGAATTCGAGCAATTTAGGTTACTGAGGATTTAGTCCCTGAAATGTATTTTTTTTCCTTAAATCTGTTTCAGAAAGTTCTGTTCCACATGTGATCAGAATCATAATGAAAGGACTTTTCTGTATATGTAATGCTTCCGAGTTGACACGTCTAACCATGTATTTGGGCAATGTAAAATCAAGCCAATATCAGTAAAGCAAGAGGAGTAATTTTTTTTTTAAAGGGATGCTAGTTTACATCCTATAAACCAGCTCTGTTTCCTATTGTTGGGGAATATTGTCTTTTACTCAGAACTGACTTGAGGTGCGAGACCAATGAATAGAAACTCATAAAGGCAGAATTTCCCCTCTGTGGGAGGCATCAGTATTTTAGAAAAGAAAGAAGGTGCATCTATAAAGAGGAGGAGTATTTTCAAAATTTCTGTCTGCATGAAAAATAACAGAAATCATATCTTAAAAATAAAGAGCCATATTTGAAAGCATAATTAAAGGGATAACATGTTCCAAGCCCCAAAATGTTATCCCTTCTCTGTGCCTCAGTATCCCCTTCTCTAAAACACACATCATAACAGTAGCCTGTTTGGTGAAACACTTCTGCACCACCTGGTAAAAAGCATCATCCAGAAGCTTACTTACTGTTACTGGAAGTGAACATGAGTAATTGTTTCAGATAAAATGACAGACTTCCATAGAATCACTACATCCTTCCAGTCTGAATCCTGCAACACCAAAAAGATATTCCCTTCCCAACCCAACACCACACTTAGACCAGCTGTGACCTGTTACACATGAGCGGTGTAGCAGTGATAGTCATTTCAGCTGGCCTACGTGTATTTTTTCTGTTTGAATGCATAGCATTTTCCTTAATTATGTCTGACTTTTCATCCAGCATGCTATAAGCTTCTTATGAAGAAAAGAAAATAAATAATTCAACTTCCACTTATTCCAGGAGGAGACTAGCTGTTCTAATCTATCCTTAGAGAATAAACAAGTTAGCTGTTCACATACAGCTTTTTAGAGTATGACAAATAAACATGTGCATGATATTGCAATGACAATAAGGATTGGGAATACCAGAACTGTATTTTGGGCTGGAATCTGAGGCTGGCAGCATTTCCAGTTGCCTCCCAGGGGCTTGAAAGTTTGGTTACACTTTTGCCTGTAGCTGCAAGCCGGAGACTGGTAACAAATGTCAGTGCAATAAGGAGCGAGGAAGGAAGGACGGAGCCAGAGAGTGTGTCAGAATGTGGATTAATTCCCCATCGCAAGAGCGCTCCGGGCTGCTCTGCACAGTGTGTTCGGAGAGAGCTCTCAAATGAGTTAAAAGTCTGATCGAGAAATACGGTTCCTTGGCCACTCAGGAGCGAGCCTGTCTGTTTAGGGTAGTCTGTTGGAAATATTAATGTGTTAGGGCAGCACGCTGGGAAAGCTTCTGCACCTGCTTTAGAGAAACCTTTCAAAACACATGTTACTTGCTGCCTCTAGGAATGTTCCTCTTTTACTTGGAACAAGTGTGGGATGAAACATTTGAAGCAGTTTTGAACCAAAATCTAAGTTTTCCCCTTTCCCAGGGATGGGGTATGTGAATCTCTCATGCTTTCTGTCTGGCTTAATGAGTCCTGAATTTCAGCTCTTACTGAAGGATGATCGGGGCCTCACCCTGGAGGAGCCCACAGGTTGATGGATCAGGTGAAAGCCGAGAAATGAGCTTGCACCCCTTGAATTCTAGGTAAGAGGTCTTACATCTAGGCCCCAGCACAATGACTAGAGTGGAGCAACAGAGGAGAATAATTTCCCCAGCAAAGTCTCCCTGAAGCTTCACTGCATCAGCATCCAGCCACCGCCGTGGGAGCCCTGCAGAGCTGCGGAGCACCAGCCTTGCAAGGAGGTTGGGTTTGGCACTGAAGGCTGCAGCTCACTTCCAACACCACTGGCGCAATGGAGGCTGTTATCCTCACTTGAAAATGTTTCAGTAAAACATAAAAACTTCGGATTCTTTCCTCTGAAACAGTAAAATATGCAATTGGATTGGAGCTGACTTCATCCACGGGAGATATCTGACAATCTTGCTTGATGAGAGCGAGCTGCATGTGTCACCAGAGAGAAAGATAGAGTGTCTGAAGAAGAGGAAACCATCCATCTTACCACCCTGACCTTTCTGATAGCCAGCTAGTAGTATGGGCAGAGCTCCACAGATCACTTCAAAGTTTATTGCTCTGTTAGTCCTCTTTGATTGACAGATCACCTAATGGATAATAAATTACTGCCCTCCACTCAGACTGGGGGCTGCCTGCATGTTGCTAACGCTGATTTTTCAGAACCTACTGTCACCCACTCTCTGCTTTTGCAATTTAAAGGGATGCAAGTTCAGAGACAAATAAATACAGAGGACTGGGATTTCAAGGGTATGTGTGGGGAATTAACAGCACAGCGCCCTCTGAATTTCAGTGTGTCACACGTTCCCACATCCCTCCGGTCTTTTTAAAACTCTTGCAGCTTTACTTCTGTGTCTGCTGCAACCTGGTTGCCTCTCCCCCAGGCATCTGAGGGTGGGAGAGCGAAGCCCCTTTCCTTGGCCTCTCCGCAGCTCGAGGGGCAACACCAGAGTGGGGGGGGGGGCTCAGCAGGATGCTTGCCTCAGGTGCCCGCCTGAACCAGAGGAGAAAATGTGCTCTGCAGTGAGATGAATCTGAAGATTCCACCCAAGACCAGTTTGCCTCTGCCAGGACAGGGCCCGACTCTCAGCTTTTACTTACTTCCAGTCACAGTTACTTGCTTTGGCACGTGAGCAAGCGCGGAACAGAGCCTGAATAAAGACCTCAGGGTTTTGCCTATAAAAAGAAGATGAAGTGGAAACGCCTCTCTTGAGGTTGGAGAGGCCAGGATTTGTTATGGCTGCTCTGGGTCACCGAGAGCACCGCGAGTCAGTGACGCTTTCCTCAAGAGCCGCTGTCAGTCCCATCGCTTCCATTAGTTCTGCCATGTGTCAGGACGCAATTAAAAAAAAGTCCCTCTTTCACATTCACCTTTGGGACTGGTGGGCTCATCACCAGCGCTGGGGATGAGGCGCTCCAGCTGCTGGTCCCACCGGTACCCACAGTGTGAATACCAGAACGTGTAAGCTAGAAAAAGCAACAGAAAAGCTCAGTTCTCACGTGGGCTAGATTTTCTGAAGAGCTCTGTGCAGATGGAGGAGGACATGTTTAAATGTATTAGCAAACTGTATTCCCTAATCTTAGGGCATTGCTTTCCTGAAAGACTGGGGGGGGGTGGAAAGGCCCTGACATCAAGCAGTGTAATTTTGCATGTAATTTTGCACAGCTTTCCTGAAGGCAAAGGACCTTCCTCCTGTGCCAGGGATCTCCCCTAGGCACCGTGGTCGGGATGCTGTTGCTGAATGTTCATACCCGCCTCCAATAGCTTTAGCTAAGATTGTGGAGAAGGGAGCACCTGCATGAATCTAAAGAATTTGGCGGTCAAAAGAAAAGATGTTCCTCCCCAAAAAGAAACCAACACACTCAGCTGGATCCAAACTGGTGCTGGTGGAGCTACACCATTACCCCTGGGCACACGCAGCTTCTATAAATCCCCCTGTCCCCGGCATTTTCTAGGGTTCTTGCATGGTGCACCAACTGTTTTGAGGCTTTCATTTTAAATTAGCGAATTAAAAGCACCAACCGCACAGGCACCATCAGCACAGTGGGTAGCTCCCACAGGTTGGGTCTGTCTTTTCTGGCAGGTGCTTGCCTTTAGTTCCAGGGTTGTACCTTTTCCCTATACTTTGAGTTTGCTCTCTCATTCCACCCAGCTCCAGCTCCAGCTCTCGGTCTCTGATACCAGCTGCCATCGCCATTTCACACATTTTCAGACACAGACTTGGGCATTCTCCGGGCAGTGAGCTTGGGATGGAAGTGCTGACGTTTCGTCTTGCTGCCCTGTAGCATCCCAGTTGCTCCTTACAGCCACCACTAGATCTCTTAATTCTTCACACATGAAACTGTAAATTTTTGGGACAGACAATATCTTTCATTGCTTTTGTGAACATTTCCATCTCAGAAAATCTAGCCCAGTGAGGTTTGGTGCATGTCTGCATCTCCAGCCCCTACGACACTGCACATACTCAGAGCTTTCATTATACGCACTCCTTTTCCCTCTTGACTGAGGGAACAGTGAGAGCTTCAGAACGTGTTTATTTATGAAATCTGTGTTACTTGTTCCTATAGCATTTATTTTTCTCTCTCTTTGGAAAGCACAGAAGTTCAACATGGGCCCTTAGAAACACAGCTGCTGTTATTTTGCAGCTGGGTGCTACTATGTGGAGAGCATCTGAAAAGGGAGGCTTGAACATAGGAAATTAGATGCAAGTTTACATTACTGTGGAGAACAATACATGAAAAACTTGAGATGTAGATTTTAATCCAAGATTTTTAATATGAATATTTTATCCTGCAGCCTTTACAGTTGAATGGAGGTTTGGAAAAGTCCATCTATGCACAGATCTGTGGAGGACAAGGCAGTATTTACTCTTGTTTCTTTCTCAAACGATGGTAAGCCTGGTGGGTTACACAACATAGCCCATCTTTATATCCTCAGTTTAGGAATGTGCTATGGCTGTTCAAGAGAGCATTTATGTACACCAGTGAACTGTAAGTGTAAGCTGAATGTTTAGCACATATTTCAGTGCTAAATTCACAGCATGGTCTATAGCCAATGTGTTCCCTTTACCCATGCTCCTTACATTTCTGCATCCTTATATTAAAGCTTATGGCTTAAAAAGAAGGGAACTATGTTGCTTCATTTACCAGTATCAAATATTTTTACTGAGAGTAATTGCTTATCTGGAGCTTGCTTATACAAGAATTAAACACGGTATTCCATTAAAATTGTTAAAAATATCTTTCTATAGCTCTGCTCTCTCCACTTCTCCTCTAATGTTCAGAATCACATAAAATAGTAATGAGCGTACATAGCCTTCTGCTGTTTTCATAGACAAGGCAGTAAAAGAGACAGTTGCTGTTCCCTTGAGTGCTAGCCCATGAATCAGAAAGTCTAATCAGCCACAGTGTCTGACACACTAGATAGCCCCTGTATTTCATTACTGCTATATTAAAATCTTCCCTATTTGAATTCTGTATCCTCTATTAAAAGGAGAGAAAGAGGTAGGAGAGATAATCAAAAGAGGGCAAGAAGAAAGGACTTAAAGAAAAGTAACTCTCTTTTAAGTCCCCCAGCTTGATGCTTTGGAATTCTGTTTCCAGTGCAAGAGCTGGTCTGAAAATAACCCAGAGCAAGTACCTGGCATGCTGCAGCCGTCCTACACCCCTGGGGCTGTTTTGTAAGAGTTCAGCTTTAGTGGCCTGGGTAAGACCCAGCGCTGGCTTGTGGTTCTGCCTTGCAGAAAATGCTCAGTGAAAAGTAAATGAGCAATGGTGTTTTTCACTGCTTGCCCACACCACTTGCTTACTGTGTCTGCGCCTGCAGTTGAGTACTCAGGGTTCCCTTGGTTAGGTCAGAGGATTGCAGAGGGACAGATGTTCTGAAGGTGCACCGTGAGTCAATGCAAAGGCAGTTTTCCTGGGAGAATCTGCTGCTGGGTGTTGCCAGCCTCTGACTGTCCACGGTGTGGAAGATGCAGCATCGCTGCAGCCTTGCCAGCAGTGTGGCTGGTGTGCAGGTTTCATAAAACCAACATCTTCCGACACTTTCAGAAATAGGAGGTGCCTCTCTTTGTGCATCAGTCCACACTGATCTGTAAATTAGGCTGTGACAAAACAAATTAGATTTGATTTTGCATAGCTGTCCAATGGCATTACTACATGTGTTATTACATAATTCTTTGAATCAATAATTTGACTGTGCATGCTTGCATCTTATGAAATTGAGAAAGATCAGTTCAATACCTGTAGGCTGTTGCTAAGAGTGGCACAGATGTATATAATATCGAACAATAGATGTCACTGTTATGCCAATAAAAATGGGTTATATTTACAGTTATTGGTAGTTTCAACCTCCACTGCACAAAGCTGCTAAGTCAAAAGTGTAAAGTTAGGGCACTCGCTGACACATGATACTTTTTAAAACATGAATCCTACCCCTCGTGTTTTTTCATTTATCAAATTACACACAAAAATTCTAAAAGATTTTAAAAGCCAGTTTAAACAAAATAAAAAAAAGATATTTTCCTATGGCTTTATGCAAATTGGTCACACAAGAATAGCACCACTACCCAAAAGTTACCATGAGTGGGAGAAAAAGAAAAAGGGATGTGGGAATCTTATCTGAGGAAATATCAGAGATGGAAACGTTTCTGCTTAGACTTCTTTCTTTCAAAGGAGAAGGTGGTGTATTTACTTTCCTCTCCTTGGAACAATTACATGGAGGATGGCATGTATGAACTCACCAAAAGGGAGGATCCGGTTATAAGCAGTAGTTTGTTGAGAGACACAAATGAGGGAGAGGCATCATAGGCAACATCCCACAGCAGCAAAAGATAGGGAGAAGCTGCAGAAGGAGGGAGTAAGTATCCAAGCGAAGTTTGAACTCCAATGTCCTATTTCAAGAGGTTCTTAACACTGCTTGAAATTAGTATAAAATTATGAAAATTAGACTGTGAACAATACAAGAAACTCCAGACCAGTATGGTACCCTTTTGCTCAGCTGTAAGCAAGACCTGTGCAGAGTCAGCTCTCAGGTGATGAGCAAAACCAGTGAAGTCTAACAAATGAGAAAGAGTTTAAACATCAATTTCAGGAGGAGACACAGAGAAAACTGGGCAGGTTATTACACAGCAGCTGTTCACCAGCTACTGTTCTATTCCTCAATATCGAGAACACAGTACACTGAGCGAAAATGTCTGTGCTCAGTGGCTGTAGGAGCCTATTTGTAGCCATAACACAAGAAACAAAATGCTTCTTTGTGACCAACTGATTTAGCCAGAAAAAGTGGACAAGCGTTTTTGTGCATGGTGCTGTCATCAGCCTGGCCCTAGTCAGTCATGAGGGGGAGGAGGAGAATCCTGATTTTTTGCTTCTTACCATGAGTTTGGAAGACAGAAATTAATTCAAGCAAAACCTATAAAAATAAGAAAAGCCACATGGTAGAATTTCATCAAACCACTTTCATCCAGCATGTGAAGACCAATTATCATTTCTGGATAGACGACACCTGAACTGCACACACAAATAGGTGTTCTTTCAAACAAAACTGCCAATGTTATGCCAAACCTCTACCATGCAGATTTGATCATACCTACTCAGTAAAAAAAAAAATAGTATTACAATGAGGAGGGCAGCTCCCTCCATCCAGTCCAATGCCTGAGGGAATTGTCAGGAATTTTCTTTCTAGTTTGCAGACAAGACTGTGCTTGCTATTTGGACAACATTGTGATGCAGATTTAAACACTTCTGTGCTTATTTACCTAACTACTGCAAGTTTTGCATGTAAACAGGATCCTTACATCTCAGCTTCCCTCTTCTCTGGTGTATTTTTTCCTCTTCACTTGAAATCATCTCCTTGCATGTCATGTCCCAGTCTCTTGCTGAGGAAATGATTAGGAGGTCACAAGAAGAATAATGACTCAATATAGAAGTAGAAACAAGAGAAAACTTTAAGGAACAATCTGAGGAATAACAATATTGTTTCCATCACATATTCCTTGTAGCGTTAAAGGAGCAAGAGAGGCAGAATACCAGGTGATTTGCTTCAAAACGTAATGTCTTTCAACATACCCTATGAGATATTACCTGTTTCTGTAGAAAAATAAAAGGAAAATGATACAAATACCTTGTAAATCATAGCTGAGGTGCATATTTCAAAGATTCACGGGATTCTGGTACAAAGTAGGAAATGGTATGGTTTGCAATGTAACATTGCCCGATAGCACAGAGGAATTTCAGCCATAGGCTTTCAGCTTGGGAAATGTAGGTATAAAAATTCAGTATTTTACATGTACTTTTATAGCACCGAGATAAAACATGCTCCTGGACACAATGACACTGAAAATGCAAAATCTTTGCATCCATCTGTGAAAGTACAAATATTGATGTGCATCACTAAACATATGTTGCTGACTAAAGCTATTATTAGCAACAACAGTCATTCTCTACTCTGGAAAATCCCAGTTGCCTTGGGCTTTGTCTGAGTAGAAAACCAGGGAAAAATCTGAATAAAACCTTGTGAGTTAGCCTCATGATAACAGGCTGAGCTGTAATACTCAGATAATAATAAAGCCAAAAATGCAGGGCTAAATTCAGCCATGCTTACTTGATGCTAAATTGAGCAAATTGCATACCGCCTGCTGCAGAGGCAGTACCAGAAGGCATCTTGTTCTCCCAGATTGTCTTTGCAGGGTACAGATTATTTTGATCCATTCATTGCAGCTCCCATTTTGACTGACACCTCAGAACTGAACTGGAAACTCCAGATGCTGCAGTTTGGGAAGCTGGGGACTCCTGCTGGGGTTGAACCTCACTTGTTCCTATTGTACAACGCAAACAGCTGGCAGATCTTGTGTCTGCCTCTTTCACCCAGCTCTTCCCTTACACCCTCCTGCAGTAGCATGGGCCACCTCCTGTCCTAGCTGCTGCATGCCCCAGGTGAGCTCTCCTGAAACCACATCAAGCTGTGGATTTTCTGGGCCCTGAGCTCAGCCCTTTATATCGTTCCCCTGGACTTCCATAGAAACAGAGCCAAATAATGATGCCTTCAAATGGTCAACGAACCATCTGGTTATCAGAGGTATTGCGTAAAGGGGTTACCTTTGCACAGGCCTGATCACAAGTGCCTGAGCCAGGAAGGTTTAAGCAGGGTTGTACTGCCAAAGTCAGGCTTTTAAACATCCTCTTTTTGGTTCCAAAATTCACAAGATTAACTTTCTGTAAATATTTTTTTCAGCATGGTCTTCCAGCTTAGAAGCATTTAGATTGTACCTTTCCAAGTTCTTTTTTTTTCTGCTAGCAAGAAGTCTAAAAGATTAATTAACCCCCCCAAAAGTATGATTCCAACAATTAAATAACTCTAGAAGGTAGAAGAGGAATGAAAAAACCTATGTTTTGTGAGACAGGAGAGCTGGCAATGCTGGCAGAAATTTTGAAAGGAAAGATTGTAAGATACACGCAACAATATTACTGCTGACTGCCTGGTATGGAGTCATAGCTAGAAAGGCAGTTTGAATGGGAGGAGTAGATGGGAAGGCAAGTGGATGTGAGAGCAGAGGGTAAAGCAACAGAATGTTTCAAAAAACTAGTGGATGAATCAATTTTATTTTTCAGCTGACATACATATTATGAGTTGAACTGTCCTGACTGTTCAAGGGAGCATATGGACATTCACTTGCTTCAGACTGAGGGAAGTCAAACCTTTGAGGACTGCACAGGGAGAATGTGCAAGACTTGGAACAAGCGATGAGGAAACCTAACAAGGAGCTCAGCAGAGACTGAATCAAGCTATGGAGGCACTGCAGCGCTGCTCTGACAAAATTAAGTGGCAAACACTACAGGAGTGTGGAAAATAAGAATATATTTTACAGCCAAAGCTGTTCCAAGCTCAGAACTGGGAAGGCAGCAGCTGGAAAATTAGACCAACGTATATATGTCTGTCTATATAGTTGTAATGGGATCTACTATCACTTGTTGACAGGAGGTTCTGAGTGTGTGCGTTCAGTCCTTTTGAAACACTGAAGTCAAGCAGAGGCATATGAAGTATTGGGGTGGGGTGTAGAGTTCCTAGGTATACTGTCTCACTAGCAAAGAAATCTTCGCTAGAAACAACACAGATAGGAAGAGAACAGATTTAAATCTTTGCAGCATAACAGAATAGCAGTATTTATGGTTAAT
The DNA here is from genome assembly GCF_035582795.1 of Mycteria americana. Lineage (NCBI taxonomy): Eukaryota > Metazoa > Chordata > Aves > Ciconiiformes > Ciconiidae > Mycteria > Mycteria americana. The sequence goes on along the minus strand of NC_134380.1, from coordinate 8,579,144 downwards.
TATCAGGCATTAAATGATTAGATTAGGCAGGTTCTATTTATACAATGGTTGCTTTTCTTGTTCATTCAGCTACAATCAGTTATAAACAAAAATGCATCCCATAAAAGTGTTTCAGTTGTTTAACAGGCTAAGTGAATGGCTGACCTCACTATAATTAATTAGGGATCTTTATTTAATTGAACATTCATGGTCACCAGAGCAATGCAAACCTAAAACCCAGCACACTTATCTGATTCTGGTTTCATTACAAAGGCATGCCTTGGCCAGTAAAAATTAGGATGACTTTTCATTGCATCTGTGAATCTGTATGGGCTGAGCTCTGTGGACACATGTAAACATGCTTAAACTACATGTCCAAACCCAAAATACAGGGGGTATTCTGTGGCTACAGACTCATGGAAACCAGGTAGAAGTCATGCTTAAAGTCCAGGTAATAGGAAGGAGGGGTTCTGCACTCTCTACACACACAGGAGTTATGTTTAGAAAGCAAAGGAAAATATGTAAATGAAGATCATCAAAGAAGGAAAAGAGGTTAATCAATACTTCATGTAACCACAAAAATGGAAAAAAAGGCTAATTTAGTTAATTCCTTTTGCATCTGCTTTAGAAAGCAGTAGGGTGTGCTCATGAGTCACCTTCTGAGCTTGCAAACAGCCTCCTGAATGTGTGAGTATAAACAAAGAAAGAATAAAATTCATTTTCCTACTCACTGCAAACCATCCCGCCCTGATATGACTTTGTTCCAGCTCATTAAAGCTGTGTTTCTAGAACTGTGCCCAACTCAATTAATTCATAGCCCTTTTTGCCAAAACAGTTCACGCTCATGATTTATAGCTAACGCACGGCCACAGCATGTGAACAGCGGGAACTTAGACCTGGAGTAAGGACCACAGGCAGCCAAAAGAGTGAATCTATCACATGCCTTGTGTGGAAAACACTTCCTACACCCAGGTAAAAGGGAGCCTGCTAGATAGTCCCAGGCAAGGGACCACGGAGCCAGCGTGCTTTCACATCCTGTACCCCATGGTGGGGTACCTGGGCTTTAAAACCTGCTGCCCTACTATGTCCAGCACCTCAGACCCAAGAATCCAGGAGAAATGCTAAGGAAGGAACCTCAAAGAAGTTTCTTTTCAGAAAGGAGAAAACCCTTTCATGGTAAATCCCCACTGGAAACAACACACTTTTATCTTAACCTGGCAAGTCGTACCTATGTCTCATTGCATCTCTGAACACTACAAGCTGCTGAAACTAGGAATACCAAAACAAGCAGGATGCCAATAAATAAATGCTTGTAAAGTGCACTGAAGCTGAAAAACAGGGCATATTATTACTAGGAGATGACCAGCATTTAAACAATGTTTGGTGTCTCATAATTTCATCACTGAAAACAAATTTCTGGCTTGGTTGAAAGGCTGCTGAAGTTCTTCCATTGGTTTCATCAGACTTATCAGATGTTTAAATGTTCACTAACATAAACTGGTGGGTGGGACCAACAGCCAGAGAGAGCTCAGATGGCATGAGGAAATGGAGAGAGATTATAATCAATTAATTAGGTATGATTTATACCGTTTGATTTCTTCCACTTATTTATTATCCTTTCAATATTTTATACTAATTAATTTCCAAATTGAATAATAAGCATAGATATGAGCCTGATGCTTTAACCTCTCTACCAAGAGCACTCTTTGCAGGGTTTCCCATCAGGGATGATGCACCAGGCTGGGGCCGCCGCTCCCTGCGTGCTGCTATCACGCTGATACACGCTATCAGATGGTGCTTTGTTGAATGCAGCTTTTCTGACCCTTTGATTTGGCAAATCTCCTCTCATCAGGCCTCTGATACAGGGCACTGACTCCCCTGCTTCCCTCTGCAAACCTTGCAGGCGTAACTTCTCCCCACCGGTCAGGCAATTGCCATGATCTTTAGTCTGATTTTTATTAAGGCGGGTTCTAGCATCTTTTTCTTTTAATGTCTCATGAGAACATAGCTAAGAAAGAAAGATAGAGTGGGAGAGAGGGAAAAAAGTGAGCTGATGCTATAAAAAAGCCACTGCTTATGCCATGACAAAATAACCCTCATTTCCCAAATGTATCATGCTCAGAAATGACAGTGCTTTGCACTCTAATGCCTTTTTAAATCACTCGAAATGCCTCCTACCCTGGGAACACGACTTTCATTTTGGCGCAGTTTCACACAACCCTGGAGCCGGCCCCATCTAGGGAGGTACATACATATATAAAAAAAAAAAAGTGTGTGTGTGTGTGTGTGTGTGTATTACAAACATGAGGAGGAAACCTGCCCAGATGAGGTGAGATACATTTTCTGTAAATTCTTGCCTTTTCCTACAGGTTAGATCCTCACAACTGCACAATTTTACTTTCTACAGTGAAAAATACCTGGAAACAACACTGTACTATTTTCCTACATGTCTAACCCACTATTTTCAAGAAAAAAACCAACCAGAATATCCCTGCAGACATTATTTAAGATCTTTTAAGCATTCGAGTTGTTGAGCAGTTGACGCAGTGGCATCATAACAGCTCTCATTTTGCAGCAGTTTCAAGGGTCCAGGGGGCTCCGGCACAGCTTACAGCATACGGGATCTCTTTGTGCAGCTCTGGTTGCTGCCCTGTTCTTCCTTGCTAAGACCTGACCGAAATAATCTGACTTTTTCTTGGATCTCAGTCAGGATGCCAATTTTTTGTCCAAGGACTGATTCAAACTGTGCAGCGTAAAAATCTACATTGTACTCTATTTCCCCAGCCACTTCTAAGAATACTTTCAATCATCGCAGAGATTCCTGATGCTCCTCCATGAGCGTTTTCTAATCCACCTCTTTTCTCTTCTTCTTTGTTTTCCCCCCAGCACTGAAAGTAAGTAACTAGGGTGAGACTTCCTTGTCTGCCTGAACTCCAAATAGCTGTCCTGGGACAGTTCTGAACAGTCCAGAGTTTCTTCACGTCTTTCAGCCGATGTGGGAACCTGAATGCCTCCTGACAGGGTCATCCAAGGGAATTTAAATTCACCACGAGCTCCTTCATGCGGTTGGCATACCATAGGGTTTTAAGGGTGTGCTTGCAGGATCTCATTCCTGGAAAGACAGTGGCAATCGTGCAGGTACAGGAGTTTTCCCCTATAAATGAGTCCCTCAGGACCTGTGTGAGTTTGCTAGCCCTGAATGGGGTATGGGATCTGTTACGCCCCAATGCCCTGATACAGTTCTTGAGTGCCAAGAGGCTTTTCTTAATCTTAGCTCCCTCCAGACTTGTTTGCCTGTCTGCAGTGGAGATGTCAGCTCCTTGCTCATTCCCAGCCAAATCAATCAGGGAAAACTTGGCATACAAATGCCCTCTCTTCTTGAGTATGATCTGGAAGATGGCATGGCTCCAGGAGGAGTGAGTGTTGGCAGAGGTCTTGCCTGATGTGTGACACTTGCTACCCGTTTCAATTAGCTTGATGACATCTTGCAGGCTGGTGACTTCTTCCTCCCACAGCCCCATCACTTGGATCTGCTGTTTACAATCTTCTAGCACTCTCAGCCACTTCTTCCAGTTCAGAAGGTCAAAAACTTTGCTCTCATAAATCTCAAAGAAGGCCCCATAGACTCGAAGCTCTAGTTTCTGGCAGCTGGAGTCCTGCAGCCTGCAGAAGACATCCTCGGTGACCATGACGTAGAACCCTTCAGAGGGCTCAGAGTTCTTGATAGAGAGACTTCCCCTTATGGTGTGTGTCTTGCCGCTGCCTCTCTGGCCACAGGCGAAGCAGGTAGCCATGCTCCCCTGGAAGATGGTCTCCACCAGGGGCTGGGCGGTGTGCCTGTACACCATTGGTGGCACAATCATTGAAGGCATGGTCAAAGTGGAAGACCTGGTTGTTCAGGTACCATGTGAGGTCCAGCTTCTGCTTAGCTTCATGCACCATCACCATGTCCTGGCCCGGCACCGTCACTACATCGAAGTCATTGAGTTCAGCCTCCTGTTGATTCAGTGGCTGCTTCTGAACACAGACGCAGATGTGATGGGGCTGGCATGGTATGGTGGCCTGCAATGCCTCGCAGTCCAAGTGGCTGCAGCACTTCTGGATCATGGCCATCACATCACTCCTGGGGTGGAGTGAAGCAGTGGCCTGCTGGTCTTGCTGCTCCTGCATCTCCAGCTACCGTTGTTCCCGCTATTCTCGCAGCCTTTCTATCTGCTGCACACATGGTGATGTCCACCTGGGTCTGCAGCCCCTGGAGCCAGGCCAGGCAGCCAAGGAGTCCCTGCTGTCCCCACATGGCTTCTTCACTTTGATGGGCTGCCACAGCCATTCACTCACCAGGCCTTGGTCCCCTTTTGCTGACAGTGGGGCCTCGATGCTTGCTCCTTGGGGCCAGGTGAGGACTGACGGCAAAGATGAGCTGGAGATCCACCTGCTTGCTCTTCTTGGCCCCTTTCTCGAGTCACTCCACAGTGATACTGGAAGTGCATTCATGGAGCTCCATCACCAGTGCCGGTGGATGTGCCCATCGCTGCGCTTGATCTCCATGTAGGTGCCCAACTGGATGTGCCCAAACTCCCCAGCCATGCTGTCCCTGTGCCCTGGCCAGCAGCTGTGGGGTGCAGGTGCCCCCCTGGCTGGGGCAGGCAGGGCTGGAGCTTGCCCCTGGCCGCGGGCGGTCCCATGGGGCTCAGTGCTGCCTTCGCCCAGCACCGTGTCACAATGGCCCGGGTGGCCCCCTGGGGGGCTGTGGAAGGGGTTCAGCTTCAAGGTTGAAAATATATGTATTTTTAATCAGCTGCTATGGGTGGAAGGAACATATAACGCTGCCATCACCTGAAAAGGCCTATTTGAGTTTCCAGGCTGGCGTGCAGCTGCTGTGACACATCGTGTCTAATTAGATCAGTCATGTTGTGTTAAGCTAATGCCAGTGGCACAAGAATTTATAGCAGTGACACAAACGCAGAGACTCAAGAGAGCCTTTTCGTCCTGCAGTGACCACACAAAAATGCAGAAAACAACACGTTGTTTTCAATTACCTTGAACATAAATTTTGAATTCTTTTAAAAGGCTTTGCATGCCTTGAAATCCTGCTTGAGAAAAAATGGGCTTAATAGAAAATGAATGAAAAATAGAGTTGCAGTGTGAGTGCAGTGGGTACATCTGCATCCACAAGGAAGAATCCAATATAATTTTGATAACTGGAACAGCTGATAATATTTTTAATCCATTTCTGTAATGCTCTTCAGTCATCTGGATTCCTGAATAGAGAATTTCAAAGTTCTGGCTACAGGAAAATCTTTTTAACATCTTGGCTTACATAAGATTTTTGGTTCATTTTGGCAGGTAGATTCAGACATTCAGTGACGAGGACCGTTATTTACAAAAATATTCAAATGCCATAATAGCCCTCAGAAGAATGCTTGCAGAAATAGTGGTAAACTTACATAAGCTTGAAGTAAATAAAACCAATTCAGAAGGTTTATTTTAGAAGATAATTATCTCCATTTGTTCTTGCCTTTTGACTGGTAACTTAAAATGATGAATTCAGGCAGTCTGAGATCATCAAAACTTAACGATAAGGAGAATCTTGGATGTCCTTATTTACCAACCCTCCTGTGGAGCCAAAACACCAATTAAGATGTGTTATAATTTCTTGAAGGAGAGCAACTAATATTCACATTTTTTGTCTGGAGATGTAGGCACCATGACTACTATTGCTTTCAGCTACTTGTGCTCGACTAAATCCTCATGCCTTTGAATGCGCTTTAAATGTAATTCAAAACACTTTTATGTGGGGAAATTATGTCACTGTTATAGAGAGATCTAGTTCTTGGGTCTCCATCTGAAAATGCCAGCCTGATGAAGGATGCAGAGTAGTAAAACGGCAGCAACTTGTTGGCTAGATTTTGGAGATAAAAGGCTGCCATGTACGCTGTTAGATAAGCTTGAAGAAATACAGAGCGCCAGGCATATAGTGTAGAGCAAAGCTGTGATTTTAAAGGCTTGTTCAGCTTTCCATGGCAACGTTGTCTCTCTTAGTACGAGTCCTTGCTCAAATTCTTTTGTCAGATCCAGAGGTCAAAACACCCCAGAGTAGCAGGCTGCAGCAGTATCCCATGAATGGGCCAGAGGGATATAATGAAATCAATCCTTGTGGCAAACTGCCTTTTCTGTTTAATGTTTGGAGACCTTTTTAGAATCTCAGACGAGCATCAGAGTTCAGTCAAGCTTTTGCTTGAGGAATTTGACATTCGCTCTTGGATAGCTTAACAACTTTTATTCATCTGATGTTCCTAGAGGATACATATGCTGTAACATGCGCTCGAGTAACTCTGCAATCATACCCACCAAGCTGTGTAAGCAGTTGCTCATCTTGGTTTTAATTAGTGATATTGTTGTAAGAGAAGATGACTCAATTTCATAGAAGTATTGAAATAGCCCTAAATAACCATAACAGAAATCTAATTTGGGGAGTGTTACTAGGCTTGTTACAGCAGTGCTCAGAGGAAGATGGCTTTTTAAAGGAAACTAACTGATTGAGGGTTGCCACCGAATTTCAGTTAGATGGAGATTCATTTTCCAATGCTCTTAGAATACAAATTTTCAGCGCAAATAAATACTGAAGAAAAACAGGGGACTCCAAATACTGTCAGTTGTACATTCCCTGTATAGAAAAGGTAATCTAACCTCAGTGTGGAGCCAGGATCATTTTGGACCCATGATAATATACTTAGTAAATAAGACAACCACACTTCAAACCCTCTGACCCAAAAAGGAGCCAAAGATGCCAGTATTTCTCATGGTTGGACCATATGCTAAGTAAACAAAAAGATAAAGTTGTTACATATTGGTTTATTTACAAAACTTGCAAATTGCCAGTGGTGTAACTTGCCAAAAAATAAACTCAGAAATTATGCTATTGATCAGGCACAATTTTTTGCCCTTTTTTAGAGAAGCATTCTGGAGAACATAAATACCCAAGTATGTGTTTTAAATATGAATCTCCCATGAGACAAAACATCAAATCAGCTTTTTTATAGCATTGTTGCAAATTGACACCTAGCAGCTGTTGAGCTCATTAGATCGCACCAGGCTTCTCTGCTTGCCTGGCACAGCCGCACAATCTGAAGTTGATTTAGTTCTTCGTGAGCTCAGCCTACATCCCAGCCCCTCTTTCACAGTAAGCACTCATCAATTGTCCTTTCTTAAACAAACCACTAACTACTCTTTACTGAGAGCCCATCTGTTGAAATTCAAGTATTTTTGTAACAATAAGAATGCGTTTGGATCTATCAGCATGTTTGGTTTTAGAGGGGATGGCTTTGATTTTCAGGTCATATATGTAATGATAAGGGCTGACCTGTCATTAGCCCACAGATTTAACATTTTAATGGGAAATGGAGCATCCTGATTTTCAGAGGCTACAGATAATTGCAGACCTCAGTGAGTTCTTCTTCAGGTACGGGTATAAATTCATCACAGTGAGTATTAAAGGCAGGTACTCAAAACTAGAGCATGCCTTTTAAAATGGCAATACTGCGTGTCTGCTTCAGTCATTTATATAATGGATTAATCCTCGTGAGAAAGCTCCTAGAACATGGATGATCAAAACCCTGTTTTTACAGGGACTTCAGCTGCCCCTGCACTGGAAAGAGATGCCACTAGGAGAAAAGTGAACGGGGGAGTTCTGCAGAGATTGTGACAGGCAAATACAGGGGCTAACTGACAAAGCAACTAGAAGTAAACATTTCAAATGCACTCACATTTGATGATTTTAATCAATTTAAAATAACCCATGTTTTTTCCTTCTCTTTTCTGATGCAATACCTTGTTGCTGTTTAAGACTTTAGGATCCTTAGTTGAGGTGTGGCCCCAGTTATGTCTGATTATTTGCCCTTTCATCTTTAAAAAATATTTGCATAGGGCTATTTTATAATTCTAATAAGATGCCCAGGCCTGCAAATTATAGTGCAAGTAATTCACACTTGCTGCATTTAACGGCTCTCAGCCTTCAACCTTACTCTAACAGCACCATCTTGTGAAGTATTGCACTATAAGTCACTCCCAGGAGTGCCTTGCTGCTCCCTCTTCATGTTAGCATGTAATTGCTGAAGTAATCATGTGTGATTTTGCACACAAGAGAACTAAAATTTATGCAAGTGCCTCTTTTACAAAGAATATGCTTTTAAAAAAGAGAAAAGACTGTACTTGGCTTGAAATTACATGTTTTAAACTCTGACAAATATTAATGGTTTTGATGGCTATGCATTTACAAGCAGCTTTTATCATCCACCACAGATGGGGAAAATGAGAGATTAAACCAGCACTGTGATCAATTAACCAGTAATTTAAAAAAGAAGTGTAAAATGCTCTTCATAAAGTACAAGGGTGCTTGCATGCATGTTACCTTAGAGAGGTGCTTAAGTCCTTGACAAATGTGGAATGTCACAGCCACAGCCCTAATCTAAGCGAAGGGGAACCACTGGCTCCCACAGTCACCCTGTGATACCAGAACAGTTTCCTGTGCCAACCCAAACGCATGTACAGACCAAAGCCCCCTTCCAGTTCTCCTAGCCAAGAGCCATCTTAAATCAGGACCCAAAGGAAGAGGGTGTTTTGATGTTAACTTCATGTGTTTTTCAGATCCCGAGTAGTGAATTAACATGAAATTACTGCCTCAGTGCTCCAGCTTCCCTGCAGTGTCCTGGAGGAGAGCAGCACATATCTGGACAGAAAAGGCTGAACCGTTATCATGGCAGGAGGTAGTTACTCTGTAATATATCAAAAAGTTTATGTTGGATTAGAATCGAAGAATTGTCAACAGGAAATTTTGCCGCAGACCCAGATGCTGGGGTTTAATCAAGATTCATGTCCACAGGTATTTTTAGGGATTGTTATTTATTGACTGGCATTAAGGTGGCATCTAAAGACCTTATGTTAAAATCAGGACTCCTTTGTGCTGAATAGCATGTAAATATTTCCAGAAAAAGACAATTTTTCTTCAGTGAGTTTTCTGCTGGGGTTATAGACAGCAATTATAGAGTGGAGAAGAAAGGAAGGGAAGAGGACAGTGTCTCCAGAGAGGGGAGGGGACCAATCTTCTTCCAGAGTCTTTAAAGCTTTTGTTTATCTACAAAGAAACCCTGAAACAAACTTTAACACATAGTGTGCAATAGCTTAAAACCTTGTAACTTATTCAAACACCCTTCAAATAATTTACAAATATACATTAGATTTTTTGTTTGTACTTTTTAAAATACTATCATATTATGGAAGAAAGTAAAGGATTTGCAATCTTGCTATGAGTCATCAGAGAATAAATGCAATGTGCAGCAACAAAGATACAATGAACAGTCTGTTAAAAGAAGATGCTTTACTATCACAGGATGTAAAAAAAAAAAAAAAAAAAACCCAAAACAAACCAAACCAACAAACAAACCCACCACATTTCTTCTGTTGCTTTTCCACTGCTACCAAGCTAACTGTCAGCTCACCCTACGTGCAAAAAGCTGTGGTCGCAACCTGCAACGTTAATACCGACAACCAGTCCTTTCTGCCAAAACCCACAGCATTCAGATGAAATGTGATGAGGCAAATAACAGTTTGTATCTCACACTTCATGGGAGCTGTATGCATGCACAGATCTGCCCACACACAAACTCCTTGCAAGACCAAGATCCTGATCACAATTTGTAAAAAAAAATCCAAACCAAAACCAACACAAAAACCCCAAAACCAAACCATAAGCCTTCATAAGGGAAACAACTGCTGTTCTGTAAGTAGGAAAGCACAGATGGGGTCTACCATACTGAGGGGCCTACAGGACTTGCATAATGTTGTGTGGAGAAGTGGGACCATTGCCAACTCCATAGATTTCTATTAGAGCTAAACTGCACTTCTCTAAGCTATGGAAGCGACTTTCATTCATCTTATGAAGTAATAAAAAACAAAGCAAAATAATTACTAGTGTCATTATAAAAGAGGATAAATTCCAGCAAACTCAATGAAAGTTGTGGATTACAACGAGTTACCAAAAAAAAAAAAAAAAGGCAGTATATTCTTAATGTTTTAATGAGGCACAGTCAATTTTTATTATTATGTGTTTACTAGTCTCTTCCTGGCAGAAAGTAGTATTTAAAATTAATGTAACTAATCTGAAAATCAGAGAGTGAATACTGCTAATTCATACAACAGTTTAGTTAGATCTAATTCATTTTATAGTTAGAAACATTCTGTTAATGTTTAATACATGGAGAAGCTTTCAGTAACAAACTCTTTCTAATTACTGAATCTTTCTGACTATCCTCATCTGGCTGAACGTGTAAACAGACTTGTTCTTAAATGCTCCAAGATCCCCTTTACAAGACTTTCATTAAAAAAAATTATGGAGCTGTGCAGTCATATAATTGTTTTAAGCCTTAACACTTCAAAGGACTTAAGAAATGTTAATTAAAATCCAATCCTACTCTTAGAGCCATACAGACGTAGCTGGTTTTTATTGGTTACCAGGATCTACATTTCTGAACCACCCTCCTTGCGGTTAGGTACCAAGCAATTAACGTCAAACTCTGGCACCCCCACATTTCTAGGTCTTTCTACCTGAAGTGTTGGATAACCTTCATGCTCTTTGAAGTTGTGGGGAATGAGAGGTTTTTGCAGTTCTGAAAGTCACGCTACCTATCTAAGTGCTCACATATGGATTTTAAGTGACTCACTTTAGATTTTGAAGTTTGAAAGCTGAGACAGAGTAATTTTTGCAAAAAACTGTTGAAGGCTGTTATCCTCTCTTGGTCTGCATAAGTAGGAGCTTGCTTCCCAATTACCTGTCTACCACTATAATGATTGATTTCAGTGCTTTATGAACAGCATATGTAGCCCTTCTATGTTTAGATAAGAGATTACAAGGACTATCAATCCTCATGCTATTGTGTACAATATTAACACTGTCTAGAATTAATCTATTTCTAGCATGGACTAGTATTTTTAAAGTATATTAGTAGTAATTCCAACCTGCAGAAGGGATGAAGCACTGCAAGGGATCCAGCCTGCCAGGTATAGTTTAGGAATGTTTTTGGCAGGTTAAGTTTATTTTTCCTGCCAAGTTAAGTACATAACATTTGAAGATAAATAGTCACAGGAGCCTATGGGGATCTGAATTAGAGCTTGCACAAGAGACCGTTGAGTCCTCTCTTTGCTTCTTTGTTAGAAGGGGCAGCGTGGTCTGGAAATGTGAATTTTGGTTAAGAGGCATGGGAAAGGAATAATATCCCGAGTTCTAATCTTAACCCTGCCAAAGGGAATCAGTGAGCTCAGGAAAGGTATTTCATGTCTCTACCCATCTCATGCAAATCACAGAAGAACATTTTGGCATCTGTCATGGCCTTCACAAGACTTAACTGTTATAAAGGGCTGTATATGTGCTCAGTATTAAAACAGTCCTATGTGAAGTAGTGGACTGTGTGTCATGTAATAATACAGTATGCTAGCTGATAAATCAAAACAGCCTCTAAAAATATTATAGATATTTAGAATACAACATGTGCTATGAGGGAAATATCTTTGGAGAAGCAGCTTTGGTATCTTTCATTGTAATGGCTCTCAGGTCCCTTTCAATCTCTTCTATAAAATGTTTCTCTGACTCCTGTACCAAGGCAGTGCTCATTAGTTAGCTTGTTCCAGAACTAACAAACAACAATTTATACCCAGACAACATGTCCATGTTCAGACAGTCTCCTTGGAAAATCACAGATTCTGACATTGAATTTCATATTCAGACACAAAACGTCTAAATACTAGCTCTGGTTTGCAAGGTGCTGTATTGGCTTTTGCTCCCCATGACAGCTCATCCAGGAAAACCATAATCACCTTCAGTTCAGTGCAGCATTTGGGTGGTTTAAAGAAATAGGAATGAACCCTTTGAAGCTAGATGATACTCTCAAAGCCAAGGAACTGTACTGACAAGATGCCAATGTTTTGTGGTCAACAGAGTGGTGATTCCCAGCTATATGGATGCCAAGTTCCAAGGCAGTAACCTAACTAGTGATAAAGAGCCAAATTCTGACACCCTTCCTCACTTGAAGTGATAATTTATTCTGATTAGTCTTATCGCAGTGCCAGACTGTAAGCTCTGTGGACTCCCACGGGTGAGCAATGACTCTCATCAGCCGTACACTTTCGTTGACATTACCGAGGGAACGAGCTGACTTGAATGAGGCCCCACTGGACCAGCTAAGTGCTACTCAGCAAGAAATGTACAATCAGCCTGGGAGAATCCAGCTCTGTGAGGTGTTAAACATCTCCTGTTAGTGCTCACACCCAGAATAGCACAGTTATTTGACTACCTAGAGGGCAGCTTAGTAGGACTTACCAATAAATCCCTAAGCAGAGCATACCCTAATGCCTATTGAAAATCAATGCATGTTGGGTGCTTTTTAGCCATTTGGCATTTCCTACTAGCTACACACCTACATCTTAACAGTTTGAACAGCAGGTTTACAAATGGACTTGGCACCTAAAATCCCCTTAAAGCAATGAGAAATAAAAGAGCATCGCTCTTTTTAGGATGTGACCCTACATTTTCCATAAAGGCTGTTGGGATTGTCGGTGTCATGTAACAGCAGTTCAGTAGCTATAAGCTAATTCCAACAGAAGGAGGAGTTGCTTCATGGTAAAGCTGTCATATTCTCTGCTAAGCATACAGTAAATAACTCATTTCAGAGCTACAGTTCCAAAATTTCCACACATGAGTGTTTAAAAGTTTTCTAAATTATTCCTAACAGTCATATATTGGACAATACACGAATCTGCTTTCTTGTGTTTTTCCTCCCTCCCCCCTTTTGTGTTTATGTATCTGCTTGCAAAACCACCTCATACATAATGCAGTGCAATAAACTGCAGCATGGAATGGCTGTGCAGCCTTGCCCATGTGTAAATAGCAGGAGAATCCATTACTCACAATGTATCCTTCAAATGCAATTCAAGTTTGACAAACTAATATTAAACAATTTGAACTGACTGCAGAGAGCAGTGCTTCCTTTGAGTGCCTTTTAGGAAGCTGATCATCAAGCTATTCTTCAAAATTGCTAGGCAGAATTAATGATTTCCGTTAGGTAAATGACTATGTGCTGAAACAATGCTGAGGTACACCATTAAGCATTTTCTTTGGTAAGAGGGAATGTTGTTTCCCAGTTCCAACGTTTGTCCTGTTGGCTTGTTTTAAAAAATCTGCCTCAATCACAGCTGCTTTGTGTTGTGCGTGTGTGTATCTGGCTGTGTATGTTATCTAGCATAATGTTACTGTTTGATTAGAATTTAAAACAGCTTTTCCTTCTGTGAGGTAGCACAGTTTCATTTGTTTGTGCTTCATTTATATAACTGAAGGGCAAGTCCATTTTCTGTTAAAATACCTCTTATTTTATAACATTTAAAACAATCAGCACCAGACCACAGTATGTTTAATGCAAAGCATTTTTCTCCCCTACCAACACAGATCATGAGTCACTCTATTAAAACCAGGCTATATCCAGACAAGGTTAATTTAGAAACAGGATCACTACATTTAAGTAAAATTTTTCTTCCATTTCCATTGACTAAAGAGTAAACACTGCATAGAAAAAAGTGTTTCATATTCTAGCCTACCAGAATTTAAGTAGTTTGCTACTTAATAAGGCACGAATTATACTACTTCGAGACACTGCATGACAATCACAGAGTATTTTTCCCTTTAGCTGTGATTAGCCCCATGCATGCTGGTCTGCAGATTTACACCAATGTAGTAGTGCAAACTGATCTTTATCACCTGGGCAGTCCCAATGAAGCATGTGCTGGCTGGGAACCCCAATGAGTTGTTTCCGGAGACTCACAGTAATGGACATTCCTGCAAGAAATTCTGAATATTGGTTTTCCTTTTTTAATTTGGAACCGTGAAAATTTCCCCCTAATTTGAAAATGTAAATACCTCAATGATTTCTAACCAGTGCTGATCAAAGTGTATGTCCTAGAACTGCTGGCCCTGAGCCCCACAGCTGCCGCTGCAGCAATGAGCTGCAAGGATACATCCTCTGACAAACACACACCACTGCTCTTGGTGTGGCTGGTAGCATTTCAGAGAGTTTCTCATAGCTCCTACACAACAAGCTACAAAAACCCCTCCATGGCCAGCTGTATAGGTTCTTTAGAAGGGGCCAGAAAAGGACTGTTTCACATTGTGCCAAATATCAATCCATAGATAGGCAGGTAGGTCTAGATTGGGCAGAGGAGATGAAAGCAGAGAAAGAAGAAAACTTAATGGGCTGAAGTGGTGGGATCTCTTCTGTTTTCTGCTTGCATTTAGCTGTGAGTATGCTGTTTTGCGCTAGGGAATCAGGCCCCGTGCTGCTTTTGCATGGTGGGAATATCTACCAGGTAGCAAGGAGGAGTCGAGTCACAAAATGCTATATTCAGTATAAAGCCTGGCCTTCTAGTAAAACGATCTTTAGTAAATGACAAATAATGGATTAACTGCCTGGAGCACTAGCCCCTCTACCTCTGTATTTATAGCTTTTCAAGTTATTAGCTTTTTAATTAACACTGAAAGATCTGAAAGTACCTAACTGTATTGTGCAGTAATTATATTAACAAATTACAGCCATGAAAATTAAAATTCAGTTGCTCTAATATTCTATTTAGAAATGTGCAAACAGAGTTGATGTTTTGCTAATAAATGCTTCTCAGATGTTATGTTTCTAAATGAAAAGAGAAAATGTACCTTTATAGTATTCCTTTAAGTGCTTCTGCCCTCATTTGGAATTAATCAGCAAATACAAACAGCACACTGAGCTTTGGAAATACCCCTTCCTTAACCTCACCCCAGTTATAACAGTTTCCTGAATTACAAACTGTATACATATTAGGATAGCAGTTCTACACCAGGGTTCTGGATATAGTCAGCTTCATTTTCTCTCCTTTTTTCTCCCTGTCTGTATACGTACGTGCTAGTATACATACATATGCACAAGGAAGGAATGAGAAGACTGTATAATACTAATTAAGCGTCAGTTATATACACATTCAGAAACGCAGTGTTTTCCCTTTCTAGCCAGCCAAATACACAAATTTGCTTTCTCCCACAAAAAATCTATCCAAGCCAAGCAGGCATGGCATTTGGCAATCCCTGCAAAAAAGATGCCAAAGCAAATGTGCACTGTTGCCAAACAGGACCTATCCTCAAGCTTCCTCAATTTTGCAAATGGGACAGTTCAGGATGTGTAAGAAGGGGAACAAGGAGAAGAGCAGCCTGTGCTGGCTGATGGATCGGATGGAAAGCAAACCTCCGAGCCTTCAGGTGTGATGCTGGAGAAGAGGTGGCAGTAAAGCTCCATATACAGAGCTGCCTGCTTTCATACCAAGTTGGTATTTTATGATAAATGCGTGGTAACGTATGGTGTCCAACCACTTCATGGAAGTTAACATTAACCATTTTGCAGAGGCCCAGAAAAGGCTTACGTATCACTTACATCACTTACATCACATAAGGCTAATACTGCTGATTAATGCAGTGCTGTTTAAATAGTTTACAAGACCTATACTCTGCCTGAAGTAACCACAAAGAGATAAGTATTAGCATATAATTTAGTTTCACTGCATGTGCAATGATACATAGCTATATGAGAAGATTCCTGCCTTAAGGAGATTATATATAAAGTCTCATAACTTCAGAAAAGTTATTCCTAGGTTATTCCAGTGTAACAGCAAAAGCAGACATATATCCTGCCATATAATCCAGATTTCCTGCTAAGTCTTTCCATATTGAAGTGACTGAAAAACCCAAAACAGCTAACACTGCTTCAGGAGTCTCAAAATCATCTGTTAGTTTGTTTTATCTCACACATAGTGGAAGGAACAGTCTGAAGATTATGTTGTAACCAGATTACTAGAAGATTTATTATTAATTATTGCATAAAGAGACAGCGGTATGTGTGGTGCTGAGTAAAGCACAGCAGGGAGAGGTAATCCCTGCCTGAAGTATTTTACAGTATAAATACATAAGCAGTATAACTGGCATAGGGACCTAGCAAAGAAAACTTCTGTTTTAGAGATTACATTTATCTGCATCTTGGGAGACTGACTTCATTTTAGCTGAAGTGATTTGACACTGGTGTCCTCCTTGGAATTAGTGAGTCATTATTTATGATCTGTGTATACATATAAAATGAATGACACCCCTCCCCCCCAACTCTTGCCATTGGAAATGTCAAGGTACTTGAACAGGGAAAGCGGCTGTGGCTTTGTTACCCAGGATGTGGATCAGCAATTTGTCTGCAGGAGATGCATGGAAGAAAGCGTGAGAGACATTGGAAAATCTGGCAAAGTGCATTTTGAGTCCACTGCCTACTGCAGAGCAGCAGAAGGGAGTGCATGTGCAAAGCCATGGTGCTCTGGCATCCATCTGCAGCTGTAATAAAGGACATTGCTTCCCTTATCAGGGAGTTCCTGAGATCTGCTGCTGCTCCTGTATCTGACCCGAAGCCTTCCCTGGACAAGTAGCTCAGGACTGAGCAGCAGACAAGCCTGGAGGCAAAGCCATGGCCAAGCTGACCCACAAAAAAAAAGCTGGGGTCTGGCCCTGCTTCTTTGTGCATCAGTGAGCTCAGTACTCTACCATTCAGCTCCAGAAAACCCTGGGGAAAAACCCCACGTGTAACCTTTCAAGCACCAGGTAAGGGAACGGTTGGAGGGCAGTGGAAGGATATCATCAGTTAAAGGGACTTGTCTGCATCCCTACTGAAACATTAATAGTCTGACTAAAACAACTCACTTGGATTTTAGTGTTGCAATGGCCAGGCCTTTGCAGAACCCACCCAGTTTGGGTGAGAAGGCTGTGATTCATAAACTGTGTTTTATGTGATAAATTGTGCATGGGGAACAACCTGTGCAAGCTAAAGGTCCAATAAAGACATAGGCTTAGTAGTGCTCTAATGCTAGCAACATACACAAGGCACAGTACCTGAAAAACACCGAACATCATGATTCAGTGGCTGATGAACCTACAGAACTGCCTTGTCTCGATTGCTATTAGTTCAGCAGATTTGTAGTATGTGCACTGGTGGAAAAGATCAGTGCACAATTTTTAAATTGCAGTTTTATTGCTGTGGAATAACGTAAGACTGAAGAGAACAACTAAAAAGCAATGCACTGCCATGCATTCATAGAGAGGTGCCAGCTCCTGAAGCTGCCTCAGTAGTGCAGCCTCCTGCAAGTAACCTGTTGGTTAAATAAATCATTCCTATGATTTATTTTTTGGACACAGAGCTCCCCATATTTTTTATAAATTTGAGCAATTGTGTACAGATCTTTGAAAAGATGTTTTTAATAGTATGACTAAGCAAGGCATCATATAAAAATGCAAAAAAGAGAAACAAGCGCTTCAGAGAAACACTTGCCAGCTCTAACTTAATTGTTTTCCAAGGAATTACAGCAAGGATTAATTTATTTGTTTATGTTTAAAGCCTTAACATATCCAGAAAACATCAGCAGGTTGCCCAGAAAGGTTGCAGCGTCTCCATTTTTGAAGAAATTGAAAACCCATCTGGAGAAGGTGCTGAGCAACCTGCTCTAGCTGACCCTGCTCTGAACAGGGGATTGGACAAGTCAGTCTCCAGTGGTTCCATCCAACCTCAGCCACTCTGTGTCTGTGTGGATATTCCCTGTTCAGAGATGCAATAGAAAATTTATATAGTATCTATATATTTAAATTAGGAAACTGCATTTGCTCTACTAATATTTTACTTCCAAATACTAATTACCAAGATATATAACACTTACACACAGTGTTTTGGTAATGAGGATTACA
The DNA here is from genome assembly GCF_035582795.1 of Mycteria americana. NCBI lineage: Eukaryota > Metazoa > Chordata > Aves > Ciconiiformes > Ciconiidae > Mycteria > Mycteria americana. Next base: position 8,561,332 of record NC_134380.1, on the reverse strand, counting down.
GGATTACATAATGCTTTGTACTAGCTGAGAACTGAAATACAAAATTCAGCTCAGGAGGGAAATCCTGTGCTGCGTATTCAGAGTTCAAGAGATGTTGCCGTTAATAGGAAAGGCAGTTTCATACTGAACAATCCCACAAAACACATACCTGGGTTTCCCTGGCAATTCTAGATGATTCTGATACTTCAGGTAATACTCCAGCAAACCACTTGAGCTGGAGCTCAACTTTGGGTATTTAAGTAGTTGTACTGAAGCCAACACTAAATCTGCTTAAATATTTTCCAAGGTGCAGCTACATATTATTTATATATATATATTTATATATATATATATACACACACACACATATATATATATATATAGTCTCTCTTTGCTCTGCTCATTGCTGCTCAGCTAAGGATACAGGTTCAAGATCAGGTCATCTGATAACTGTGCATATTGACAGCAATGCTAACCCCTGTCCATCTCAGCCCTCATCAGAGCCTCATTGCCTCTAACCCTAACCTTAATAGTACTCTGCTGTCTCAACCCACAGCTGCAGCAATGACCAGAAGAAATAAAATCACTCATTCTTCTTGACAACAACCTGATCCTATTTCTAGGTGATTAACAGGAATAGAATAAGTTGTGAATATGCTGTCCCCTATTCCCTGTTCCTAAAACCGATGGCTGGCCCAATTTCTAACCCGTACTCTAGCTGTATGCCTTATTCTAGTGACCATTGTCCAGAAATATTTTACCCTTTTCCTCTTTCTTCAGGTCTAAGATGATACAGGAATAAACTGAGCTCTTGAGATACTACTACATCAAAATTTCAGCTTGACCAGAAGGCATTAGACCAGTGACCTCCATCTATCCTGGAAGAAACTGAAGACATTCACCTGTAACAGTCTCAATCTGCATTTAAGATACTGTAACAATCCACTCTGAAAAGCATGGCTGCAAATGAACATGAATTATGTCGACTGAGATCTTGGTATTTAGAATATCACATCAGCAGTTCCCTTCCCTTACAGAATCAGTAGATTCATTATAGGTTTTTTATGTCCTTTTTAAATGGCTGGAATTAGTAATTGATGTAGGTAGGATACCAGACTACCTGGGTTTATGTTCTCATTAGGAATAGTCAATCCTGAGCACCCCATTGGGACGGTGATCCACGTGGCAAGCAGTATGCAAAGTACAGTACCACTTCCTAAGGACCTAACCAAGATTGTTTCAGTCTCTCTACTTTTCCCACATCCCCAGTTCCTTCTTTCAACCCACATCTTTCCCTTTACTGGCAGAGTCATAAAACTACATCCTCAAATAAAGCTCAACTTGCTGCTGCTGAGATTCATTAGTGCCCATTTAGAATCCAGAGGGTTGGCAAGCTACAGGCACAAGACGAAGACCTTAAATCTTAACAAATGAAATTCAAGTACCACAGACTAAAAAAAGAAATCAAGGTAAAAAGGCAGCTGTGAACTCTCCTCAAGATCCTATCCATCCCCAAACACATGACCAGCAGTGGTTGAAGTTAGTTTTGAAATTTTTCCCTTTGGACCTGAATGCTCCCTTAGCTGCTTTTAATTATTACAGTTAAATGCAGAAAAGTTTTAACTGTAAGCTTTAAACATCCTTTTAAAGATAACTTGAGGGAGTTGAGATCAGGAAAAGAAAGAATTAAATAAGCTTTCTGTCTTTTCCAATCTGCATTGCTTTTCCACCCAGTGCCCTGGCCTTTTATCCTTCTCTGTGTCTTTTCAAGAAGGTTCATTAACAAGCATCTTCAGAAAGAATAAGAAAAGAGGACGGAGCATACGATTGCTGGCAGATTGAAATGCATGTCTACAGCTGGCCCAGCATTCAGGAGAAAAGGAATTCTGACAAGGTTGGGATTTGTATGTTGTTCATGAAGGAGAACTATTTCGAAGGTGTTTTGATTGTTTTTAGTTCAAGAGCCACATGGAGACTTACTCAGGATATTCTCTTTGGTAACTATGTGAAAGGACTTTGCAAATCACTGCTGGCACTTGCGTTCCTGATGAGAAGGTTCCTAAATGATAAACACATATCACGGAGTGAGTCAGTCCCTGGTTTCTACAAACTCTGGGAGATCCACGAGGACCTGGTACATGTGGAACTCAATCCACAGGCTGCAATATAAGTCAGTTAAAACAAATGGTGCGGCTACACCTAAAGATCTGTACAAGGTTATGAACAGAGTAAAGGAACTTGGTTTCAGCTTGCCGTAGCCAGTGATTCAATCTTTTATTTTTCTTTCTTTGCATCTTTTCTGAAGTTAAAGTTAAAAAAAGATAAGAGGAAAAAAAAAGAAAAAAGAAGATCTGCACCTCTGTCTACTAAGCAGTGATATTTAGCTCTCAACAGCACTGCCTGAGTTCTTTTGTGCATCCTTCTCCTTGGGCATTTCCAGTATTTCATTCTGTGCATTCATTTTTACATGGCAGGCTTTCTCAGGTGAGCTTTATGGAAGGCCATTATTTCCTCCTCTAACTTTTTCAGAGCGTACACCAGGAGAAGCTAAAAGCAGCCTTATAATTTCCCAGGCTGGCAGCGTTCCACTGCTTTATCTTTCAGCCAACCTAATAAGCCAGGAGTGAAAAGCAGCACTACAATGGGCAGGAGAGGAGAGACACTCAATGAATCAGAAAGCAACAAAAAATCAATATGGACATATACATGGCTACATATGAAAAAAGTTAATATATAATCAGCTGAAAAAAGGCTGTCATTCCGGACCTGTAATTTTCATTCTTTTTGCCAAAGGCATAGTTGGAGACCAGAAATGCCCATGGCTGTCTCCAAAGGTTGCCATTAAAGATCTGTTAGATGGTAGTCAGCATACACCATTGAGTCATGAAGGAGTAAGAATACAATGAAAGATTTAACCAAAATCATCAACGTTTTAACTGACATTTCTGTTGGTAGCTGGAGCTAGTTTCAAAACTATAGCATCCGCTAAGTATTGCAAAAAAGATAGGCCTATTTATTTTTCTGGGAAAAGAAATATATTAGCAGGCATGTTGTTTAGTATTTGGATTACCTTTCTGCCACCCCTTAGTTAAATCATAAATATTTAGAAGAGGTTAAGCTATTACTTGTGCAGAGGACAAACATTTTAAAGATTCCAGCTTGCACTGCGATCATTAGGACAGTAATATTTTTACCAAAACCAACCATGTTTTCACCTAAATAGTTAAGAAAGCAGCAGTATGATATCTGCTTACCCTTCCAATTAGGGAGGAAGCAGATATGATGCAGAAAATCTTATTTGGATCATACTCTGCCTGACCTTTTAAGGTTGCCTGCGTTCTTATTTACTGCTTCTTGGATTTGCACAAATTAATATATTTATCTTTGCTAGAAAGATAAACAAAACCAAATTCATAAATATAGATTTATTTTCCCTGACTTTATCCCAAAGTGAAACACTTACTATTTCACTCATGCCACTTAATGCCAGTCTATCAAATTTATTTGCAGGAGGAAACATACATAAATAAATGAACTACAGTCCCTTGGGCCCCTGTGTGGATACTGATTCGGGACAATTTGTTGTGCTGAGCAAGTTAGGAGTCTGAGCACTGATAAAACCAGCTTGTGGTCCTCAAAAAATGTATCTACTTTAGCAAGATTACAAAAGGGTCATATAACTAGACTGAAGAAGTCTAAGTTAAAATTCTCAGTACAAATGATCAGCAGTCATTTGTGACCCCTCTCACTGCATCAAATCCTAGTTTTCTTTCAGTATCCTCTATTCTTTTCCCTCACCGCTGGTCTCTTTAATTACTGAGTTCTTCTAGGCAGTGGCCCTCAGGAATTTCTAACATATTATCTAGTATTGTATGTTATCAGGACGCTGACTTCAGTGGGAATTTTTAGATGTGACTGTCACAAAACTAAAGAAATAGGTAATTAAGTGTTGAACCACGGGACAGAAAGTTTAGCAAATGAAATTTCATAGGGCCTCTAACAATACACCATTTGCTGCAGAGAGAGGCTCAGGCATCTGAAAGCCTGGGAGGATGGCATCCTTTGCTATAAAATGAGGTCTGCATGCCTGCAGGACCGATGGGACGGGAGAACTAACATGAACCGAGTTTATTTAAAAGACAATTGTAGAAGAACACATTCCTGTCCTTCCAACAGCCATGAGGAGCTTCACTCACTGTGCTGTATGCTGTGAGTTGCATCTCACAGATGTTCAACAGCAGATAGCAATAAATAAAACAAAAAGAATAAAAGGGTGTAAATCAGTCTACTTGGTATATCTGAGGAGTGGAAACAATTTCCCAGAGTAGAAGAGGCAAATTACCTGTGCTCCCTCCTCACAATACTGTTATTGAGTGACACTCATTTATGCCAGCTGAGCCTTTGAATTCTCAACTGTTGACTGTATCCCTAAGAACCATCTCTGAAAACGGGTCAGACATCTTGTCATGTTCTCTTGGTGCATTTTTCAGGGTGTTTTGTTTGGTTTGGTCCTTTTGGGGTTTTTTTTGAGGGGTAGGAAAGCATTGCAAAAAAGAATTAAATATTCAAGAGCAGAATTTTTAAACTTGCAAATTGATTTAATTTTGCCAGAAATGAACGTAGCTTTTCTGGTAGCAGTAGGTATGTTGGGAACAACTTACATTAGCCAAACCAAGGAAAGTGCCCCCTTTCCATTCCAACAGAAATAGAATTTAAGCTGTCTCTTCTGCAAAAGATTTTTTTTTCCCAATGCTATATGTGCACTAGACTATATTTTCTAGGTCAGTGGTGGAAAGGGTACCAAAGATGACCTAATGTAATAATCTTTCCAATCTTAACTGCCAGAGAAATGCATTCTCAGCTAGCATCTCACAGACTTACTCCGTCTAACTTTCATACCTCTCCAATTGCTCGTACCAAAATTGAGTCTGTTCTTTGCCATCCCATAACAGCTTATCTACTCAGAATTTATAAAGCAGGGAGAAAACAGTCTCGCCTACCACTGTGGGGTCCTGCATCGTTGCCAGGGGCTCTTATGTGCTAGATAATGCACATTTAATAGGTATTAAACACTTGAAAAAGAGAGAGCAGAGAAACTTAATTAACTCTACCTAAAGCAGTAGGGTGCCTGCTGTGTTTTAGGCCTCTAAGGTACTACTAAAATAATAACTACATACATCCAGGGAAAGGAACTTAGGTAGGAAGGAACAAAAGGAGATGTACAGACAAAGGAAATAATGTACTTAATTAATAACACAATCACATGGTGAAATAGTGACATTATCATAGCAGTTAATGGGAATGCCTTTACTGACATGCACCAGTCTCCTATCATTTGTCCAATTGCCTATTTCGCTACTGCTCCGAGGCATCACCTGCAATACCCGTGATGGAGGGGTCCACAGGTCAATTCAGAACTTCAGCGAAAACCTGAGTCTTGTTCCTGGTGAGGCTTGCAATGGGTACCCAGGAACAGATCAGAAATCAGACTGAGCTACAAGGATGCAGACACATCAATGCTCCATGTTCTACCACAGGAACTCAATAAAACTAAACGATGTCTGTCACTGATGTGAAGAGGTAAACCATGTAATTACATGGTATGATCCTCGAAGAAGCTATACCTTTGTGCATGTTTAAAGTGAAGACCCATTTCTGAGATGTACTAGAGGCAGTGGAAAATCCCAGATGCTATTAGTTTCCACCACAGAAGGACAGGCATTGCCATGGTGCCTAGACCATAAATTAGACATGTATCTAGATTCTGAAGTTACTGAAAAGTCAAGTCTCAAGATTGTCATGACAAAACTTAATCCACCTTTGAATCTTACTTTTTAAAAAAACAAATAAAATATGAATACTGAGGATGAACTCTAAATCTGAGCTTTAAGACATGCAAAAGAAAAAGGCTTTATTAGCTTTCATAGCATTTGCTATCAATGAAGTCTACAAACGCTTAATCAGTTGGATTAGTATTGATAAAAGTTCAGGGTCTGATTCTTTCTATGGCAAATTAGAGAAGAGCATTAAAAATTTACGTTTTCATTGCAAATGTAAAGAATCTTCATGGACAGAAGAATCAGGATGCTCCGACTTCACAACAAAAGCTGCTATCTGTGGCAATCCCAGTGCTATGCAGGTCTCAAAATGCACATCCTTCCTCCATACTTAACAGGAATCACACATACTAGACCATATACTTGCTGCCTGAATAGAGTAAGTGCATTAATTGGACCTTGAACAAAAAATGACTAGTATATTTTTTTTATTCATTGTTTAAAAAGAGGCATGAGATTTGTGAAGTAGATTTTCAGGTGGGAACATTCTGAAACTTCCCCATGTATAGAAAATAGGCACTAACTGGTTGTAGGCAAAGATTCAGGCCCTTGCTCCCAATATACAAACACTCTATAATGTGGCCAATTAGTTTCAGTTTGTTGTTTTGTAGCAAAGTACACTTGCAGATTGGAGTATATAACTGATACTCTGGCTAGTGTGACTAAATCTGTGCCAGCATTTCACAGAATCAGAATGGTTTGGGTCGGAAGGGACCTTACAGATCATCTAGTTCCAACCTCCCTGCCATGGGCAGGGACACCTTCCACTAGCCCAGGTTGCTCAAAGCCCCATCCAACCTGGCCTTGAACACTTCCGGGGATGGGGCATCCACAGCTTCTCTGGGCACCCTGTCCCAGTGCCTCACCACTCTCATAGTGAAGAATTTCTTCCTTATATCTAATATAAATCTACCCTCTTTCAGTTTGAAGCCATTATCCTTTGTCCTATCACTACATGCCCTTGTAAAGAGTCCCTCTCCAGCTTTCTTGTAGGGCCCCTTCAGGTACTGGAATTTGTATCTACAGATATAATTATTTTTTGTGTGTCTGTTTTACGATTCTTTTTTGTGTGTCTGCTTTCTTTTTGGCCTCTTTTTGATTAAAAGGGTTGTAGAAAAATATACTGCATCATGTGTTTGCCATTGGAGAGCATGGGTACAATGAGTTAGCAGAAAACATTATTCTCTATCAGTTGATAATTGATTTAAATTATTGTTAAACAATTCATTTGATAAACAATATTCAGACATGCATAGCTGCAGTAGTAGAAAATTTAACCTTAAAAATTATTCAAAAACAGCTGTCAAAAGTCACAGCAGTTATTATACATAAGTGTGCTGGATTTGGCTGGGATAGAGTTAATTTTCTTCACAGTAGCTAGTATGGGGCTATGTTTTGGATTTGTGCTGAAAACAGTGCTGATAACACAGGGATGTTTTTGTCATTGCTGAGCAGTGCTTACACAGAGTCCAGGCCTTTGCTGCTCCTCACCCCACCCCACCAGCGAGGAGGCTGGGGGGGCACAAGCAGCTGGGAGGGGACACAGCCGGGACAGCTGACCCCAACTGGCCAAAGGGCTATTCCATACCATAAGGCATCATGCTCAGCATATAAAGCTGGGGAAGAAGGAAGGGGGGATGTTTGGAGTGATGGCGTTTGTCTTCCCAAGTAACCGTTACGCGTGACGGAGCCCTGCTTTCCTGGAGATGGCTGAACACCTGCCTGCCCATGGGAAGGAGTGAATGAATTCCTTGTTTTGCTTTGCTTGCGTGCGCAGCTTTTGCTTTACCTATTAAACTGTCTTTACCTCAGCCCATGAGTGTTCTCACTTTTACTCTTCTGATTCTCTCCCCTGTCCCACCGGGGGGGAGTGAGTGGGCGACTGTGTGGGGCTTAGTGGCCAGCTGGGGTTAAACCACGACAATAAGGAATATATACAAAGACAGTAATTTATTGGGGCTTTCAAACACTGTATTTTTAACAATTTCTCAGCCACGTGTTTTTTCCTAGCACAACTACTATGTTGTATTAGTTGCCACATATTCAGAATATGATAACAGATATTTTCTTCTAAACTGATAAGAGATTGCTTTATGTATTATTATGAATATGTAGAGAGAGCCACCTCTTCCCAACGACAGATGCTTTAACAGAAAGTATGATTAGTCACAAAAGGCTATTAAAACTCACCAAAAGAATAGCATAAGTAACCTCAGTAAAGTTAATCAAACCATGACCTCAGGTTTATAATTTGAAATCCAGAATAATCTGTCTGACTTTTGTACATTTACACCTGGTTTTCATAGCATAAAAGTATTCAGAGTATTGTCCCATCTTTTCTTCTCAGGAAGACCATAAGATCCTAAAATATCAAGATTATAACAGGCAACAACAACAAAAAATCCAATTATTAGTTTTCTGGAGCAAAGGAGCTTTCTACAAAATTGAAAAATTCTGCAGGATGTATCAATTTTGACAAATTTAATTTCAAGACAAAGCAATAAGACTGAAACATTTTGATTGTAAGAGTGAAATAAGTCCTCTGTGTTTCTAAATGACATCTCAATTTGTTTTTTATACTATTTATTGTATATCTTAATGTGAAAGCAAAAGGAGATGTTTCATTCTGAAACAATGTTTTTCAAAAGTGGCATTTTCTGAGGTCTGTGATTTTGAGTGATGCTGACCAAATTCTCTGTCATGTCCTACTATTCATCTGCCTGAATCTGCCTGCTGCCTCCTTTTTTGTAAACTTTCTTGTAGGCTTTTGGGTACAGAACAAGTACCCATTTTTGCTTGTGCAAAGCCACAAGAAATATAACGCATCTTTGATGAATGGCTAGAGATGTGTAATGAGTAACTTTCCCTGCACAAATAAACAAGTACACATTTACTTTGTAAACTGTTTGTAAATTGGCAAGCAGGTCTTCTAAGGAAGCTGTACGTATAGTACATTGTGATGATATAAATATCAACTTAAAGTCCAAAAGAGAGTTCAAAACTCTCCTAATACCGTAGGAATATTACAGCACCTGAAGTGGGAGGTTAGGTTTCAGAAAAATCCCTCATTATTTTCCTGTTGAATAGCTTTCTGCAAGGATTTAGTGGATCTCATTGTGAGTTGCTTAACTCACTCCTTGCATTGCATAGGAGACTGATTTCTGAAATACGCTGGGTTCTGGACCAGACTCCAAAGCGCCAGTCAGCTTTTGGTAGGGAAACCTATGTCTCTGCTGTACTATTTTAATTTTTGGACACTTTTTTCCCCTCCGTATAAGAATCTCATCCATTTACTCTATTCAACAGGATGTGTTAATTAATATTAATTTAATGTATTCTTTGGAGTGACAGACTTGCAAGATGGCTTTTCTTTTTTTTTTCTTTTTTTCACCTTGCTGTGGAATTTATTGCATTTTCCTCTGTCAGAGCCACACCACTAGGAGAGTATCTTAATGGGGTTTTAGAATGAAGTGTTCATAACCATCAAGCAGATTTGCACAAAAGGGAATATATGTCTCTTTCTTGTCAAACCCTTGAAGTGTGCTGCTTCAATATCTTAAAGGATGAGAGAAAGGAAAAGAAAGCCACAACTGCTGTGAACTTTGATGATGCACGTTTGGTACCACAGCTTCTCTCAACTTGGCTTGGCTTTAGAAGCTGCACATTTTTAGAGAATTTTTTCATACAGAGAAGCACACATCTGCATAGAGTTTCACTGCAACTGTTAGAGAAAGTTTTAGATTGTCCTTATCAGATGTAATCCCAGATGAGAAAACAAAGTAGTACATTAAAAAGAATCTGATAAAATATTCCCCATGTCATGAAGGTAGCAGCAGCATGCAATCGTTGGCTTCTGTTTCAAAAGCACGCCATGAGCATGCTTATCAAAGCAGCCTGTTTGAGGAGTGGGGAAGATTATTCTGTGAGCATTTCAGGTGGCCTGTTCCTGCAGTGTTACAGGAATTGCAGAAATTACAGCAAGCGTATTAAGAGATGCCCTGCAGAAGTGAGAGTCACTACAGAAAAACTACAGAGAGATGGTCTAATATCATTAGTTCATCCAGCCAAAATTACTTCAATTTTTATAACATACGGCTCCTAATTCACTAGCAGGTGAGGTGGTTGAAACCCCCAGCTGTTATCCAGCTGTTATCCTTTCACCACTGCCCAAACCTGTCTCACGAGTCCCTCTTTGAAGCCCAGGGAACACGCAGTTTCTTAGAAGCTTGCCAGAGTTAATAGTCTGGAAAACTCAAAAAACCTAATTATGGACACAAACTGGTCACAGACACTATCCATTATCCACACATAGTATTAGACAATATCCTGTCAAATTCAGCTTTGTTGTGGGCAGTCACTAAACACCTCTATGTTTTATTGTCATTCCTGTAGCATGCATTTGATTTGTATGGATCTACAAGGTAATCTGCATCTTCCAAAATCTTAATAATAAACAGCAACTTTGGGAACAGTACTCTGTGTGTGAACCAAAGCTGTACAGACTGAACTGAGAGGATCCACCACCGCTGACTTTGGAAAAATATTTGTGGTGGGGATACGAAATGTTTTCAGCTATCAGCAGTACCCAATGAGTGCACAGCCAGGTTAGGTCCCCATCTGATTGATACTTTCCTAAATGCTGCGGTCACCGCTTGATAGTCTCAGTTCCTAGCAGACTCTATTACGGGAAACTCAGTGAAAAATGGATGGCAGGATCACTCCATCAAACACAACTAACACGTTAACTGCTTTTCTTCTGAAAAATGGTTTCATGGTGATCTTTCTTTATTCATTTGATTAAAATAGTCATATTCATCAGAACAGAGCATTAACTACCAGCTAATACTAACAGGAACAATTATCCTTCGAAAACACCACTGATGTTATGGCTTCGCACAACTGTCTGTCTGTCCTTGGTGTGTTTAACAAATGTTTATTCAGACTGATACTGACTGTATATTTCTGTTTTACTGCTGGTTTTGATTTGGCAGTTGCTGGAAATTCTGCTGCTGATTTATTTATCTGTTGTACCCGTGCTGTTTTTTCAAAAGCACTACTTCCACAGAGTTTCCAGGCAGTTCAATATAACCTGCCTCAATCAACTTTCCTATTTTCTTTTCTTCCTTTCAATAGTCCCAAAGTCCAAGGCACCCATTTTTCAACTTAGAACATTCTTTCGAAGAGTAATATATACTATTTTTTAAGAACACTACACTGCTTTACCTGTAATGGGAGAGTCAGCTAGGGATCTCTCCAGAGACTACTGCACAGCGATTACCCTCTTTCAGATGGGGAGTCAGAAGCAAACTCAGTAGTGCGAGGACATTTGTTACTCTCTTGCACGCTCTTGTGTCTCTGCAGCCATTGATGTTCAGAGAATGGAATACCAACAATGCTACAATTTGGAAACCCAAGCCTGCAAACAAAAGCCAACCCAATCAGCTATTTATAGCATGACTACAGCATGACAATATCTAATCTGTGCAGTACTTTCATTGTCTCCTGCAAATCTCAATGCTATTCAAAAGAACCACAGTATGGCTGCTCACAAGTTTCCACCAACACAATTTAAAAAACAGAGTTAGAATTTCAACAACACAAAGATCCTCTAATCCATTACAGTGATTTGAGAATTATGGTAATTTAAAATTGTACCATTTAGCTTGCACGAACAAAAGTTACAGACTATTAGGGACTATTATCCCACAACAATATCCATTCATCCAAGACCAGTTTCTTTTTCCTGTTGTTTTTTCCAAGACCAATTTCTTTTTTCAGCAAATGAGTAGCAGTTAAACAGACAGTAATTTCTAAACTTGTAAGCTTTGACTTAATTCCTATTAAGTCTGTAAGATTTAAGAACAAGTTTAGGTCAAAGACCAAAATAGGCATCCATGTAAACAAGTTCCTGTGAGAATGCAATTCTCAGCCTGTATGCAAAAAATAACTGTTTTTTTTTTTTTGTACCCTGGAATTCAAAGCCATTTCAAGTCTTTTTTCCATGTTAACATAAATGTGGAACGGTGGTATTCAGAACTGAATAAGGACAAAATTCTTCTTCACAGTTGCATTCAATTTCAGTGTTTTGCTGTCTTGGCCTTCCCTACAACCAGGGACATTTTGTACATAGGGTAGATTGCTTGGGCTAGATAAAATAATGAGTTTTGCCTCAGAGAAGAAATTGATACTTTAACCTAGTTCAATATTCTGATAGCACACCCCTTTTGAAATTTAGTTTATTAAACATTAGTCAGAGATAGAAATGGCATATTGAAAATAAATAGTCCCCAAAATCCAGGGTATCCTCAGCTGCAATTTGTTTTGTTCCCAAAACCTGAATCCCTTTTTCTACTTTCAGGGCAGCAGGACATAAACCGACTGGTCCAGCCCTCTCCAGACTGTGAGCTGAAACAGCCACGTGGGTCTACATTTTTAATGCATACCCAATTCTTCCTGTTCCCTATAGCCAGGTCTTGAAAGCTACAGCTTTATCATCCTTAATGGTTGCTGACAGTTCCATTAGTTGAACCTTAAAACCATGTACTTCATATGCACCGTGTATGTTTGCCACAAAATCCTATAACTGATTATGTCCCATTTATCTGATTTACATGCATTTGCTCTAATTACATAATTAAACCTAAACACAGCTATTGCCCAAAGGATAATCTGTCCTAAGCTATTACCAGAGAAAACAAAGACCATCATAAAACTGATCCAATTTGGCTGGTGCCATTTTAGAAATTAGAGACTGAAGTCTGTTTTCAGAGAAATTGAAAGAAGCAAGAATGAGACTTTTTCTTGTATCTTAGCAGGCTTTAATTCCAGAGTTTTTACCTTTTTCTTGTCTTTTCACTGTATATGACTGTATGCACATGGTATCTAGAGCCATGGGATGATTGCAGAATGTCCAGTTCTGGCAGCTCTCAGCAGCAAGGCAAAAATGCCAATTTCCACCGGTTGCTGATGTTCCTTCTCAGGACCATCCTTGTATCCACAGTGATCAAAATGACCCCGTTTCTGTATTCCCAGATTTTGACCCTATAGTTCAAAAGCCCCATTTTTACTACTGTTTGCACGTTTACCCTTCTTCCACCCACATGCAATCTGTACTTGTTATAATTTAATACGCTACAATTTCAGCAAAACATATGAGAAATCCATTCAACCCTCCCACTATTAAGGCAAGTGACTATTTTTTCCTTTGTAAGCAGAAAGTAGCAGTAAATTACCAAAAAATATTTTAAAATAATGAAAGGGTAGAAGACTCATCCCCCTCCCACCCTTTACACAAGTCTCCAATCTGTACGGAACAGGGGGAGAATCTTGCACAATATCCGTGTAGTTTCCATAGAGAAGTGCTTTTCATGGCAGCCAGATGTCAGGTAAACCTTTTTGCAAGCTGCACATCTTACCCACCTTCACCTTTGCGTGGCATTTACACCCATGGGAACTAACACGCCTTGTAAGAGCAGGCATGGCCCCATCTCAGCTGATGAGCAGGGATGGAGTCAGGCTGCTGTTAAGCCATTTAGGAGCAGTGGATGTATGTGTGAAGGCAGCAGTCACAGCCAGGATGGTTCTACCTGATCACCAAAACCATGCACTCTTCAAGCTAGAGCTTGCTGAAAGACAGCTTCGGCTGCTTGCCTTTAATGACATGCATCTCAATCCACATGACACCGATTTTTCAGCAGGAAGAACTAGTGATGTTAAAAGAGCTGCTACTCAGCCCTGGTATTCTATAGTGCTTAATCAAAAATCACTGAAATCAAGAAGAAAAAAACTCCATAAACTTTCTTGGTCTTTGGATCCATCACTTACGTGAGGGAGAATCAAATCTGATGAAAATAAATGAACATTTTGTTGTGTGGTTGCTTTTTTTTTCCTTTTCTTTTTCCTTTTCCTCTCTCAAAACTGCTCACATCTGACATTTCTATTAGGGTGCTGAATATTTGTGAAGTCAGAAGCATCAATTTTTCAGACTTGACAGTTCAGTATATGATATTTTTCAGTGTAAACAAATAGAAAATATTTTTATTGCCTCTTTATTCAGGCACCTCAAATGCCACTCTAGTTCCAATAATTTATCAGATGCAGACTCTAGAAAGAGCGTTTGCCTGAGATACAGAGTTTGACAATGAAAACAGGATGCTTGCTTTCTCATTTCATGCCTACCAAGACTTCTGTGCAAAGCCATATTTCTGATAAAAATCAGAATGTAGCCACTTTTCTTTTCCCTTCAATCAATCATGACTTGAGTAACACCTTCATTGCAATAATTTGCCTAACATATACTCCTAATTTGTTTGTTCACAAGGCCGCACGAAATAGTGAAAATGCAGAAATGGGCAGTTCAGGGTAATTCAGCCACACGAGCAAAGTTTTGTTGCATGTTTTTGTAATGAGCTCACCAAAACTCATAAGCTGCAGATGAGTTTAATTAAAGTCAATGGAGCAAAGAGATTAAGCACTTAAGTGTGCTATCTTTGTGGCTTACAAAACTTGAATAAGTCAAATCATTAAACTTTAATTTGCCTGAGATTATGTAACATTGGCATGGAAATATTTGGGCCTCACCTCATCCCATCTGTATATTAGAATTTTTTATAGCATCTCTCACTGCAGTAAAAAGCTGCACAAAACAAAGTCCAAACTTCCAGGGGAAATGTGGAAGCAGTCGGGGCCTTTTGCTAGAGGACAGCACTGCAGGGAGCCAGCCTGCCTGCATCTCCACTGTCCCCTGCATAGCATGAGTACAGAAATGCCAGTAACATTTCATATGTGGTTCATAAATTGTGCCAGAACCTTTATTTTAGATGGCATTTCAGTACTTTCCAGATTATTTGAATATAATAGCATTACATATGTTATTATTGGTTCTTAATGTTACCTAGAATCATAGGGAATCATAGAATCATTAAGTTTGGAAAAGACCTCTAAGATCATCTAGTCCAACCGTCAACCCAACACCTCCATGCCTACTTCCATCCAGTCTCCATCTAAACAGGGTGATTAGAGCTTGAGCCAGGGACAAAGGGCCTGCAAAGGCTAGAGGTTATTTTACCTGCCCTCGCACATAGGTGTGTAGCATTGTGCAGTCTCTTCTTCCACTGCTGCAAGTAATGCTAGAGCATCTGGTCCTTGGCCTTACCAGTGCTGTGCCTCCTGTACTGCCTCACACTGATTTTTTTCAGTGCAAATACAGACAAACCCCTCCTTTTGTCTGGGCTCCAGCGTGAGCAGGGAGCTTCTACCTTCCTAAAATAGCAAAATCCCACCACATCCAGTTCTGCGTGGGAACTGCAGGCTATGGGAAAGGCTGCAGGACTCTCCATGAGCTATGGGCTTCCCAGAAGGAAAGGCAGTTTGCTTTTGGACAGGTAGCTATGTGCAAGAATTGCAATGATGGCCTGTTTCTGGTCCAAAAGACCATGTCTTATGCTCTAGCATTTCCACAACATCGGTTCCTTCCAATTCAGCTGCTGGATTTCAACCTTGGACATTCTGCCAGACATCAACTAGGATAAATGCAATACAAACTGGGATACCCACCAGTGAACCAGCCATTCAAGACAGATGTGATACCTACATGCTGCCAATGTCTTGTGTCACCCATCCTTGCAATATGATTATGATTTAGTCACATTCTTTGTTAAAACTCAGTCATCTCGTTCTGAGCTGGATTAGTTTTCTCTAGGTTTTGCTTGTGTGCAAGTACTCTCTCCCATTTACCTTTCCTGTTATTCTTTCACATTTCTGAAATCAGAGGAAGGAGCAGCCAGTTTCTTCATGGCTCATTTCTAATCTTTTAAAGTGTTACCATTTAAAGTATTTATAGGTTTTATAGTTGCCAGCAACCTTCAGAGTGAGACTAAGAAGTGTTATCTCTTCTTCTGAGAAAGTTACTGAGCCTGGGAGCCCCCAGATTCATTTCATTACAGAGCAAGTTGACAAAATTACCTCAAAATTTCCCTTGTGGCAGTGAGCAAAATTAAGTGTATTTTATATGACAAAAACATATTGTGTTTGCAAATCTCATATGCAAAATATCTCTCACTGATGAGATAAAAATTCTGCACTGTCATATCATATCAACAGACTCTCTAGAAGATTAGTTACTTTATATCACACTTTGAAAGTTAATATTTCTACATTTAGGCCTCAAAACCATATTTGCCTAATGTTTTTTTTTTCTGTGTGCAGTTTTGAGAGACCAACACAAGCACTACTGATGTCTGCATTTTTGTCAAATTCTGACTTGTGTGTGAAAAGTCACATATCAGGTATAATAAAAAGCCTAAAAACATTGTGTTTTAACTGATTTCAAGTACTGTCCTAATGTTTAACTAACCAGAAAGACCCCATCTAGTTCCATGGAAACTACATTAAGAACTTAGGGAAAAACCAGCCTTAACACAGAGCCTCGATTTAAGCCATTCGTACACCTGTGCATTCAGTGCATCTACTGACACGGATAAACCCATTGAATAATTTCCTTCCCTTTCTAGACTTCAGCTAACTCTCAGTACTGTGGTTTTTTCTGTCACATCAACCCCACCCTGGTAACACCAGCTTCTTGCTGTGTCCAGTGACCTGTCTTGTCGAGTCTCCCCTGTCCCAGGGCATCAAGTCTGGCTTACCAAAAAAGATTTTTCTCAGTTCCTGCATGGTTCAGACTCGCTGCTTTCTCTAGGGAATGGTTTATTGATACTTGTTACTGAGGATTAATAGTTACATGTCAAATAAGTGACAACCAATGCTCACAGACAAGGGTTGTTGGCTGTAACCACTTTCAGTAAAGACTTCTTCCTAAACTCCCAAAGCAATTATTTTTCCTTGTGCCTTGAAATCAGACCACAGGTAGAGGTACAGGTCCTCTGTCACACTTTACTTCCAACCCTCCCCTTCTTTCTCTTTCACATTAAAATCTTCCTCTCCAATCGCTGTGGTTTCCAGCGTGCTCTCCCACCATGTGCACAACATGCTGGTTGTAGAGCTCCACTACACAGGCTATGCATGATGGCTCATTCATCTGGAAACAAAACATTAACATCACCAGTTCCTGCTGCTTAAAGCATTCAGAAGAGTAAATTACAGCTCAATGGAAAATCCAGGAAAATCCTTAAATAGAATGTTTTGAGCTTAAAGTTTAGTCCGGAATGAACTTTCAGGATTCCTTTGCTGTATAACAACTTTTCTCCCCCTTCTATTTCCATTCCCTTCCACGCGCCTTCTCTTTTGGCTTACTAATTAATCAGTAAAGTTAATCACTCTCCTCTGTAAGGAACACACAGAATGGATAAAAAGTCCCAGGCTCTTTCTGTTCAGTTTCAAATATAAAATATGGCTTCTCAGTGTGCTCTAGAAACCCTACGTCTATGCATTCAGCTCTGTACAGCTCAGTACTCCTAGTCCTAGATTTGCAAGTGATTTTAGATACAGATTTTAGTAGAAGACAGTGAGGTGCCACTGAAAGCCACAACTACTCACTTGTATTGCTGTGAGCCTACAGACCTTTGTTAATCTTCAACCTTTGAAGGTAAAAACCCACCAACTTTCAGTGATCCAGGTGCTGGTCAGGATGCAGAAGTGCATTTCACTAGTACAGGTTATTTTTAGTTACAAAAAGCAGTGACTTCCCTCATATATAACAAAAGACAATGTCCTTAATACCCTTATTGTTATTTCCATCTTCTGGTGTAAGTGATTCCAGCGAAAGGAATGGGATTATAGCAAAAGAAATTTTACCAGACTGGTTGAAAATATTAAAATGCTTTATATTTGTGCAGGGTCTTTAGTCCCAGAACTAAAAGCATTTTTGCAGATATGAGTTAATTCTCACAATATTCTTGTGAGACAAAAATTATTGTTAGTTGCTTCTACCAATATCCTGGATGTGACTGCAGAGATAGTCTTTTTATATATTCTCTATTTTTCTGTGTTTTTTCACTTAATTGGAAAATAAGCACTGGGGATACTCCAATCACACACAGAATATATTATGTTGTTTTCCTTTTTTAAGCAATGTAATATTCATTGCACATACCCTGTGTTTATTTGCTGTAGAGAACTTGTTTCCTTAAATTAATGAATATGTAAAAATACCTATATAAGGATCTTAATTCTTAGCTGCATGGAGAGTCTAAGAAATCCCCTAATTCATGCTACAGGAACATTCCTGTAATGAGTAGTTGGGAACCTCCTGAGATGGGCTGAGCTTTCTCACCCCTTTTTAACTAAATTGAAATTGTCGCAGTAGGCACTTCACAGGGGCCTCAAATTACAAAAACTCTAACATGTACAGAAGTGCTTTGTTAAAGAGAGCTGGATCCAAACATATGCTTAAAACTCAGGGTATGCACATTTCCTGAACACAGGGAAAAGGCAACTAGCCCAGAACCGACAACATTCCCATTGATTTAAGTCATGCAGCACACGACTTGTAGGGCTAGGCTTTCTTGCAGTGAACTACTAGTTCTTCCTGGGGAATCCCTTCTCCTCCTTCCCATTTTTTAAATTTACATTCTGTTAAAGCCAGTTGAATTTTCTGTTTGGTACTCCTCTGCTTAGTTTCAATTTAGGAAAAAACTCCAAAACCTACAGAAAGGCATTGTGTCTGTGAGGTTGTGATTCTCTGCAGATGATGCTGAGACTATCTGTACTGATAGTGCCGCATCATTGTGCTTGCATATGTCTCTGCATAGTCAAAAGATCAGTGGTGAAGCTATGGTCTCTGCCAGCACAAGCAACTCGTTTAGCTTGGTGGGTCCCAGTTCTGTGCTGCGGGATACCCCACCTTTTGCAAATAGCAATAGCACTCTTCAACCCCAGTGACTTACAGAAGCCAGTCAAACCCGTGTGGGAGAGAATTCACCCAAGACTAAGTAAACGTGTGGAAGAGTCTTGAAAAGAGTACCAGAAGGTGAGCATAGGAGAAGTCTTTCTAGAGCCCAGCACAGAGGCAGTTAAAACAGTAATTTACAGGCTTTTCATCTACATTCCCATGCATATTTATAACACCAAAGATCATTAACACCTAATCTCTTTAGATGACTAACAAGCTTCACAGAATCCTAAATCGCCTCCAGATGATGCCTCAGGCAAGGCTATTTTCATCCTGAAGAAGCAGCTTTACCACCTTAATGCTGTGCCTTATCTGCTCTCTCTCCCAGGAGAACTTGGGTTCCTAGGAGCTCTCCTGCCGATCACCAATATGATTATATAGGCAGCCTCAGCAAAACAACTAACCCCATCGACCTGACTGAGTGATCAGCAGCTTTTTTACTTAGTAGTTATAAAACTGCAGTTGATTTATGCCTGAGTATACCCTGCATTGAAAATACAGGAGGCCCCACACAAAATGCAAAGCATTGCTTTGGTTCTCTCCAGCCTCAGACTAGTACATCGACGTGATAGCTTCTTCTACAAAATGGATTGGGAACAGAAGCAAGCCCAGCTGGTAAATAGAAAGGAAACACAAGAAAACTCATGGTCCTAATTCTGACCTTGTTTACTCTGCTTTTCCATCAGCATTACTCCACTGAATCCCCGCTATCTCTGCTTTATACCACTGCAAACAGGAGCCATATGTAGTTACAAGGATATAAGGAACACTGCTGAGTCCTGCCCCCCCCACATTCAGTCTTTCATTATTGTGTGATTTGCCATACATTAGGACTTCCATAATGATGTTCTTGCTGGTCTCATGTTGTAGTGATTGCTATATATGAGAAAGAAAATCTTTTCCATGAGATTCTTTTATTCCATATTCGAAGATTAAATGACAAGTTGTTTCTATGAGTACTATTGCCTAACGTTTCTGATTAGCAAAAAATTTGTGTACATTCACAGCAGATACTTTTCTAAAAGCAGGACCACAATTTAATTAACCACTCCACTAACAAATTCCAAGTAGAAATTAAAAGTGGTTCAGATTAATGATTTTGTATTCACTGCTCTGGGAATTTCTTATGCCCTGCTGGTTTTAACTTCAAGTTTGTTATTTAAAAACCTTAATCAGGAATTTGTATGGCACCTGATTAAGACTTTATTTAAATGGTCCTGCAATAATTTCCATCTGAAAAGGACATTGCCACGCAACTCATGCACTTAACCCAAGGTTTTGAATCAAGTAAGAGCTACAATGTCAACAACCACAGCTGAAATCAGAATCAAACCCATACTAAGTCAAATTTTCCTGCTTTCACTTATAATATGTAAGTCTGGACTAACTCCCTTGAAGTTGCTCCAAATTAAAAGCTGCACAAGTGAGAGCAGAATTTAATATTTGGTCATTCTATGAAGTATGATGAACACTCATACTGCTGTGAAAATAAGAATAGAAATTAAAACTTATATCTCTCTCTCTTTCGAATTTTGGTCACTTGTGGTGATGGTATGAAGAAATAAATAAAAGCCCTGCAAAACCCCATCACAAAAGTATCTGAATTAGTTCTGCTGAACTCAAGACTCAAGTATGAGATCACTCATAACCATTATATAATGGTTTTCAGACACTTCAGCATCAGAATACTGGAAAAACAGGTGGGCTTCCCAATGAACCCAAATGCTGCTGCTAAGAGATGCAAATGTTGCATCTCTGCTAAGAGATAACCAAATGACCTAACCCCCCTTTTTTGTTCTCACTATTCTACTTCAAAGCACCTTATAAATTGGCTATAGATCAACAGGGGGAAAACGTCAATTCAGCATATGCTACTTCAGGTATTTACAATTCGATTAGTTCTTTTTTAAGATATTAAAAATGAATAATGTTCACTTTCCAACTTGACTTGAATCTCATTCACAAGTGACTTCTAACAATAACCCCAAACCTAAATAATCTGTGCTCTCTGTAGGGCAGTGACAGACAACACAGATCTTTTGAGTAGCTGATAATAGTTTGAAGCAGCCTTCAGTCAAAGCCTTTGTGCAAAGAAGCCAGAATAACAGACAAAATACCTAGGGTTATTTCAAGCTTCATAATAAACTAGCTAAATTTGGCTATTGCAAGTGCCAATTAATTACTTAAAAGAAAGGGTAATTGTAAACTGTATGAATCCAGTAACTTGTATGTCCATTGAAGATGACTGTATCATAGTGGTGAAAGGATACAGGAAAAAAAATTGTTAATGGATTTATTGGACTAGATTTCATTGGCACTTGTGCTTGTGAGAGTCTGAAGCAACTCTGAAGTATGTACTCAGTTGGGTTACTTTGGGTGTAGGTTTCTCTGAAAATGCAATCTAATCTATTTATTCCAGGTAAACACCAAAATTGGTTGAAAGCTTTCCTACAGATCTTTGTTCCACTGAGTAACGTTGATTTACAAAAATCAAAACATATGATAACATATCAGATTCCTCAATCTTCTGTATGGAAAGTTATCAAAGCATTTCATTTCCATTGTCTCAGCAGTGCTATACTATCCAACAAAAACACTGAAGTAACTGAAGTGAAACAAGATTTGAGACTCTGAAATCAAAATGTCTCATTAAATTTAAACTCTGCTTCCCTCAACCCTTTTCCATTTGGTATGGTTTCTAAATTAAAAGGTTATGCCCATGGGATGAAAACTCCATTTTCAACCTGTTCTAGTAATTACCTCAGATTTACATGGAGTGAACAAGGGCAATATTTCATGCACTTGCTCTTCATTTTTACCTCTACTTGAACTCCATGGGCCAAAGTCTGGTCTGCTGTGTAAGAGGGAAGGAAAATGAAACTACACAACGGAAGAGAAATAGTTAAGTTTGAAAACACATACAGAGATTCTACATGGACCTGTCACAGAAAACTGGGTGAAGAAGGGAGAACAACTACCTGAAGTACAGACTTTTAGAAATTCATTAGATTAATCTAGTTCTCCCTGCATTAATGTCCAGGGATAAGCTAAAGCTTAGTGCTCAATTTTTACTACTAAACTGCTACCTGGCTCAGTACTCTCTGCAATGTTTCAACAGCCCAACCTTATGAACCATGCAGATGACCCCACTGCAGAAGTAGCTAGAGAAGCTAATATTAAGGCTCATTTAATTTGAAAATCAATGATAACATTTTCTCTGCTCATTCCTTGGTAAGAAAGTTATAAACAAAGAGACCTGGATACAGGTCTGTGATGAAGATCTACCTTAACTTTGCATTCATACTGTAGGGCTTCTCAGATACTGTTGTTATCTTTCTCCCTGCTTGTGTTCAGCAGTATGAAGTTCACTTTGACTTTTCACATCTCTCAGACAACACAGTCTGAAGTGAAGCAGGCATATACAGAATGTCCATTAACACAATGTCCTTCACCTGGAAAACATCATTTATAAAGCTAAGGAAAAGACCATGACAGGTCTGTATCAGCAGTTTTCAAGTTAGCCAATTATGCAGCTGAAGATGATGACTGGGGCATAAACCACAGAGGAATGTATACAAGTGGATTGCCTACTAACTGCAGTAAAGTAGGGGATCAATTAAACTACTAGCAACAGAGGAGAAAAATGATGAAATAACACCATATCAACAATGTATCTTTTTTCCCACATTATACCAATAGGTATAAGCAAGTCAAGGAAAGGTACCACGATTTTATGAAATAACAACACATATTTACTTCCTGTTTCAGATTCTGACTTATCTGGCTCTCCAGACTGGATATGAGACCCCCCCAGAGCTTTTTTCTTACATGTGTGAAAAAGCAGACAAACCCAGCACTTATTTGTGCTGCTTAAACCAGGATTTAAACAGGGAAGTCATCCAAAAGAGGGAAGGAGGGAACACTTAAGAGAAAGCCCAAGAAACCAATGACCTGTCCCCACTCAACAGGTAAGTGTCAGAGACCGTCAGTATTACCCGTGTGTGTCGTCCAATAATTGTCAAGGAAGCCCCAATGGATGTTGAGCTGGAGCAGAACTGCTCTGCAGGAGATTTCCACCAGTTTATATGATATTTGGCAAATCTCTACTAAAAGGAAAGTAACTTGGAGGGGCTGTTGACAGTTTTTTAATTCTACTTATAAAACAACTGCTTGTAACACTACCTATTTATTCTTATCCTGGCCTGGCTTTGACTATCTATTACTACATAAGCTTGCAACTCATGCCACGGGCCCCGCAAGTTTGCTCTTTTGGGGAGTGAGGACTCCTTGGTTGTCTAAAGTTAGCTCATCAAAAACAGATTCACTAGCAATAAGTTCTTCAGGCACTTCTGACATTTTAGTCCATAATCCCTAGGCAATATCTGTCTCCTGCAGGAATTCTTCAGTCAAATGCCTTTAGGGAGATACATGAGCAAAAGGTCAACATTTGCTAATGTGAATACTAGCTTCAGGTGTCTCCATTTGTGGATGCTGAACTTTTGACACTTAGGGTTCAGTATTTCAGAAGGGAGATAACTCACCACTGTCTGGTAGTAAAGCTTTTAATGTTATCTCTAGCAAAGCACTGAAAATACGAATAAGTCATTAATCAAAAGCCTAAAATAATAAATAAGGTGCATTTTAAAGATAGAATATTTCCACTCCCAAAATTTGTTTGGATTATGAATGTACTCCCCAAAATGATCAGTTTGACAACTGATAACTTTTTTTAAACAAGCAAGATAAGTTTATAAAGCAAAAGTGCAATAATTTTCAACTATAATTAGTAAAGTATCTCTCTACTTTCTGGTAATAACAATCTTTAATTATGCTTACAAATACGCTGAATTTCCCGTACACCTGTTTAATTGAAAGCAGATGTTCATTCTGCAGTGGATTATTTTCATAATATGCATCACTATTAGTTTGCCATTGCTATCACAACACACTGGGAAAAGCAATATACAAATAATGCAGAATAGTTTGTGTGGTTATGAAGTTAACTGCCTATTTATTCTATTTTTTATTACTCCTCTTCTCTCACCATGAGCGATTTCATAGAGCGCTGCATTTGTTATATTATTATTATTACGTACACTGTTCAACATTTTATTTGACTTTTACCAAAATTCCAGTTCAGGTTATTCACTGTTTTGTTGGTTTAGATAATAAGCAGCAAGTGATCTGGCCTCCTGGGTTCTGTGGGGAAGACACTTCATATCTGTCACAGACAAGGCAGACGATACCAATATAATCCATACGTAAAGGGGCACTAAATATTCTTCATAGGGGCAATCTCTTTTCAGCACTGTCAATCTGCACAAGAGTAGAACTAATGACCTAAAGGTGTAAGGCCCTGTGTATCCTCATTAATTTCCTAAGACTGTGTTAATAAGATATTAAGGCCCAAGGGACTAAAGCAAAAGCAAAACTGAGCAAGACGTTGAATATATTCCTTTGGAGGGGTGCAAAATGTGCATTACAAAACACAAAAGCATATGAATTCAAGTTTTCCTCACATATTTTCTCTTAGTAATGAACATAATAAGCCTAAGTTTCTAAAGTAAGCATCTATACTATCAAATAACTACACAAAAAGAAAGCTCTAGTAAAAATAATTAAATTGAAAAAATCAAATACCATTTGAGAGATGATGAATTTAAAAAGGCCTGATTTGTCAAAATCCTCTCATTTAATAATTACAACAGCAATAATACTAGCAGTGGAACACCCTCTGTGCAGTAGCCCCAGACTCCATGGTGCCAGGTACTTCCCCTAAAAGAATGAGAGACCCCACTCCACAAAACTTAAGTATAAAGCAGACACAAAACTTAAGTGTAAAGCAGACAATATTCAGAGTAGCAAGAGGTACTACAGACGTTTTAACAAGACAAAGTGAACTCAATTGGCCAAAGCTACACAGAAGGTCAGGAGAACACACAATTTCAAAGCATTAGAGGCTGCTGTGAAGGTCCTTCAGTAGGTCAGCAAGCTTAGCACTTAAATCAGCCCTGACAGTAATGTGCTGAACATTTCCCATTTTCCTGATGTGCGGCTCAGATCACCCCTCCTTCATTTGCTTATTCCTGTCTCCTTGTTTCCTCCTTTGGGACCGGTTACCTCTGAACAGTTTTGGCAGCTCCATTCTCTATCATTACTTGCCTATGCATCTGGCCTGGAATCCCTCCCCAGAATTAATTTGCAGCTGAGGTGTAACTAGCATAGTGCCCACCTCATCAGTGGTGAAAATGGCCTTGCAGCTGATCTGTAATCATCTTGAAAACATTAATTTTGTTGCAATAGTGTTGTGCTGCTTTTGGACATTGGTGTCATAACGTCCTGAAGACAACAAGTAACGTACTGGTTCAATGTGGTAATTAAAAACTGAAATGCAGTACTTTCTGCAAATCTGAAAGAAGCATTTCAATTTTTCCTATGTATACATCACTCTAGATGGACATTCTTGTAATGATTTTAAAAGTATTTTAACTAATAGTTTCTCCTATATTCTATGTACATTTACTCAGTGAACCTAATATAAGCAATTATGTTGATTAATCTGGAGCCAGGTCGTGAAGTATCTCATACTACCTGTTGACCATTGTGGGGGTTATCTTCTAGAATCTCCCAAACAGCACAGATTCTCTTGTGAGTTTATTCATGCATTGATACAAGAACAATCTGCAGAAATTCAACAGAGACAATTCCCTTGGGGTAGAACCAAGGAATTAAGTTCAGAGTTATTCTACATTTTATGGGCCTTTTTAGGTTTGATGCAGGATCATGCCACAAAGCATCAATAAATGGGACCAAAGCCAGGTCCCACTCTGTACTGTGCTCCTAAGGAGGGACTGCTGTATATGAAGACTAAGCAAAGGAGGCAATATTTGCGTGTTGATTGATTACGATTTTTTTTTCCCTGTACATAATATATTGAACACCACATAAAGAGTGAAGAACTGCTTCGGTGTGTCTGATTCCAAAACAGGAAAGCTACATAGACTGCCAACCAGCAAAAGCTATTTCTTTTCAAGAAAGAGACTTCAAAACTCATAATCAAGTCTACAGGGAATATACAATATGAAATATAACATGAGTAGCTAGAATAAACTTTGATTTGATTTCCTTTGGTGATAATGATTTCAGATAACAAATTTATGGTAAATGCACTTGGGACGTACTACCCAGGGTACAAATTAATAGATGTAAAGAAAAAAGAGGGGGGAGTTTATTTTTTTTTTAATTCTGGAATAGAAATTATAGAAAAGAAGCATAACTGTGATTCAATAATTCAACCTTCTGTATCTTTTAAAAGAATAATTATTAAAAATTCTTCTCAGGTCTGTTGATTTACTTCTGAATGCTTTACTCCTAACTAGTGATGCCATAGCCTAATGAGAAATAAATTAGAGGATGGCTGTAGTATAGGAACAGTGGGGAAAGTTGACTTTATTAGAAGATTATGCATTAGATCTGGATTTATAATTGCATTTTCTCTAATCACAAGCACAAGAAATGACATTTTACTGAGTATAAATATTTGCAAGGGAAAAAAAAATTCAGCCATGCTATTAACCGTGTGGTAGCAGGAACGCTAAATGTGTTACTGATCTGATTTTTTCTTACTTTTTTACTGTCATTACTCTTCATTTTTTCCACTATTTAATGATTCCCTACACTGGAAACATGAAAATTACAAAGGAAAATATGGCTATCTGTGTTCCTTTCACAATGTCAAACTATTCTATTTCTGCTACTTTCTGTTTTCTTCATAACAACTTCAGATAATGGAGTTTAACAACTGTGAAGACTCCCACAAATCCCTCCATTATTTTTTTAGATTCTACCTAATAACTAAGAAACTGAGTTAGTTTAAGGAAATTAGGTAACACTTGTTATCTTAAAGACCTATGGGTCACTTATGTTTGTGTGTGGTAGCCTGAAAACAGCCAGAATATGTTTGCTGTTCCCACCATCCATGCCTGCAAAGTCCAGTACTGAGCCACACAGTACCTCATGCATGAAACCAAATGAAAAAATAGGCACTGGGGGAAAGGGAAATGCTGGATCAGAAATAGACAATATTAAGTGCTATGTAGCAATAAAAAATGAATGTGCAATTGCAGCTTATCCAAAGTCATAGGAAATGACTGAATTCACGCCATCGCTGAGCAGAGATTAGTCAAGAGACAGACGTTAAATGTTACAGCATTTTAAAGATTCAAGCTTCAGAAAGAAATTTCCAACCCTTTGTCTTGTGTTATTCAGAGTTTTGAAAACTATCCTAGAATTATGTAGCTTTGCATGATTGGTCACATCAGGGTTTAAAGCTTGGTGACTGGCAGCACTTAAATATCCAAAGGTTTGATCCATATAACTTTCTAGAGTTTTGACAGTTTTTCAGACTTAGTTGATCCGTTTGGGGGTGAAATCCCTCTGCCCTCAAAAGTCAATGAAAGTTTACTGCTGGCTTAATCAAATTTCTTGAAGGGGAATATTACTTACCAAGCATGTACCTACTGATTGCATCTCATGTGTAGCCATGAAGGTGAGCTGATTGGGTTTTTTTTCCTGTGTTCAGCATCTTTGCAGATCTAAGAACTGTTCCATAAGCAGAGTTTAACAGTTGTCCCTTTTCAGCAAAATCCATCATTGCCCCAAAGCTCATTTATAGATTTTATCTGATGGGTCTTTTAGTGCACTTGGGTTAGGCAGTAACCCATTTTGAGTTTAAAAGTTCTGGATATAGCTACATCATCCCTGTTTCAGGCACTAATATAATTTTGTGGATCTTGCTTTCCCAGAGAAGACAGCTTCTCATAGAAGTGGGCCAACAGATGATCAAATGTACCCAGTTTTCCAGGTTCGGAGTTGTTAGTTGAACCCCAGTTCTCATGAGTCAAAAACATAACCGTTGCGTTCATAACTGTATGCAGTTTAATGTCTACTCCATGCAGAAATTACCTCTACACTCAATAATAAATGATAATAGATTCAGTTTTCAAATGGTTAGAATATAATTTATTACAGGTTTTTTTCAATACACGAGTCATGTAAGTGATCCAGACCTTTCTGCTGTGGTCCAAATATTAACTGTGTCAGCACGGTATTTTCTTTCCCTCCTGGAATAAAAATTTAGCAATAAAGTCCAGAGGCAAAGTGGCATCTAGCTAATGGCATTCAATCTAAGCTTATTGCAGATCGACCTTGAATGCTGCCAAGTCTCTAACATGTGCTGACAATACAGCATCGTTGCTAAGCTACCTATTATTAATCTTTGCAATGAAAAATGAAGAGGTCAGAATGTGTTGAAGGTGTGTTTATTACAGAGCTTGCACAGAGGGTCTCATTTGAAAGCTTGGATATTTCACCATTTTTATTGCTGTGAAAAGCTTTTAATTTTTTGTAAAGATTTGAATCTGACTGACAAGTCACAATTTATGACACTGATCATCCCTTAATTAAATAGCAGAAAAAGAAATACATATATATTTTGTAAATATTCATCTGTCTACATTCAGGCCAACAGAAAAGGAAGTTCCAGGCATTTCTAATTGAAACAGAAATGATTTAGTACTTTATCTCATGGTCAAAGTTGCAGTACGTTGGGTCTAGAAAAACCTCATAAAAATGCACAGGGCAATAGCTAGTGTTTAGGAAAAAAAAATTTATTATTATTAGAACATTCTCCATTCTTATTGTCTGCTCCTGTCTTCTGGGTTTATTTCTTGTGGCTGGGATTTTTATTTAGCTTTGTGGTGTTTTGGTTGAGGATCAAGATTGTATAGAGAAACAGGATGTGTCCTATTTATCAATAAATCATCAAACACAAAAACAAAGACCAACGAATAGGATGTGCACACAAAGAATGAAAAAGGGGGAAACTCCACATCCTTTGAAAGAAGAAAAGGCCAAGATAAGAGCAAAAAGTGGCCCGGTGTCATTCTGTCACAAAAGAAATTGATGTAGGAGGTAAGAAAGAGATGGAGCATATATTTTCAAAGGACAAGTGCATAGGTTATCAAAGTTCCCTATGTAAGAGCTGCTGACACACACAGGGACCTCTGTCCCAAAAAGTAGCCAATGCTTTCCAGGAAGAAGACATCTCCTTGAAAAAGCAGAAGTTGAAAGCTAACCAGCCGAACTTTCTGAAGACTTGTTTTAAAGAGAAGGTTTTATCATCAAAAGCTGAAGTGTGTATTTCAGGAGACATCTGCATGGAGATTTTCTCTCCCATGGTAATACTTTTGACACGGGTTATGATAATTTGGACAGTTGTGAGACTTTGCCCAAGGATGGGAAAGGAAAGGTGTCCTGAGGTGGACAAGTACTTTTGTAACTGTATCGGTTTAACTTGATTGGGAGTCATGTACATATCACTGGTAAAGCTTCATCATGTAAAACTTATCCTCGCTTCCCTAAACACTAATCACACAAGGACATTGGAGAAACTGAGACAACTGCTAGCCCGCAGGAATCAGTCTTTCTTCTAAGGCCAATCTGAGATTGCCAGAGGGCTGCTGGGGTCATGCAGCTCTCTGGCTGCATGGTCATGAAAGGAGTAGCCATGCCTCAGGTCTGCCTGGTGCCCTGCTGGGGAATGATTTGCTCTGTCCCTCCTCACTCTACCCACCTAAGAGCCAGGTCAGCTTTTCTGGTCTGTGCTCACGACTCCAACGGCTCCCAGCTCCATCCGTGCCAGTGGCTGTCACAGCTGCTGTCCACATGGACACTCTGAGTTGCTCTGAATTACAGCATCACTGACAGAGCACAACAAGGACACTTCAAAACAAATAGTTTTTGATCAAATACTGTTTAGAGATTATACTTCCTCAGTGCTTAATAGTAAAGTGAGTTTCCAAGCAGGGTGAGGATTTATGAACGAGCTCATGCAGAGGTGATTCATCTGTTTTAGCTGCGTTCATCTCTTCGACTGCTTCAGTCACATCAATAGCAGCCATCAGGTTCTAGATTTTAAAAAGGCCCTAAAACCACTCTGCAGTAAGAATCCTTCTAGCACCTGAAGGTATGCTCATCAAAGACCGCTGAAGTTTCTTCCAAGTGTTTGAAGGATGGGTTTAAATCCTGTGCTTCAAAAGCTGGAAATGCTACTGGGAAAGATGAGCAATAGCATTCTGGTTCCTGCCGTTCCTGCTGAAAGAGCTTTGTCCTAAGTGACAGAGGGGTCTCAAGCACATCGTTATCAAGCACTGCACAAGCAGAGACTCTCAAAAACAAACCAGTGTGAAACCTCTCATGAGAAACCTGATAGTGCAAGTGCATATGGGATATAGTCCCAACTTTTCTTCCTCTTCTGTTTGTCCTTGTAGCTATTTTATTTATGCCGCAGCACTTCAGAAGAGCAGGATGAATGGAGCTGCCTCTGTGAAGAACATTTCTGTATGGCTAGAATAGTATCTT
This sequence comes from Mycteria americana, assembly GCF_035582795.1. Lineage (NCBI taxonomy): Eukaryota > Metazoa > Chordata > Aves > Ciconiiformes > Ciconiidae > Mycteria > Mycteria americana. The sequence continues at coordinate 8,531,248 of NC_134380.1, read as the reverse complement.
GCAATCGCAGCAGCAAACTCATCACCTAACATACAGAAGGTTAAACCACACGTGGATTGTCAAAGATACCCTGTGGCATGGCTAGACATATATGCTAGGGACGTAGCTTTGTCTTTTGTGTTTCTTGGCATCATCCCCCTGTTTTCACATGCCTTTAGTTTATTAATGTGAAAATTTTGACCATGACACACTTGGAAATGTGGTTCCTTGTTTATGCATAATTTAAATTTAGCAACAGTCATACACACTTCCTGATCTCTTCCCTAAATCCTAATTTGATAGGGGTGTCTTGGGAAGTGCTGAAGTATAACTCTGTTTCAGCTAGTTCTGAATGTCATAGCTGCTCTTGAAAGTAAATATATTGATCAGGGAAGTACTGCTTGTGCTGTGGCTGCAAGGGGTGGCTGGAAAATAAGATAGACTTTTTGTCAACAATGTGAACCTGGAAATTTAGTTTTGTTCCAAAATGAAAAGCAAAAGAGATCTTTCAGGATTTTTCTTGAAATGATGCAACAGATAGTCATGGAAGAAAGACTTAGAGGCCACTGATTAAGACATTCATCTGCTATGTGGTACGTTAAGTTCCTGTCCTGTTTGGAGAGATTTGAACTGGATTTGCACAGATCCCACTGGAACATATCATTCCTCTGTCATCAGTGTCAGAATGACAAAACAGTATTCAAATCTTACAGGGACTTATCAAAAAACATATGAAGAAATCAGTTTGTATCTCTCTCTCAGATCTATAAGCAGATAAAACAAGGGACAAACTGTAGATTTTTCTGTATTTGGCCTGGTTACAAGTTTTGAGTTTTAATAGCAAATGTTATTTTATTTAGGCTGTATATGCAATTTCCATGAAAAGTGGGAGTCAATAAAATGACTGACTTATTTATAGAGCGGTGCAACTAGGGTACAGTGCTATTTTTCCATGCAAGTTAGTAAATTCCATAGCTGAAAGCAAAAATGCAGCATCATTCACTGATACATATGCAATAGGTGCATGAAGAGCTCAACTCCAACTGTGAGTATGCAGGATCACACCCACTGTTTGAATCAGAGAAGCAGATAAAGAGAGGCAGTGATTGAGAGGGTCATGTACCCAACAGGTGAGCAACTACATAACGACTGTCTTAAATATTTTACTTCAGCTGAGCAGCTTCAGCTTACACCAGCAGAGAAGCTGCCCTTTGTGCTTAGAATGATACCCGAAGTCTAAGCTTTCTTGAAGTCAGTGACCAGATTTGCATGTCTCCTTGATTAGGGTTTCTTGCCAGAGACACAGAGACAAGAAAGATTTTGTGTTACAGAATACTCTAGGCATCCAAACAGAATTCAGGCTAAGACATATTCATGTCACATTATACTTATCCTGGGATGACACAGGCCTCATCAGAAGTATATATGAAGTGCTGAATTTATACTTGCAGTCACAACAATACATTTTAGGTGACATACACTAAGATGAAAAAACATGCCACCTAAACTGTAGATTTTTACTTACAATGCATTTGACTGTGTTGCTTTGCTGCAGTGGGAACTGTGTACAATTCATGATTAATACAAACAGAGTGAAGCTAACTATCAGTTCAAGTAATGGGAGAAGCTATTAGGTAAAGTGTAATTTGAAAAAGCATGCTGAATCTGGACAAAACCCATGAGGATCCTGTAATACATGTAGTTCTATAGCAGTTGTTTGGAGTGTGCTGTGATAACCAGTTGTGCTGTAGATTCTGCAATATATTGGTCCAAAGAGTTTCTTAAATGTTAAATTTATGTGCATGACCCTATATTATCGCGTATTTAGATCCATAGTTCTAAGATCAAAAGCACTCTAAGCCTAAACTTCCAAGCACTGGTTATATATATGACTTGTACATTTCTTGAGTTTGTAGACTAATAGTCTCCTGATTAGGAGTGCAGAACAAATAATTTAATACAGCATGCTGGCTGAAGTTGTTACTGTTCATCTTTAAAGCACAGAACTACTGAAACTGATGGATAATTGGAAAAAAATGCCAGTATAACAGAAGGGAAAAGAAGCCATTTAGCAACTTAAATGAAAGATAAGATACCAGCAAATTGCTATGAAAATTTAGGATTGGGGTTGGATGTGGACGGATTCCTTTGAAATGCTTTAACATTGTGAGTAAAAAGATTCATCTCAAATCAGAGTTTTCAACCAGAAGAAACACTGGGGAAAAAAGGAGAAAGTCCTAGAAAAAAGTTGAAACAAAGATGACTGAGCCTGGGATGAAATACAAATAGAGAGAAAGAACAGGCAGAATAAAAAGTAGTAGAATTGCACAAGAGAAAAATGAAGATGAAAAACCAGCATGTACATAGGTATCACTCATATGTTTTACCAATGTATATAACAAGGCATCTTTTAGTTAGGGGAATACCAGTGACTTCCTATAGTCTGAATTTAATTTTTCTTTAAACATGTTTCCCTGTTTCCCACTTTGCTCAAACTACAGGAAACGGAAAGACGAAGAATAGAATCTGATTTAGCTTTGCAATTTCTCCGTTCTGGAAAAAAAGAAAGAAAGAGGAGAGGGGGAAGAAAGGCTTGTTGAATCAGAGGAGTAAAATGTGATCCTCAAAAACCTACCTGGCAATCAGGTATCTTTAACAAGAAAGCAAACCTCTATTGATCAAAATATTGCATAAAGAAAATAGATCTTTACTGGTATTATATTATAATACATATTATTATTATTATGTTATATTATATATTATTACAGGAAAAGTTTTAAATTGTGGTGGTACAACTAGAAGACTGTGGAGTTATGGTGATGTTTCAACACTATTTCAAAGTGATATCTCTACTGAAAATGACACTTTGCTGATGAATTTCCTAGTAAAAACACTTCTGTCCTACACATAGACACCATAAATACAAACTGAGTGCAGCCAAGTGCCACTGGGCTGAGAAAGCAACTAAAGATACTCTGAACCCTTAGCATGTGCATAAAACTAACTTGACTTTGGACAGCCTTCAAGTTTAGCATGGTTTAGCAAAGACTCATGGAGGACAGCGCTGTTCACTTAGGAGTGCCACTCTTCATGGCTTGGGGATGACTGAACATCACACTTTGCATGAAGATGTTCAAAAAGCTCTCAAGAGCTTTTGCAGGCTCTGTGAAAGCTCCCACCACAGCTACCACAACAATCCCACCAGCAGCCCAAGGAAACAGGGGGCAGGACCCTGAAAACCCAAGCTGTCAAAGGATTAGAAAGGCAGGCAAAGCTGTGAGGTTCCAGCAGAACGGTGCTGATAGCCTTTTCATTCTCCTAATGCGTCATTTTCTGTTGATTAAATTTTCCATTGGAAAAATTCTGACAAGCTGCTATTTCCCTCAGACCAAATCATAGTAATGAAAGTTTATAAAGTAGCCATTCATTCAATCAAAACTTATTACTCAAAGAGTAGTTCTATTTTTTTCCCCTGTGCTCAACATTAAGCATCCATATTCAATGCCTGTTATTATGGGAATTGTTCTGTAATGAAAACATAAATCGTCACAACATGAGTGCATTTCTACAAACAATGTAAGAGGGGGCACATTCTCTGTACCTCCTATGGCTATAATCTGTGGTACCCATTCATATGCTGTAGTTAATGCCATACTTAATGGTTTCATGATGAAAAAAGCCCGCTAGCCTGAAGATGCATAGTGCTCTAGAGGTCTCTCTTGCAGTTTATTGTGTCCATAAGGAATCCTGTTCTCTTTATCATAAAAATACAGTCACCTAATGCAGCGTGACAGATCCCTGCTCTGCCTCGGTATAGTCAGACTTGATTTTGCTGAGCAAAAGCTTGAATAACTGAAATGTACACATGTGAATATGCCATACAGTTCAACAAAATGGGAATACAATGTGCTGGATAAATATGTAAAATTTGTTACCTGACAGTCCAGTTGATGAACAACTAGAAGTTAAATTCACCCCCGCATTAGAGTACAAGAACCAATGTTTCTAATTTCCTTATTGATGAGACCACTGAAAATGGCTTTCTCTATAAGTGCAGGGGGAGTGAATGAACCCTGAATATCACACTCTCTCCATTTCTCCACTTTATTTCCACATGAGATGCCATGCTAGAAATGACTTGGCTCCCTTAGGTGGCTGAAACAAGAAACTAAGACTAAAGTCATGAGGGCTGTTCGGCTGCTGCTGGGCCAGGCTGAGGGCAGCTCGGCTGTTTTGCCAGCCTACCTGTATGCACATGTGCTCTCTGTCCTACCAACATGATCCTAATTCACTTGGGTATTTTCTGTCATTTTCAGCCCAACTCAGGAGGACAGTGATGAGCAGCAAAGAGATGCTGGAGGCAGCAACCTTTTACCTAGCTCCGTGGTCACCAGAAATCACATCTGACTACCACAGAATAAATAAAGAGAAGACAGCCATGGCAGCATCAGTGCACAAGTCCCAGATACCACCCGGATCTTATTTAATTGCAATCTTGAAGGCTGTAGTGAGACATACAGTGCATAAAGGTCTTTGGCCTCTGTCTAGGATTCAGTTTAAGTCAATGAATGTGGATGATCTCTAAGGGAGAGTAAGCTAAAACATCCTGTCCTACTACTCTAAAGTCAATTTCTTAGAAATCACATGGACTTTGTTGCCTGCACAACTACTGCCAATTCCATAATTTTCCAGCACAATGTAGAACACTGAATGGCCATTCAATTGCTTGTCTGAAGCCATAGCTGCAATCACAGCAAATCCAACAAGTGCAAAAGTGCATTGCAAAGACCTCTTGCCTCCTTGAAGAACCTGGACACCCAATGCAATGATAAGGCGGTATGGCATCTTCCCTGCTCTTATATCCTCTCATAATCTCTACCAAAGGAAGAAAAGCCAGCTATGGAAAATTTAACAAACTTGTGGCTCTGTCTTAGCAATAACTGCAACTAAAATCATGGTGGTTATTACCATCCATCCTGTGTCACTGATTCCACTCAGCGCTTGATTTGCAAGCTTGTTAGTGCCAAGTATCTTGGCTGTTCAGCCCAGGTTGTAGCAGCTAATGGTCTGAAAATTGCCGGTTCATTCCCTGGTGTTTAGACCATGTTGTTATTAATAAGCAGTTCTGTAATCAGCAGAACTAAGGATGCCTGGTCTCCTATAGATTTTTATCTTGTGGTTTATTGACATTTAAACTGAAATTACGCTAAAACCTTGTTTTCTCTACTCAGTTAGCTACTCAGCTTATATAGCTATTCAGCTTCTCTTCTCACGTCTCTCTGCTTTGACAGTATCATTGAGGCAATACGTAGAATTTGCCAACAGATTATAAATTACTGAGGAAAAGATTGCAAAAGTTTGGATATTGGTGTTCTCATCCAAGCCACTTGTTCCCAGTGCAATTAAGTATAAAGACAGAGAGGTGTCTTGCCCATAGAAGATCAGGAAACTCCCTTACAATACACACACAATCGTACTTCTTTTACCTGAAAAAAGGCTTGTATTGACCCTTCTAATCCCCTGAAATAGGACTAGCCAATGCAAACCACAGGTGCAGCACCACATGAAATACCTGGTAAATATCAAACGATCTCCACAGATGTAGTTTGAAAGCAATTTGTATTTGTGTTTAAACTAATTTCTTTGAGTTTGAGCAAAACAAGCAATCATGGCCTCTGTACAGCTGCCAAACTAGTATCATTCAAGATTCTCTGAGATGTTATTGATTTTCAGAATTGTGTTTAACATTTATATTTTCACGAACATCTAAAGCAAAAAAAATTAATAAATCCACTGCAGTTGCTTGTGACTTACTACATATATAATTTATTTTCCTCCACTCCAGTTAAAGTGAGATGATAGAAATGACCAGAATTGTTCACTGTTTGTGTACTTCCACAATTAATGTTTCTCAAAGAGTTTGTCAATTAAAGCAGGTAGCTAAAGAAGATTAATAAGGGAAGTTAGCTCATGCACTGCCATTTCCACTTTGCTTTGACAATAAGAAGCTTTTATGAGGTGAAGAGTTCAACAAATACATTCCTATTTTCAGAGAGACCAGAAATACATAAATACACTGCTGTAATTCTTACATTGCTATAATCAGCCATAAATACACCATTGACTCCCTAAGACCCTAATGAAGCTCTTTGTTGCAACATTAATGAAGAAAGCAAATATTAACTTTGCATTTTAATTCTAATTAACAACCCTCTTTCAAGAAAGAGATGAACCTGGGTATGTGTTTCTGAATGTCAGCCACTCCAGCCTCCCATTGTTTTTATCCCCATCACTAACCCAACTTGCAGCTACCACTAGCTGCCATTAACAACAACAAAAAAGTAAAGTAAAAAACCCAAAACCACAACCAGAACAGTGCAAGTTCAGCCCACGCTGTGCCCTTGGTGCTCTGACAGGTAAATCAAAGCAATGGAAACACGTATCATTCCCTGACTGTAAGTTTTTAAGATCTGATTTTATGATTTTCTGTTGTATACCTCACACCTCTGTATGCTGGACCACAACAGAAATCATCCATAGATATGACGGGTGCTTTGCTTCTCTATTGTACGACAGATGTCTTGACCTGAATTCTTTAAACATATAGACAAAATTGCTATTTACCTTTGTAAAGTCTCCTAAATTTATACAATAACGTTAAGTTTTGAGTGATATATGAAATAATGAACTTCTCCCTACCTGGACCACAGAATACAATACTAACAGTTCTTGGCAACTGATATTGCTCTTTTATTTGAGGTAATACTTAGTTCACTCATAAACAACAAAGAACATCAACCACGTAGGAAAATAAACACTTTGGGTCAGGTTCATTCCTTGTGTAATTCTATTGCCTTCACTTGAGATACCCTGGAGGCAAATTTGATGCATTATTCCTGGGGATTGGTTGTGGTTTTTGTTTCTTCTCTTCCCTAGTTGTCTGCTAGCCCACAAGCTGGTGTTTGAGCTAAAAAAAGCCATTCCCAAACAAGAAATGAGAGATCTCCTTTTCACTCAGAACTAATCAATTACTTAAATTCAACTACTCAAAAATATGAAATAGAAACTCAAAATACTATGAGATCTACTTCAAAATCATGAAATGTTCTTTTCTAGTTAGTTGGTCCAAATCTTTGGGAAGAGTAATGTTAAGTGTTCAAGCCTTCCTCTACAACTTCATTTTCCAAGGGCAAATAAAGGATTTTCTTGTCACTAATAAAAAAAATCCCCAAAACAACTTGTGATTTTGAGGTAGCTGCTTGACAACTAGCCTATACCATGAGAAATTATTTCCATATATTCAAACTAGCGATCTGCTGTTGACGAGAAAGAGGGGAGCTTTGCAGATGGAAGAAGAAAGCATATTTGAATTAGTAGGATCATAATTTCGGCTCAAGATGCACTCTCAGAATTAGGCTTTTTTAAGGTGTCAAACAGGACATCTGAAATCATGAGAGCTGAACCTTGACCTAGAGAACCACTATAATCCTTCACATTTTTCCAGATGCCTGTCTGAAAAAATCATAGAAAGGTTTAAATGTAAGTATTGGTTTAGTAAAGGGCCAGAAGGGAGTAATTTCTGAACCATCCCAAAGCTAGCATGTAATATATTTATAAGATGGTTGCCATTTTAACTGACTACACCATTAACTGTTTCAATGTTATTGTGCTTGTCTTTACTTGATATAATTTCTCCTATATGCACAAGAATGATGCTTTAGAAAAACAATTGTGATCAAAATGTGTCCAACTGAATGAATACATATTGAGCTTGCAGTGTGAGCTCTTTAACTTAACCCTCCACAGTTGAAGATTAGTTGGTAAGATACTGTATCGACCTCCCTACCCATAATCATGTTGCGGAGCTGTTAGATCAATTTTAGAGGCTTTATGCACCCCAGGAGAGACTATTGATCAACTTCATGTGTTCTTCATCAGTACATAGTTTTTTAAAAAATTATATTTTAAAGGAAAGATATCAAAACCAAGAGAATACCCTTTTATGAAAGCCTTTAACTCTAACAGGTTCTCTAGATTTAAAGTTCCATTAAAGAATCTGATTTTGTGCAAGAAGACATTGCTTTTGCATTAAGACCCTTGTAAACTTCAAAGGCATGAAGACATCTCTTCAAAGAGCACAAGATTTAGGCATTTCAAATATTCTTTTTAATCTAACCCTATCCCTCATAATCTCTTGCCATCAGGCAGAAAAATACGGTGCTTACAGAACATCTGCTATAGAAGTCTTCACAGATAGCATCAACGAAGAGCAGCTAATGTCGTATATAATAATTCTTAAAGACGACAGGTAAGTTCATCAGCAATTGTGACAGGAGAAGGGATGATAGACCACAGGTACAAGTGTTTGCCATGCAGAGTGTACAGAAATACTATACCATACCACAGTTATCAGATGCCCAAAGTAGTGGCACCTCCTACTCCAGTCTTGCACAGCCCTGTTTCATCTCAGATCCCAGCCCTCGGTACCTGTCTGCACCTCTGTCCAGGGCAGGACTCATTCTGTCTGCTGAGCAGTGTAGAGAAGAGATGAGGGTCGGATGAGACTGTGCTAATTTCTTCTCCCTTTGTCCACCTACCTAGCATAAGAGAAGCTGTTGTCATGCTCTCCCACTACTATTGGAAGAATTTGTAGACCTAAAGAGGGGAGTCTGGCAGAGGAAACTGGGCTGGGAGAGAAGTGTGTGATAGGAAGTAGGACAGGAGAAAGAGATCCCAACCCATCTAACATTACTATCTGAAGCTACCCCTCTTACTGGGACCAACACTCTCCAGCTCCTGATCCAGGTAAGGCTGGCAAGAAAGTGAAGAGTAAACTGAAGGGAAGAAAAAGTCTCCAGTTACCAGCTACCTGGTGGCTAACAATCCTTTAATGATGCAGTCTTTAAATGTCTTAAATTCAAAATACTTGATACTACCAAGATATCTTTTACTGCTATAAATATTGCAAAAGTCTCAAATAGTACTAAGAGGTTTTTATACACTTACAACTTGTACATTATTCCAGAACCTGATTTTTATTTTCAAAGATGTCAAAGAATAAACCCAAACTGTCTCTTTGATGGTGTTTCTTCTCCTAATCTCACTGTGGCAGCTGAGATAGACACAATACTGTAGAGGGTGGTCTTCAGGGTGCCAAGCGCATTCTTCTCAGAGCATCAAGAACAGCCTTTTACTGACTTACTTGTGGGATGCAGAAATGTATGTATCACCTTAATTCTTTTTCATTCATGCTTTGAGAGAGATTCATCACATACCTACACACATTTTGGCTGGCATCGACCTCTTTAATCAAGAGGAAAGTCAGGTGCTGATTTACTGTAGGTGGGAGGGAAAAGAGAATATAATCCTGCTCTTCCCTCCTTCAAATGACCTCAGTACAGCACTCAGCAGGGAGCCACGTGGTTTGTATGACTTGATGTTGTGGTGGACATGTATCTTTCTCCTTTGGTTGTCTTGGCACACCCCTAAGCGTCATTCCAACAGGCACAGTCTGCTGAGAACATTGGACTTCTAATAGTACAGCACAGAACTGCAGCACAGCTCCTTAAAGAACAATTTTGCATCAGCACAAGATGGAATAGAGTTTTATATATCGCAAATTTTTACCTCCACATTCATATGGATGAAAACAAGAAATGTGGCTGTTTAATGAATCAGGTGTAAAAGCGACTGAAGATGCTGGAAGAAACTGAAATGCTAAGGACAACTGCCAGCGCTTTGATACAGCTGAACCAAAATCTTAGTCTTTAAATCTTTGTCTGAACCTTAGCCCAAACTGAGCTGGGGTCCAATACAGAAGTTCCTGGCAGTATCCATTTCACATGCTGACTATACAGCAGTATTTAAAGTGTGTTCATATTTACATAATTTAAAAATTGTGCTGTACATATACTTTCCATGAAGGAGCTGTCTGTTTACTATAAGTTAGTGATCAACCTTGCTATTTCAATAATTTAATAGCACACTTCAGATGTTACATTTTTATATTCCTAATTAACCAAGTAGTACACGTTTGCTAATTAATGGATATATGCACCTGACTGCGCTGCATTTCGTGCTGATGCCGTTAATAATTTTTTCTGATTTTCTGACATACCTTTGTGATTTAGTCAAAGGCAATATGCAAATATTCAGTGAGATACATTGACAATTGCTCTTTATGCTTTCCTGATAATGCTGTAGACTTCACTGAGCTGCAAAGAGTTGATAAAATTGCACACACTTTACTTATTGCTCCATTATTCTTTGTTAATTGAGCCACATAGTTTAGTCAAGTGTTTACAAGCTTTGCTAATAGACTTGCATACAAATTTTGTTCAATATGTTATACTAAAGAGAATGTTTACTACCTGCTGAGCTGTTGGAATCATGATAGATAACAGTTCCGAAGTTGTCAACCAGTCAATAAACACTGACAGCAGTGTAACCCGTTGAGTTGGGGAGCTTATTGCTTTTGCAATGCTGATGTAAATGATCTGGATTAACCAATATAATAACTAAGGTGGAAAGCCAATGGGTGCCAGATGCCTAACTACTCTGGGTTTCTCTGAAACACTAGCTAAATGGTCCATTAGGCAAGAACTTCTTATTTTGCAGAAAGAGAAGTAAAGCAGCAAGAAGCTTAACGGGAATCTCCAAGTTCACACAACACACTTCTTTTAAAGCTCTCCTTAAGTCAAGGACCTTCAGATCTTCAGCCACCATAAATTGCCAGAACTGAACAACTCCTCTGAGGATGCTGGGTGGTCTCACACAGAATGAGACAGAAGTGTTTTCTGCACATGTGGTAGCTGGATGGCAACGTGGGTCAGTGTATGATTTATCCCACTACACTGTTCCTGGCTTTCCCTCATTCTTACTTGCTTTGGTTTTACCTCACAAAATTGGGAAGTAGCTACTACCAGTTCTATGGAGCCATTTCTTCTCTGTCCAAATATGTGCTAGCCAAAATGTATTTGGTGTAGTTCCTCTCAAAGAAGTTATTGGAAAGTGGTTTTGGTTCATCCTTGTAATTTCCCCTTACAATGGAAGTATGACACAATCCTATGGCAAGTCAACATCATTCAGTTAAAAAGAAATTATCATGCTATAACAAAAATAACTTGTACTAAAAAAATATTCTACCATTACAGGAGGGTGCATGTTTTCAGCTAGTAGAAAAAAACAGAAGACCACTGACTTCATCACAACTACAGCACTACAGCAGTTAGGTGGAATTATCCACCTGTGAATATTGCCCTGCAAGCCTCTATGAAGGGGGAATAAATAATGCCAATTATGAAGTTTAATTTAATTGTTAAAATGCATCAGTAAAGGAGGAACTATTTGGAAAGATACCATGTAAATCTCAGAAGAGAGAATGTATATTCAGTCACTTTCAAAATGCAACAAAAGAAGCTGGTGCAAAAGGTCGTGTGGCTAAATTCCACTTCCAGTGTCTCAGGGCTCTGTTCTCTCTCTATTCCACACACTCGTTTCTAGCAAGGTTACTCGCATTCATTTTATGCATGAAACTTCTACAATCAAAGATTGTTCTGCAGGCAAGGAGAGAATGCAAAAAACTCAAGAGGTATCTGTAGAAAGCATCAGAGATAAGGGCATGGCTAAAGCATCTGCCTTGGTCAGCAAAATACAATGGGATTAAGTATTGAAAAGGACAATTCAGTCAATAATAATTAAAAAAACATTGTAGCGCCAAAGAAGACTTCAATGAGCTAAACACTGAACTAGAGTTCTCATGTTGGTTGGTGATAAAAATCTGCACCTTCATATCAAAGACATCCATGTCTGAGCAAAACTGAAAATAAAAAGGGTATTTAGTCAAGCTGGCAGGAGGTACACAGTCCCCATGCAGGGACCTTTTCTGTGCACACCAGCACAGTAGGTAACCCTTCTGGCTACCTCATTTAGTCTAGAAGACGTTTCTAACACAGTCACAAACCTCATTGTAACCGCTTTGCTCTACCTAAACCCACCTAGGACTGAAACCTATTCTGAGCTGAGGAATCGCATCAGCTATGCCACTAAAATCCCTCTTTACAAGGATATCTCCTATCACCAGCATTGTGTTGGCCCCAGCCACAGTAGTATATGTACTGTATATCCATATGTATTTTGCTACACTATGCAGTGGTACGAACTTGTTACCCAACACCATTAGCTTCATAGGCTGCGTGTGAGTGGCAGTGTGGTATGTCCAACATAGATGCACCTGCCCCTTCTAGTTGAGTCCAAAGAGGAATTTTCTAGGCCAACAGTCTGGTCTAAGACATACAGTTGCACAATTCTCATTGCACCCAGGAGGTGGCAGATCTGCATACTCCAGTGGCCACGTGCATTATGCTGCGTTTGAGTGTCTAGGAAGAAATCACTTCATGTGTTCTGTCCTCTCTGCTCTGCAGTACATCTGCTGGAAACCACAAGATGAACTTGTAACACATTGAGAGCCTCAATGCTGAATTTCTGGCTCCAGTTGAGTACATGGTCTACTAGAACTGCATGTGTCATAACTTAGAACTCTAGTTTTCAAAAGCAAATCTAATATTACCGCCTTTAGCATAGTACTTTTGGAGACCCATCCTGCCATCAATTAGCTCTCAGTCCTCCCATCGGTTTAATTAGCACACGCTTACTGGAACAATAGAAAAATCTCCCTGAATGTTGAAAGAAGACTACTTTAAAAAAGGCCAGCACAGTATTGTTAGGCTTTGTATCTAGGCATCCCTTTTTTAATCCATCACAAGGCTTAGAAATGCATGCAGCGGTGGCACATCTCCGGTGTCCTCATACCACTAAAAATACTAATAATCCCAAGCACTGTAGCATGGGGTAATGACTATGTTTGAGCTTTAATGATGTGTTGTGTCAATCTGCAGCATTGAGACATTAATAAGCCTGTCTTTTATATGAAACAAGTCTGAATTCTTTATAATGGATAATGGGTAGACATTTTATAGAACTGTACCAAATAAAGCTTTGTGTATTTTTCTTCCCTATTAAAAGAAAAAATAATTTAAAAATTATTTTAAAACAATAGCTCAGTTGATAATTTCCTGGTGATAAATAGGGTTTTAAGACACCCTGACCACAGCATCTTTACACATATAGTTTCATTTTCTGTCCTGTGCGAAGACTGCAGCCAGCTAGGTGGTTAAGCAGTATCCTTGTTGTTAACCAGTCCATCCATCAACAAAAGCACATGCTTAATTTTAAGCCATTTAACTAAGTGGCCATCAGTCCCTGTAAGTTTAATTACATGCTTAGAAATCATTCTGCATCTAAAGCTAACAAATAAGCCTATGTAATTAAAACTCATACAGATTTAGTGAGAACTTAAGTAGTACATACATACTACAAAAATACAGTAGTATTTTTTTCCTGCTGAAAATAGGCTCACAGAAAATAGGAGGTTGATAACGTATCATCAGAAGAGTTTACAAATTGCTTGATATTGCTAAAAAACCCACCACCATGCCATGTAGAAAAAGGTCTACTAAAGTTAAATCATCCCTTTTATTTAAAATAAAGTGATTTTAAGTTAATTTGGAAGATGCGTTCATACAATTTGGGGACCCTCTGTAAATCAGATTAATACTTTGCCCTTTCAGGACTGTTTACATGCTGTCTCAGTCACCATTAGAAAAAAATAAGCTGAAATACATATGCTATGCCCTATTTCTGTACTGGCTCAAATGCTGCTCACTTCCATAACTGCAACTCACTTGAATGAGATGAATATGCTGCAACGAGATGGTTTTCTGCCACAGTGGAGATATCTAGGCATGAGATACCAATGGCAAGTTCATTATGGAGCTGTCTGTGTTCCTGGGGTGTAATTTGGGAATATGCGACTCATTCCCCCACACACTAGGAGGTGGAAGAGAAATCCCATAACTTATTACATTACATTGTGCCCATCACCATGCTAAGCAATATAACAAGTAAGGCAATCTTTCCTCTCTAGCCAAAGAGTAAGGGCTTTCTCTTATTAATTTTCCCATCATTCATAATTTGAGAGAGAGGAGGGAGAGAGACTGATCTTTGAAAGTGAATTGAGTAGTTTATAAGACTTTGATAAAGACAAGACCTTGCCCAAAGATGCTTTTTATTCATATAATGTTCAAGAGTAAATTTTACTCTCTTACTCAGCACTGGTTATAGATTAAGTTGAGTCAGTTTTGGATACCTTGGGAGCATATTTTTCTTAAAATCTATGGCTCTTCAATATAGTTTCATTTTTCATAGTGTTCAATCTCTTTTGCTTAGTATGACTAAATTTTTTTCTTAAAATTGACAAGTTACATTATTTCGCTTCAATACTTGTTCTACATTTGGGAATTAAATGCATACCTCAAAACCTTTGGGACAGAGGAACAAATGTGCCCCAGCTTCATTCCTAGATTTCAGATTAAACATTTTATTTAGGTTTTATATTACCACACACTCTAATAAAATATATGCATATATTCATCAAACCTGAAATTTATATTGTAAAATGGATGTCTACATTAAAAAATTGCTGTCAGTTCAAAGCTCTGAAAAATTACGATTTAGGATTTTTTTCCACCCCACTAACCCTGTCTCTCTCATTTATTAAAAAACTCAGCAAGAAAGAACTTTTCCTTACTTCTCAAAGGAATAATTCTTTTACTGATGTCATCAGTAGTTGGCACGGAGTAGACATAAAAATGGAATTTACTTATTATCTCTCAGTCACTCATATAGTAAATAATTCCTGCCCCAGCATTTCGGTGGCTTGTTTTGACAGCACAGTTCTGGAAGCTGCGGCAGATATGAAGCCAGTGTTCAGCTGGCTGTTTGGCTAACGCCGTTTAACCACAGAGTATTTCAATACAAAAGAAACATTTGTCAGGGCTCCAACTATACAATTTATTTTAATCTAATCAGCTTTTAATAAATTGTTGTACAAAACTTTCTTATTTGTAGTAAGCAAGATATGTAGAAGTGATTATGTACTCATTTTACTTCTCTAATCAATCATATGCTGATGACTTTGGCAAATAATCTAGTTCATAAAACAGTGTGTGGTGAGTTTGTGAGGGGAACATCCATCAAAGTCAGGGATGGGTGATTTTTATAATTTGCCTGTGTTGGTACACTTCCTATTGTGTTAAACTTTAAAGAAGTTAATGGCAATCTGAATTTTATTCCATGTATTTCTTTTTCTCATGTAGCCAGACACATCACAGATGATGCAGTAAGATAAGAAGCATGAGAAATATAATACTCTCCCAACCACATCCACAGGATTTGGATCTTAAAGGGCTGCAGTATACCACACTGCAGCCAACCCAGCCTCCTAGTGCTTCGTCTCTCCTCCTGCAGCTGTTGCTGGTGTTATAGCGCAGGTCGGATGGCACTCACATGCCAGACTTGTTCATGTGCTTTAAAGGTAAGGTTCACTTCAGTAAGGGATAGCAGGGAAAGTGGTCACTGAGAGATGCAAAAAACTTAACAAAGTCTTCAGGCTATGCTAATCTCCTGCAAGCTTTGATACCTGATCCTATGTCTTGCCCTTGGAATGGTCTCAAGTACTTCAGGGTTTCCTTTTTTGTGGTCTTCTGGGGTGGCCCTCCTCTACTGCTGAAACACTGTCACCAGCCAAATAGCTTGTTGTTTGGACTCCCAGAAAGTTATGACTCAATTACAGTAAAAACAGTGTGTCATTATTGCCCTCATATATGCCTAAATATTAGTTATTAAAACTCAAAGGTAAACTGAGTTGGTTTCTTTGGGTTTTGGATTGTTATTCTGCAATAATATTTAATGTCCACTACCAGACTCAAATAATGAAAATGTCAGGGAATTTAAGGCAGTGCGTGCCTGGCTTACTGAGAGTCTAAAAATATAATACACTAAATGCAGTGCCCTTGTAATGGCTAAATATATTTTCTAATTTTCATGATGACTTGCCACTCTAAACATTGTATTTCAGCAGTTTATATGACTAAATCCATCCTCTCGGTCTTTTCAAACAAGACTTACTACAGTCACAGTGGCAACAGGCAATCTACTGTTATTTTCCCCCGTGTCCCTCTATGCACCTAGGCTCCAAATATTGTTCCCTGTTCATAAGTATATTACAAATGTCTCTACAGTATAAGCGTGAATAATCTTCACTTGGTAACATCAAGTCGTTTAGCAGTGGCAGCAATAAAAAGGAAACTACAGAGGGATGCTGGGTAGTGTGTTGATAAACTGGTAGTGACCAGCGTGACGGCTCTGTGCAGTGATAAGATCTGCGATTCCCCTACTTGTCCTTCTAGGTTCTTGCCCAGACTTAGCACCTAGACTTTCTCATGATGGAGGAACACAGCTTTATAAAGTGAGCCAGCTTTCCGAAAATCTGCAGTCTGGCATAGGACAGGATAGTTCACCTGAAGTCAGTGAAAGTTGTAATGGTCTTTACCAGCTTAGGGGAACACCCAGGGTTTCCCACTGTCACCTAGCTCTGCCTCAAGGCTGTACAGGCAGAGATTGCCAGGAGCCTGCAGAGCATGGAAACTAAACACCTTTTGAATCCCCTGCCAGCCTTGTCCTGTAGCTGAGATGAAGCAGTTATCTGTGGGCATGGCAAGTGTTTCCCAAAAAACCAGCTCAGCATCCTTTATACAGACACACATCTGCACATGGGCCTTTTCTTCTCCAGGATACAAATGTGTTTGCCATTGTCAGCCAGCTGACAGGGAACAAGCTTGTGTTCACAATCACATCAGGCATTTCTAAGCAAGCCCTGCTGGAAAGCAGACCCACCAGTTACCATGCTGAATAGCTGTCCTCAGCAACGTACTTTAGGGTGATGCCCTGGAGAGATAACTAGTGGAACACCCAGATCTTCTGTTGGCTGTGTATGCTTTTCCAACAGAAAAATACGATTTATTTGTAATTTGAGAAAATTTGATCTGGAAGTCATTAAGACACATCAAATATATTTCTTCATAGTGTCACTTTTACAGTTGCTTTATAATGCTTAGTCTGCTGCACAAGCTGCAACACAGCACAGGGAAATTGCAAGGAATACGTGCATCAAACTTGCTTTCAAATCCCCAGGTTACATTTTCTCAGCAGAAGAATCATTAACAATAACCTTTCCTCTTTGCTCTACTTCGGTCTCAGACCAGTCAAATGTCAGCTGCAATATATTAGGAAACAAATCTTCCCCTTTCTCTATACTCTGTATAGTCAATTATAGGAGTATAAAGTTACTGGTTCAGAACAATAGCATTTTACTTTGTATTTGTGTCAATCATTACCCAACAGGCACAACAACAATGAAGAGTACAGCCCTGAGACTCCATAGTCATCTAATGACTTAACAGAAGATTTCACACTCGTTGCTGGGAAGAGAAACCAGGGAAAGGCATTTTTCAAACTGAAACCCAATTGCATGCCCTGAAAGTGAAGCTTGTAGTCAAATATTTGTATATACTCATCTCTGCAAATATTAGGACTTTAGAGTGGAAGTCAAATAAAAAACTGGTAATACAGGCCTCATCAAGTTCTATGAGCATAGAACTGTATTGAAACATCTAAACCAGAATGTTATAACTAATTCAAATACATAGAAATAAACCAGGAAGAACTAGGCTAGAAAGGATCTTATTTTTCCCCACGCTTGTAGAATTCTGTGCAAAACATATATTTATGGTTTGACTGTTTCAGCATGCTCATGCCAAGCAAGACACAGCAGAAAACAATTCTATACTACTGTCTTTATCTAACTGCAATACTCAAAGTAACCACAAGTAACTAGATGTATTAAAGATATATCACTATTTGCAAAATTTTAGACATTCTCTCACAGCATGCCTACAAACACAAAGAATTAATCTCTGAGGCAAAGTTTACAGCTTGGATTACACAACATTTGCATTACCCAGGAAAATTAAGTCTTTTTCAGGTTTTATTTTTTACTTGATTTAAAATGTGCATAGCATTAACAAATCTACATGTTTATATTCAAGAACTACATTCTAAATATGTTAGCATCCATAGATCCTGGTTAGCCCATTTAAGTGTAAATAGGTCCAATAGATTTGTAGAAAGTGATCTTTGCAACTGATCTAGAAGCTACTTCAAATGAAAACTAAGCACAAAACTAAACCTCTAGAAAGAACATCAGTCAAAACCCTGTATTTTTAAATATTATTATATAACTCCTGTCAGTAACCTTTTGTTCTATAACAGCATTTTGACCAGCTTGCTGTACCCAAAACAAATGTCAATACTCGAGCGTTGATTAATTTAAAATGAATGACTACTTCCAACGACATTGATGTTGATGGAGCTACTTTGCTGAACAAGCAGAGATGAGAACTACAAGGCGACACTAGGATAAATATCACAGGTTGTCCTTGGTTAACAAGCCCCCTGCCAGGCAGCTGTGCTTTAGGGGGATTCTTCACCTTGATCTTTCCCCAGTAAGAGCAGCAACAAGGAAACCATCAAAGATTCCCTGAGCAAGATGTGATTGATACTGCAGAAATAATGAAGCCCATTTCAGTAGTGCTCCCAATAGGGATTGCTGGGCCATTAACTTTCTCTTTATGACTTTTCTCCTCTTTCCGCTACGTTTGAGCCTTGACTGAGCTTTGTTCCTCACTGGCGATGGGCTGAGGTAATTAGATTGCATAGAGATGGGAGGAGGAAAGAGTTGTGAAAACCAATGGCTCTTTGGGCAGTGGGAGGGTGCAATGGTTGGGAGCTGACCAGAGGAGCACATTTCAAAATACGTGCATATCTGTCTATCAATACAAAATCCAGGTCACTGCCAGTGAAGGTGCTGCCTCTCATTTAAACAGGATGGAAAGAGTCCACATTTGCTATTGTAACTTGAGGACTAAAGCTTTTTTTCCCTTCCCTTGAAGGAATTTTTTTAAACCCAGAAGCTCTGCCTATTCCAACCTATAACATTAAAATGCCAAGAATATAATGTTTTTTCCTGAGCTGGTGACTGCTTTTCAATGGGACAGAGTGCTATTCCTGCATATAAATCCCTATCAGAGAACTTTGGGATCATTCTCGATGCACAGTGCGTGTTTAACAGGTTTGCAAAATCGGGACCTGTGGAACTAAAATGTAAAACAGTGCTGTGGGAAGATTTAAAATACTTACAAAGGTTTTATAGCTTTCTGCAGACTGCTGGTTATGGAGAGTGGAGAAGGATGCAGGTGGTAAGATATCGCAAGCCAGTAAAAACTTCCTGATCCTGATCTTAGACTACAATTTGACATCAAATTTTCCTGTGTTTGTATTTCACTATACTTGTATGAAAGAAAAATAGATTGAAATCACCTAAAGTATGACAGTGAAAGTGTTAATGCTTCCCTTTTAGCCTCCATAGTAGAATGGGTCTTGCTGGATTTGTACGCTTTGTATCAACTCAAGGTTAGTAAACAGGCTTCAGTAACAATCCCACAATGACTTTGATCCAGGAAGACAGAGGATCTAATTGAACAAGTTGCTTTTTATTGTAAGATGGTTCAGCACAACTACTCCTTTAATGCTACAAAAAGCTTGTGGGAAATTGGAACTGGTGGGATTGGTCGCCCCACAGCAGAGGCTGGAGCTGAGCAGGGGAGCTTCACCTCTGCACCAGGTGCTGGGACTCACCGGCATTTCATGCCTTGGTTTCCATACTGTCATTTGTTAGGGTAAAAAAAACCCAAACAAACAAATAAACAGGCAGAAATCAGGCTCTTTTTGAAAAGCACCGCAGAGGGAATTTTCATCGCAGGTGTAGTACCAAACAAGCCAACCCCTGGTAGGTCTGACTGCACTAAAACCCTTTGGTGGGACTGACTCTTTGAACTTGACGCTCTTCGAACTACAGACCCTGCTGCAGGGTACAGTGTAACCCTTACGTTCTCTGTCATTCTTTGGGTTTATTCATGAATACTTTGGCTAGCATCCCAAGCCTGTATTATGGAATATATTTTCATTTACTGTCACATTTAATCAGTCAGTATGTACATAACACATCCATCAAAAGGCCATAACTTCTAGACAAAAAATGCAAACAAACAACAACTTGCTAATAGGATCATAAGTTTTCTTCAATTACCAAATGAAAATGTGGGAACATGGGAAATACTGAGCTGTCAAAGTCTCAGCATAATTGTCATGTGGTAAGATGAAGATCTATAGCTCAGGGTTGAGACAAGCCACTGCAAATTTAAGCATCCTTATAGTAGAGGAGGTGGTAAGCCAACTGCTTTCAGCTAGACCTCAGCCTGAAAGCTTAGCCTGTACCGACACTGGGGTTACACTGCAGCCCACAGGAGCAGGTCTGCCTGTGATAGGGGAGCTGCAGGCAGCTCACGACTGAGCAACAACTGAATCACACTCAGTGGATCACTTGCTTAGGTGTCTATCACAAGATCCCAGTCAGGTGCAGTACGAAGGTCTGCACAGTTTATGGGTGGAGAATAGCAGGATGTAGAGACTAAGCCCTGACTTGCTGAGGGTTGCATAGGGAGCCTGTGCCACAAGACAGAATCAAACCAGAGTCTCCTACAACCATTAAACATCCTTTTGATGTTTGGGAGAAGTAGGATCAACTCTGCCCAGGGAGGAAAGGCTAGGACAAGCACAGTGGGAAGTAAGCAGCAAAAATACCCTAAATTGTGCCCATCCAGGGTGTCTGTGTTATGGCAGATGGATAGACAGTTCTTCACCTGTATTTTCTACAGGGCCATTTCTGGTTTTCCTATGTCTTATCCAGTTCTTTCCCTTGCTGGACTATGGAATAACCCTGAATCTCCTGAGTGCTCTAGGTCTGCATACAAAATACCATGTCACCTGAAGTACAAAATACATGCACCCTATTTATTTTTACAGCAGTCTTTACACTGCTCCATGTTGGAGAGATGGGTAGCTCTAGGCTAGGAGGCTGTTTCTGTGTTTTAAACAAAATAAAGTGAAAGCTCACCAGGCAAAATGAAGTGAGGAGCAGCCTTGTTTTCATCTGTCAAACTCCCTCCTTCATAGAAATACTATTTTAAGCCTGACCTAGGCAGTTGAAAAGAACTGTCACCATCAGGATTAAGGATTTTCCCAGGTCAGAAACCTGACTGACTTAACAGGAGAAAGCACTTTTCTACTGACAGAAATCAAGCTTTAGGAATCTGAAGCATCATCTGCAGCATTTATGGCACTGTACTTAACAAAGCTGCTGGACAAGCCAAGTGTCCTTTAAAACAATGTGGGAGGTCTGTCAGTTTTTGTTGAGGGTAAGAAAAGTGACATTTGTGCTTACACAGATTCTGTCCCCAGGTTCAGAGCTATTGGGATGCAGCTTGTGGGCTCTCTGATTCTTGTTCTTTTTGTTCTTTTTCACTGTGCATCTGACCCACTTTCTTGTTATGGACATTTCTTCTTTCTCTTGTTCTGTAAAACTCCATTGTAAATAGTTCGGAGAGCCTGCTGTCTTGACACTGGTAATCATCCAAGCTTACAGCACTTGCTTTTCAGTATGTGGAGTTATTCATGCCCTTGGCACACCAAATGCAGTTTTGTTTATGCAGCTTAAGTGTTTCTGGATGACAAAAGTATACTTTAACCAGTGTTGTTTTCCTATTTGATTCTTTCCCTGCAGGAACAACTCACATTAGTCTGCAACTGGGGACTCTGGGCTCATTGCTCAAGTACATCACCTGGAGTTCTCGCTGCTCAAAGACAGCCTTTTGCTCGTCATGCCCTGTCCTGGCTTTTCCAAGCAAGTCCTGATTCACACAGTAGTAGGGTGCTGCAGTGTGCCACTCCACCACTGTCCTTTTTTACCCTTTCCATTTGTGTTACACCAGAGACACTCACTTGTGTATCTGACTGGCTCATTGTGGGAAATTGTGGGAAATTGGAACTGGTGGGATTGGTCGCCCCACAGCAGAGGCTGGAGCTGAGCAGGGGAGCTTCACCTCTGCACCAGGTGCTGGGACTCACTGGCATTTCATGCCTTGGTTTCCATACTGTCATTTGTTAGGGTAAAAAAACCCAAACAAACAAATAAACAGGCAGAAATCACGCTCTTTTTGAGAAGCACCGCACCAGGGCTGCAGGGTCCTGGACAGGGAAATTTCAGTCTCATGCAGGCGTTAGCTCAGTGCCAGCCAGAGCCAGTCTCGGTTACCTAACGCAAAGGAAAGCCATACAAGGAGCACTCCCACCCCAGTGGCACTTCAGCATCCCTCTCCACTGCAAATTCTTTTTAAATCAACACTTTAGGAGGTTAGTATAGGGGAGATATTGGCTAAGCCTGTATAATCCAAGACTAGCAGATGAATCGTGTTATGCATTGGTGTGAAAGATTTTACCCTGATTTGCAGGAATCTCCAATAGGTGTCCACTGGCACAGCCTAGACATGCTCGGTGGCTTCAGTCACTCTTCAGATGCAGCCAAGAGAGGTGCACCTGCAATAGAGTTTTGCACTATACAGGCACAGGGCCACCAGGAGCCACATAAAGCACAACCAATCTTTTCCAATATTCAGTCAGACATGTATGAAAGCAAAAATTTATTGTCTCAATTTCTTCATTATGCCAGTAAAACCTACTGGAAAAATGTGTCACTGAAGTCAGAGGTGGACGAAAACAGTATTTGGCCTACTGCTTAAGCATTTTTGGATTCTGGACAAATTTATATTAATAGTTTGGACACATTTTTGGAATGTGATTCTTATTTTAGGTCAGTTTAATTTATCGAGCAACAAACAAACTGTTTTCAGATTTACCACAGTATTCAGCACTGTCAGTTTAAGTTATGGTTGTACTGGTTGTGACAGAAAAAAATTATTCCAACCGTGCTCTAAAATAAATAAAATACTCTTTTCTATTGTGGTTTCAAATGTTTTGCTGGCATACGAACGAGGATCTGAGATGAAGATATGAATTTGTATTCACATTTGCAAGAGGCAATATATTCATAGCCCAGAGAAATGCTCCTGGTTGCTTTCAAGTCCCGTTACTCCAAACTAGAGTGACATGGTACAGCTTGCAAAAAAATCACGCTTTACATTGTCTGACCAATGAGATGACATATGCAGTGATGACTGGATTTATCTTCAGTGAAAAAGCCACATTTTCAAAGTTTCTTTCAAAGCTTCCAATCGTTTTCACAATTGTTCAGGAATTTGCAAACAGCATGCAGATCTCCAGAAGAACATCTATTGCCCAGGGATCATAAACATTTAAGGAAGGGGTAAGTAAAACCTAGCAGCTGTTTTCAATCCATGATTTCTCAGTTTTTATAGTTTGCATCCCAAAATTTGCATAGTGATTTCTGTACCTCTCCTCTTTTTTTTTTTGCTTTCATTTTGGCTGATCAGGACTAGGTTCCTGTAATAGTAGAGGCACACCAATGTCTTCAACAGCTACTTATGATTTATTCAGACCATCTCCCTGGCTCTCAAACCAGAAGGGCTTGTTTCTCCTCTGCTCTGAGACAAAAGGATTCACTTTAAAGCTCAGACTTCTTTAAGGAAATGAAAAGGGAGAGTCTGAAAGTACTTGGCTATTTCAAATGACAAATCACTCAGGAAAACTCCATCTTGGTCAACTGATTTATCTTAAACAAGGTGACTTGAAAGAAAGGAGGGTGAAGGGGAAGGTCTGAATTTAAGACCTAAATTTTTTCCGTAAAACAGTCTATATTTAGCTCATCATCTTCAGGTCTCTCTACTTGAGGCAACACCAGGATTTCTGTACTTCTGAACTCATTTTATATATGCATCTTCTGATTAATTAGTTTTGCCTTCGAGCTCCATTTAAAAATATAGGACTAAAGAGGAGTGAAACTGACATCAGTGTATAATTTATTTTAATTTCTATTTTTTGTTGAAAAATGTCTGCAAAATTCTGACTGAAGAAAGAACTCCTCCAAAAAATGGAATTAAGCTTCAAGCCATTTTTTTAATCAAAAATTCTTTGGTCCCCCCAAAAAAACCCCAAACCCAGTAATCTAGTTGCAATTTTAAAGCTCTTTCCTCTAACCACAAATCCATTCTCTGTAAGTCAACTGAGCAATAAAGCCAAAGCAATATTTAGTTACTGGACGAATAAGAGACCCTGCTCAAAATGAATTTTGACATGGTTTCCCACAGCATTCTCCTGGAGAAACTGGCTGCTCATGGCTTGGACGGGTGTGCTCTTCGCTGGGTAAAGAACTGGCTGGCTGGCCGGGCCCAAAGAGTGGTGGTGAATGGAGTTTACTCCAGTTGGCGGCCGGTCACAAGCAGTGTCCCCCAGGGCTCTGTGTTGGGGCCAGTTCTGTTTAATATCTATCAATGATCTGGACAAGGGGATCGAGTGCACCCTCACTAAGTTTGCAGATGACACCAAGTTGGGCAGGAGTGTTGATCTGCTTGAGGGTAGGAAGGCTCTGCAGAGGGACCTAGACAGGCTGGACGGATGGGCCGGGGTCAATTGTATGAGGTTTAACAGGGCCAAGTGCAAGGTCCTGCACTTGGGCCACAGCAACCCCATGCAACGCTACAGGCTTGGGGAAGAGGGGCTGGAAAGCTGCCAGGCAGAAAAGGACCTGGGGGTGTTGGTTGACAGCCGCCTGAATATGAGCCAGCAGTGTGCCCAGGTGGCCAAGAAAGCCAATGGCATCCTGGCTTGTATCAAAAATAGTGTGGCCAGCAGGAGTAGGGAAGTGATCGTGCCCCTGTACTCGGCACTGGTGAGGCCACACCTCGAATACTGTGTTCAGTTTTGGGCCCCCCCACTACAAGAGAGGCATTGAGGGGCTGGAGTGTGTCCAGAGAAGGGCAACGAAGCTGGTGAAGGGTCTGGAGCAGAAGTCTTATGAGGAGCGGCTGAGGGACCTGGGGTTGTTTAGCCTGGAGAAGAGGAGGCTGAGGGGAGACCTTATCGCTCTCTACAACTACCTGAAAGGAGGTTGTAGAGAGGTGGGGTCGGTCTCTTCTCCCAGGTGACAAGTGATAGGACGAGGGAAATGGTCTCAAGTTGCACCAGGGGAGGTTTAGACTGGATATTAGGAAATTTTACTTCACTGAAAGGGTTGTCCAGCATTGGAACAGGCTGCCCAGGGAAGTGGTTGAGTCGCCATCCCTGGAAGTATTTAAAAGACGTTTGGATGAGGTGCTTAGGGACATGGTGTAGTGGTGGTCTTGGTAGTGTTAGGTTTACGGTTGGACTTGATGATCTTAAAGGTCTTTTCCAACCTATGCAATTCTGTGATTCTGTGATAATGTTCGTTCCTGTCATTTTTGGGATAGCAAAATGATTTCACACACATTTTTTTCCCCTTTCTTTAACCCGAAAATGGCTGTCACACTTTCCTTCCACTTCACATTGCACTGCTTTATTTCATTTTCCTGTGTAACAGCAGAAACAGATGTTCATATTCCAGAATTGCAGAGTAGCCCCATTTCTCTTTTGGATTCTTCTGTATTTGTATTCTACCCACAGCATGAACCACACCAAAGTACACTGATAACTCTATTGTTGAAATCTCAGTGTATTTAGAGATCATTTTAATAATGTGACAGATTAGAGAAAAAGTCAGGTACGTTTATTCTCTTCAAATAAAGGAGGAGCAGAAATTTAGCAACAGATCCTCAGGAAATCCATCACTAAACTTCTTCCCACATGCAAAGATGGTTTTGGGTTTTTCTGTACCAGATTTTACTCAATCTGATGTGAACTAAAACTTGTATTTTGTACCTACATCACAGTAAAGTCAACAGTCCCCAGCTAGTCGATCAGGACCTCCTGATGGCAGGAGTAGTACACATAAACCATACAAAAATTATTCTCACCTTATAGAGTTTACATACTTAGCATAGGAGGTGAAGGGTGAAGAGAATTACAAACACAAGCAAGATAAGATTCAACACCATGATAGCTGTAAGATAAGATCAGCATCTCTGAAGAAAGTACACAAACTTATAATAAGCTATAGTGACACCGTTTATATAAACAATGCTATTCTTAAACAGTTGTCTGAAGCAGTTCTGTGATTAGAGATTATTTAGGTCTCCTAATATACTTGATATATCAACTGTGTCTCCTCAGCCCTGGGTAAGAGGCTGCAGCAGAGCCTGAGGCTGTTGTTTGACTGCAGTCAGAAGAAAAAAAAATATATAATCAGGCTGGAAAGGGCTGAAAAATTACATGCCTATTATTTTTGTCTTGGTTTCTTTTATAAATACATAAGTAATGTTGTTGACTTTAAACACTGCTACTGCTATCATCACAACAGCTGCATAATCAGTAGTCCAAATGAGAAGCCAAGGCTCTGGTCTTTTGTGAATACAAAAAGCCACCAGCTGAGGAGAACATCATTTTGACTGTGCAAGCTTATGTATATGTGAAACAAAAAAAGTGTCTGATTTAAAGGCTGGAGAACATGGACTGTACTGGAAGAACCACTGCAAGCCGTTTGTAAGACACATGAAGTCTGGCATGTAAGCTTGTTCAGTTTTGCATGGAGACATTCTCTCTGTCCCATTTCACTGGGTAAAATCAAAGCAAGGTGGAAATCTGACAAACTGGATCAATAGAGACTGTATTGATAATGACAATATCATTAGCTAGAATCCCATCAGAGGAAAGGTTTGATCAGTACGCATTGTTTCTTCCTATCACCTCTGAGGACAGAGGGGAGGAGATGAAGATGTCGGTGCTGTATTCAAACACCATCATTACCTTGGAACATCTGCCAGCATCAATTCAGTTAAGCTGCTGTGCTTCAGTTTATCTATGCAAAAATTAACATCACCAGTTTGAAAGCACAGGGTCAGATACACTGATCTGAAACTGTCATGAGGGAAAAAACAACTGCTGTGACAGAACAGATTCTGATGTATTTTGGTACAAGAGCAGACTCAGGGCTGGAAAGTATCATGCTATCAAGCAAAAGATTTCAAAATATTCTGCTACCTGAATAAGCTTTGCTGCATCACAGATGAAGGAATCACAGCTGATTCTTGAGACGAGATCAGAGGCTTTTCAATACCTCACAACAGAACTAAACAACTGCACATTAATTAGGGCCTGGAAGGGAGTATATTGTATTAATTTAAATTGTGGAAGAACATCAGAAGCTGAAATGGAAGTAAATGGGATGGAATCTGGCTCTGAAAATAATCTGAAAGATACTTAATGACTAAACATGTCTTAGACTCTTGATTTTATGTCCCATTCAGAAGGACATTTCCAGGAAAGGACACTGTTTCCTCACAAGAGAGGGGAAACTGGAGAAGCTAAGTACTCAGCAGTGCTTCTGCTAACATCTGAGTTGGCTTCTTCCTGGCCACCCATCTATTCTCTTTTGGCTAATTATCTTGAGCAGGATCACACAAAAAGGTAGTCTGGATGCAGGGTCAGAAATAAAACCAATAGTCCTATCTCACTGATGATGTTTGGCTTTGGAGACTGAGATGAAAGATGGTATACACATGGAAGTTATTACTGTTCTTATTTTTCTCTCTCTTCCCCTTTGCTGTTGCCCTATGAAAAGCTGACAGCTGAAATACTGACTCTTAATAAGAAAGAGCATATTCAGCTGTTTGGGAATGCAGAAAAAATTGTAGAACAGAAAATGAATAGAGTTGTTAGAGAGAGCATAAAACACACAACATATGATGCGGCGTAAATATCAGAGCCCTAATGCACAAAACTATAATTTCCCTCATTTAAGTGTTAATCAATCCATATTAGCGTGAAATCAGTATTTTGGAAAAATCTTCAGTTAATATATTTTTGCAGTGAGCCTACATTAGTTTAGGGATTAAATTAACCCATGTGGCATTGCACAAGACAGTTGTGTCTTTGGAACTAGCAAATTTATACCAGATTGCATTCTTGACACTATCTGGCAATTACAGTAAGGAAGGAAAAGAAGGACTAATCTGATTATATCCACAAAATCATGAAGATCAATATATAAAAACATTGATGAAATTTATATATATGTGAAAGAATTAGGGTGTTACATAAAAATCTATATATCTTGAAATATGGAAAGATTCTGGAAATGACTTTAAAAATGTCAACGCAAAAGGATCTGACCATGTGTGGTGATTATAATGTATGCTTATCAGAAAAGAACAAATACTCTCCCTGTACACTTCTCAGTGATTATGTTTCAAATCCCAACTTTATGAGCGACAGGAGAGAGGCATTAGTAGGATACAGAATAGTTACCACCCCAAAAGGATGGGTTGTTTTGGTTTGTTGTCCCCCCATGGGTGTCATATAAAAGGAAGAGATCAACATATCTGTTTCTATTCCAGAAAGCACAACATGCCTACATTCAAGGGCAACTCTAAATGTATTCCCTACTCAGAAGAAATATTGCAATAAGCCAAGAATAAAATGTCCTTAATACTATTTCCTCAGCAAGGGTTCCAGTGTTTTGGATACACAGTGAAACCATATGGCATCCTTAGCTCATTTAAGATTTAAATCATATATATAGCTGATTTACAAAACCTGTTGCACACAAATGAGAATATCTAGGCGACTTATACTTTTGGTTTCATCATTTATATATATTTATGTGTGTTTCCCCAAGCCTACAGCAGAGCTCATTATACCAGCTTACCAATATGGTCACTTAAAGTTTAATTTAAAAATTCCTATAAAGTTTCTAACAACCCATTACCAAGGTTTTTTCCAGTGGATGTATAATATCATAGTCCAATCCAACTAAGCAGGGAAGTTCTTACTGACATCAAAGGGAAAGTTTAGACCTTTAGTTCCACACTGTTTCTACATGAAAAGATTTACAAGTCCCATATAAAAGAAGTGACAGTAAATATATTTGGAACTAAAATTTGATCTAAGTCAGCAGACAGATCCCGGTGGGTATTGCCCCCTAGGTTCCATATAGCTACTGGAAAAAAATAATCTATGGTTAACAGCTGAGGACTAACAGAGGACAAACAAGCAAAAAACTTTTCTCCGAAGTGAGAGGACATGGCGTACTACTTTGCTGTACATGTCTTGTTGAAGGCGGCATTGCCGCACAGGCTTAGCTGATGTGTTGGCAGATGCCACATCCTGCGGCACGTATGGAAAGAGCTTTGCTGGACTCGCAACATCCAGGAGGAGCAGTCAGCAATGCCAAAACACAGAAAAACAAAAAGGATTTTTTCCTTTTGAAAAGAAAGATGATTTACGGTATTTGCAATCATGTAACCTGTTTTATTACACCCCCCCCCCCCCCCCCCCCGAATCAGTAGCACTGCAAGTTACAAACTTATCTGCAAGATTATGGCAAGTTTACTTTAATGACCTCTGTAGCTGCTTTGCCTGTGGTTTCGCACAGTCTATGCAACATTCTGCCTCAACTCTTCAGTCCTCCCTGTTCTTATGATTTTGGATTGGGTACAATGAATGTGAGTGTCAGCTGAAGACCGTCTTCTGAAGTGTACATTATGCTCTTTAAAATATAATTGGAAAATTAGCGAGCCCCAATGATTGTACGCTTAATTAGAGCTCTGTAAGCTGGGGACGCATATAGGGCCTCTCCTTCAGTAAGAGCAGCGCTTCAAGTGCCTCAGAATGACCTGGTTTATAGCCTCATATAGCCTGACTTACAGCTACAGTATGCTTCTCTCCTGGCTTCACTCCTCTTTTGGCAGCAAAAGAGTCTGATTCCACTCACGCCAAGTGGCCAGGACAAAAACTAGAAAGGTAGTTTATAAAAGCCTTCAGCAGGACATCGGAAAATTTAGAACAAACACTTCTGGGTCATTGAATGGTGACAGAGGGACACTAACAGAATGATGGGCAACCCCCGTTCAAAAATGACATTTCTGAATTGTTATGTCAGAAAGTCACACCCTAAGAACAAAATGTTTCAGAGATTTTCCTTGTGGTAATGCTCCCTTCTGAGGGAACCTCCCGAGACTGAATTTTATGGAACAGCACTTGTGCTACTAATGTGTACAAACACAGCCCCATGACTGATGCTTTGAATAATTAAATACAACTGATCTACTGGGTGTGAATCGAGTCAAATACATTTCCCAAACTCACCAGAGAGGAAGCAAGCAAAATTCCATCAGACTGGCTGAAGGAGGAAATAAAGAGACTACTGTTGAGAGTAGCTCCTCTTACTAATGTTTTCAGATTTCTGCAGTCAGAAACCAAAACTGTGCACAAAAGCTGAGGTCATCATAAAATCAATAACTAAAATGCACTATGATTTAAGGATTACTTTAGAATGAAACTGAATACAGAAGGTTGCAGGCCTAATGCATTTATTAGACTATAATAAAAATCAAGTCTAGTGTTCATAATATGAAGTAATAGAATTTCTCCTGTTTTAGTCCATTGTGACAGCTGGTGTCAGACAAACTATTATGCAAAACCACTACATTGTAATGAAAGTATGATATTATGCTAAAACACATCTATACTGTACAGGTTTAAAAAATCTCAAGATACACAAATACTAGTGTACATAAGCCAGTACAAAGGTCTCATTTTAGTATGAGTATCTTCGATAATATATTGTGTCGACTTATGATATCTTATTGCTTTTATGTGTGTGATTTGCCAAACATTGGTCTAAGACTGTACCAATTTATGCAAATCTTGCATATAGAGGTGTGAGAAGTTCTCAAGAGGATTGAATTGAATAGCAATTTCAACCTGAAAATTTCTTTGCTTACAAGTTTCAGATTCTTGTAGAAAAGTGGGTTCATGACATGCCATAGTCAGAGCTCTCCAATGCAGACAAAAGAGCAAATATTCATATTTACATTTCCAAAACATAGTATGCATGTTCATCTTGACAACAACTAAAGTCAGAGAGCTGTGGCAAAAATCAATCTTTCAACAAGAAACTCATATGAAATATTCAACAGCAGAGAACAGTTCTTATATGTGCATATCACCACTTTCTTATCTAAGAAAGCAGAGGTCAGCAGTAAGGGAAACAGAAATGGGAGAGAGGTCTACTACTTCTTTTATTGTTATTTATTAGCAGTTATTCCCCAGAGAATCCAAGCACAGGGCTCACAGGCATGGCAGAGAGTAAGACTGAAGAAAGTCTACTGTGGCTTTCAAATTCTAGGAGATGACAAATTGCCTCAGTCAAGTAGGAGCACTGCTAAGAAAAGAGCTTCAGATGTGGTGTGATAAAATCAAAATATCACTTCCTTTTTTTTTTTTTTTTTAAAGACTTCGAGCCAAATATAGACTTTCCACTAATATGGGAAAAAATGTCACAAAACCATTCAGCTAGAGGAAAGTACATCAGAGTCATTGCCACAGCTACCAAATCCACCTGAACCTGTGTGTAGGTGACTATTATTAGCACCTGCTGGATGTCTGTGGTAGACTAGCTCTGAGCTTTCATGTACAGTATGGCCTCACTGCAGCATTTCACATAGTGAATCATCACAGAGATTACAGCTGTCCATGCCCTCAACTTAAGACATCTTATACAGATAATGACTTCCTAATTGATTCTGTGACAGCTTCTATCTTCTTCATTGGAAGAAGTCTACTGTAATCCAATGTTCTAGATAAACGTTTCCAAACAAAAGGCAAGAAGTGCAGAAAGGTTTTCTATTCCTTGGCCATTGTCGAATGACTTTATGAAACAAAAAACATATGTACCAGTACTTATAGTTTGAGTCATTATTATTTTGAAACTAAAATATCTTGTTGGGAAATCAATACAGCAATACTCAAACATCATGTACAGTACACTAAAAAAACAGCTAAACAATATGATGAACTTAAAGAAAATCAATGCAGTGTTCAACCATGACAATAAAAGACTAAATAGAAGAACTACTTAGAGGACAAGCTATCCACCTACAAAGTGTTAATCGCCATCCATTGTTCCTATTTCCTACATAATGAACATCAGTGAAATATTCACTCCAATATAAATAATTTGAAATTATATGTGACACAACAAATAGCACAACAGGGAATTCCCTGGATAAATCTGGAGAGAAAATCTGCCAAGTACTGGAGCAGAGCATTGATACAATAGCCTACATTAATTATTCTGCACATGGGAAAAAAGAAAGACCATCATATTTGCAGGAGCTGAGGATGAGAAGAAATGGAAAGCAAAAAGCCAAGTGATGTCCTACATCATAGAAGTCATAAAGCATTTTAACTGCAGTTAAATCAACGTTGACTGTGTGTGGACATACAAAACCATTTTTTGGAGAAGAGTCCAAAGAAATTAAATGAATGTTCCACTGTACTGAGAAAGCATGGCTGAGTCTGGCACTTGGGATGTTAGTAGTTGTTCTACCTTTATTCTGAATGTGGACAGTCTTGTTTTTGATTCCCAGTGTGCTTTAGTTTATCACCACATTGACATCTGCTGGACATAAAGGGAACTCTCACAGCAGTCCATACATTCACAACTGGAACAGGTTTAGCTTTTCATTTTATATCTTATTTTCTGTAATTTTATTTAAGACTGTCTTTGACACATAACTACAGTGTAATTTACAGTTTCACAGAATTTCACTAAAATAATTGTAATAAATGTTTTCCTTATGGAAGATCTGAAAAGACAGTTGCTGTACATTTCTGAATAGGCCAAAACATTGTAAGGTATACCAAAATTGTTGCTTTGATAAAATAAATAAATAAATAGTCATGCCAAAGAACACTTTATGGGCTATTACATTGGTTCAGTCATCCTTGTGAGCCATTAGCCTGTTTCTTGTACAGTTTTAAACATTATAAATATTTTGTGGTTTGATTTTTCTTTTCTTCCATGTAATTTGAGCCAGCACAGCCATTACTGCAAGCACTGGAATCACACAATTGTAAAATCTATCTCCCTGAAAGGAGAATCAGACCTAATATATTTTCATTTATTTTAATATATGCCTTGTGGAAAAGGAAGAATTTAAACTAAGAGTTTAATATGCAAAGCAGGGAACAAACTTTACATTTGAAGCTTTCGCTCTTTTTTATATTGTACAATGAATTTGTCCTGGAGCTTGGGCCAGCGTAAATACTAAAAGCAAGGGTAATTTGGACTCAGCAATGGCTTATTTCATTTCACTCTGTATTGAAACATCTACTCAGCTGCCTTGTGTGACCCAATTGATACATTAGGAATTGGTGGCTGTCACAGCTGGCAGGCACATTTGCAGCTCTGAAATTAGGCATACTGATCAGGTAATATTTTCTAATGAAAGCGAACCTAGGTTAATTTTGTTGATTGCTTAATACTCTTGTGAGACACATGGGTTCATTTCCAGAGCCCTTCACAGGCTTTTGGTGCGCAGTGGATGTGCCAGAGGCTCGGTTCAGGATAGATGTACAATTTCTATTTTCATTTTGTGGTGCTGGATCTTGAATCAGAGATCCCTCACTTAGCACAATTACCTTTGATGGGGTCCACCAGAGATCAGATCGGCTCCATCCTCCCAGGTATCTACATATAAAACTATGTAACCTGCAAGTCTCAAGCTGGATTGAAATAGCTGCAGATAAAATTTGTCCCAAATCCTACTAGGGTCCATGGAAATCTTTCCAGTGGATTTCAAGTTACTTTGGAGCTGACCTGGGGTAAATGATCATGCAATGGTTAGATCACTTCTAAGGAAGCACTCAGAAACCTCAAAAGCCCTTAACTTTTCTACAAGAAATACCTTTCAAGTTGCAAATAATGATGTGAGTTAACAAATATTTATTTACAGCAAGCAGTAAAAGAGATTTTGTTAAAGCTGACACCCAAAGAAGTCACAGCCTCAAAGAGCCTATATGACAACCTAAAAAGTAAATTTGTTTATTGTAATAAATTCACTGAAAAACTCAGAAAAGTGCCATGTTTACATATACACTAACCTTACTCTATTAAATGGTTTTGGGCATTAAGTAGATAAGATCTCTGAAAAAAATTGCATGGGTATTTTAATCTCATCAGTATTTCACCACAGCAAGTTGAAGTCTCCAAAACTTGCTGAGACCCCAAACTCTGCCAGACCATATGCAAATAGATGCCTCAAATGTCGAAGCACCACCTGTGCTACCATGAAGAGAGTAGACAAATCACTTCCCACTTTGGTTCTATTTATTTATTTATTTAATCTAAACTTTTGTGGAAATTCGTAGGCTTTGACACCACTTCCAGTGTTCTATTTCCAGACTGGTGGATGGCCATACTGCTGAGTTTATGAAAAGTAAAATGCTTATATATAAAGGAAGGTTGCAGTAACACGCTGTTATCCAGCTCTCACGATCCTATCACCCAGCAGCCTTCACTGTTCTGCGCTCAGCAAGAGCTTGACAAAGTTGAAAACTCTAGCATCAGCCATATCACAAGGTGAAAAATGGTAACTCAAACTACAAGGGGATGTGCTGCTTACTTTTCTAAAAGCTATTGTAAAAGTGCTGAGTCTCTCTCTACAGCCCACAGGTGTAACAGTCTTGAACACAGTAGAGCTATTCTTTTAGGCAGTGATACTTGCACAACAAAGGGTCACAAGATTTGAGCCTTTAAGGGTACAGGTAATGCTCAGCATAGCCTAACAGTGGTTCTGATCTAAAATTGCAACTGAAATGAATGTGAGCTTTGTTTGCTACCTCCAGATGCCCCTTAAAGTCTAAATGAGAAAGCAAATTCAAATGAGATAATTGCCATCTTCCCAAGAAAGGAAGAATCGGTTGATGTTTCTGAGCAACTGTTGAAGTGAGAGAATGAAAGCAGGGAAGAAAACAGATCTCAGACTGTTTTTAAAAGAAACGTATACACTCTACAAGATGCAAATCACTCACAAGACAGAAGCATAAAATCAACTAATTATGGTTCCACACTGGTACTATCTATTAGCAATTAACCAGCATATAGGCTATACAATGGCCCTCCACATGGGAGATGAAGGAAATATGAACAATATAAGTCAGTTTATCACATATTTGCATTTTGGACCTACTATGCAAATCTTTTCATGTTGACCTCACCCTATGGATAGATAAGCCAGGAGAAACCATGACAATGCAAATAAAGGACATAAAATAATCACTAGTGACAGTAATCAAATGGTGGGTCGGTAAGTAGACTATTTCTAGTTCTAGTACCAATAGTTACTGCAGAAGGTATCAGTACACATTAATCTGAACTCTGTATTACCATGTGATTTATTAAAATGATGGATCTCAGTGAAGAATGGACAGAACCAACACAGGAACTCTGCCCATTATATTTCAAAAAACAGGCTGCTAGAATCCAGAGTAACAGTTTGGACTTAATTCTTGTAACTAAAGTAATAAAAATTCTACAAGGTAGCACAGACATTTAAAAAAAGAAACTGTCCCCTTGTTTGCAGGTTTGGTAGTTTTGCTTGGAGAAACTAGGGAAAGATTAATTATTAGTTGTAACCCTTCCCTCAGGATTCAGTATGAATATGGGAGTAATGCAGAAGGAATAATTGAGACTATAACTCTTCCTTGAGGCTTCAGTACAACACTTTGGACAGACAAAAAGAACCATCCTGAATATGACAAACAAAATGCCTGTAAAAGTTCCTTTGGCTCTTGTAACAGATTACATAGTTTCATAGTGACAGACATTTAAAAGTCGGGACAAATCCTCATTCAATACTTTTCCTCACTTTGATGGAACTGCTCAATTTTTTCACTACACACACATTTGGTATCAAGGAATTGTAAAGGAAGCTTTGTCTTTTCTAGTTTAGCTCCTAGGTAGAAACTAAACAGAAGCCTAACATGAAACCATATTAAAGCAACCATTGATCTATTTCTGGCATATTGAATTCCTTCAGCTTTTCTTGACTACCATTTAGTCTGGGATTGAAGAAATTGTTCCTCTTAAGTCTGCATCTGCAGTCCAAGGGAGAAATAGATGTTGAATTCCCGTTATGGTTAATTTACTCCCAGTTGCCTTCTTATTCAACAATATTTTTCCCCTGCAGCTTCAGAACACTTTGGTCTATGGTAGTCGCATGGTCCTTAACACGTATAATTTGCCAAAAAGCACATGCAGAAAACTCACAGGCTATGGAAAAAAATTCCAAGTTCCTCAGGCAAGTTTTGCACCTAGTGGATAACAGTATTTCCTCTCTCTCCACTCTGCCCATTCTTTTAGATGTATCAAAGCTGTATGAAGAAAATGGGAGTGATGGGACTCCCATAAGCTCAGAAAAGGCAAATGTAATATGATCTATTTCAGAAACAGATAGAAAAACTGTATCATCCTACAGAGCATCAGAGAAATATCATCTGGAGTACTGTGTTCCATCTTATGCACCACTGCTCCATAAAGATCAAATCAGACTGGGACCGCTTCATGAATGGACCTTTAGTAGCTTATTTCTGCATAAAACATTTAAGGTGGAGGGTCACACTTTAGAACTTCACATCAACCAGAAAGAATTCAACTTGTGAGAAAGATTCCCAAAACTTATGTGATGGAAATCAGTAATGCTGGAATGAGCAGTCATTCTGAAAACTGAATTTTCTAAAGGAAAGCAATACAGTATATTTTAATGCAGCTTCACAGCTTTTGGCAGTTACATCTACAGCTAAGATGTCTGTACATTATTTTATCAATTATTAACATGGAAAATCAACAATCCTCTTCCAGAGTGATTTCTGGGCTTTTATTTCAAATGGCCTGACTGATATCTTGGCATTTTGTTGCCTCAGGGCTCATAAAACCTCTCAACTTTTTAATCATCATCTTCTCACTGACCATAAATCTCTGTGTATACTAAACCCAAGGTATACTACTTAAGTTTAAGAATGTTTTAGGGAATATTGATGCAAGCCTGACTTTAGTTTCATCAGCTTCATTGCAGAATTCCCTGTTTACCTCTTGGGGAATTTGATTACAACTTGGGAGCAATGTTTTATTCAGAAGACAATATCTGCAAAATAAAGCTTTATTTCACATGGGTAGACAGAGATAGTCTGCTTTCTTTTTTGTGTTGTGCTTTAAAATGCAATGGACAAGTAAACATTGTGAATTGGACCTAGTCATAACCTCATGGTGGAGCAACATGGGAACCTTCAGACCAAAATGGCTTCAGTATTAATTGGGAATTCCACAGGATCTTAAGACAACATAGAGCTACTTGTTTACTTAGTAAATCTAGTCCAAACAAAAATTGAACAAAAATTGCTTTACAGTGGTTACAATTTACAGAATCACAGAATTGTATAGGTTGGAAAAGACCTTTAAGATCATCGAGTCCAACTGTAAACCTAACACTACCAAGACCACCACTATACCATGTCCCTAAGCACCTCATCCAAACGTCTTTTAAATACTTCCAGGGATGGCGACTCAACCACTTCCCTGGGCAGCCTGTTCCAATGCTGGACAACCCTTTCAGTGAAGTAAAATTTCCTAATATCCAGTCTAAACCTCCCCTGGTGCAACTTGAGGCCATTTCCTCTTGTCCTATCACTTGTCACCTGGGAGAAGAGACCAACCCCCACCTTGCTACAACCTCCTTTCAGGTAGTTGTAGAGAGCAGTAAGGTCTCCCCTCAGCCTCCTTTTCTCCAGGCTTAACAGCCCCACTTCCCTCAGCCGCTCCTCATAAGACTTCTGCTCCAGACCCTTCCCCAGCTTCGTTGCCCTTCTCTGGACACACTCCAGCCCCTCAATGTCTCTCTTGTAGTGGGGGGCCCAAAACTGAACACAGGATTCGAGGTGCAGCCTCACCAGTGCCGAGTACAGGGGCACGATCACTTCCCTACTCCTGCTGGCCACGCTATTTTTGATACAAGCCAGGATGCCATTGGCTTTCTTGGCCACCTGGGCACACTGCTGGCTCACATTCAGGCGGCTGTCAACCAACACCCCCAGGTCCTTCTCTGCCTGGCAGCTTTCCAGCCCCTCTTCCCCAAGCCTGTAGCGTTGCCTGGGGTTGCTGTGGCCCAAGTGCAGGACCTTGCACTTGGCCCTGTTAAACCTCATACAATTGACCTCGGCCCATCGATCCAGCCTGTCCAGGTCCCTCTGCAGAGCCTTCCCACCCTCAAGCAGATCAACACTCCTGCCCAACTTGGTGTCATCTGCAAACTTACTGAGGGTGCACTCGATCCCCTTGTCCAGATCATTGATAAAGATATTAAACAGAACTGGCCCCAACACAGAGCCCTGGGGACCACCGCTTGTGACCGGCCGCCAACTGGAGTAAACTGCATTCACCACCACTCTTTGGGCCCGGCCAGCCAGCCAGTTCTTTACCCAGTGCAGAGTACACCCATCCAAGCCATGAGCAGCCAGTTTCTCCAGGAGAATGCTGTGGGGAACAGTGTCAAAGGCTTTACTGAAGTCTAGATAGACAACATCCACAGCCTTTCCCTCATCTACTAGGCGGGTCACCTTGTCATAGAAGGAGATCAGGTTGGTCAAGCAGGACCTGCCTTTCCTGAACCCATGCTGGCTGGGCTTGATCCCTTGGTTATTCTCTACATGCCGTGTGATGGCACTCAAGATGATCTGCTCCATCGGCTTCCCTGGTACCGAGGTCAGGCTGACAGGCCTGTAGTTCCCTGAATCCTCCTTCCGGCCCTTCTTGTAGATGGACGTCACATTAGCTAATCTCCAGTCAGCAGGGACCTCCCCAGTTAGCCAGGACTGCTGATAAATGATGGAAAGGGGATTGGTGAGCACTTCTGCCAGTTCCTTCAGTACTCTCGGGTGGATCTCATCAGGCCCCATAGACTTGTGAGTGTCTAAGTGGTGCAGCAGGTCACTCACCATTTCCCCTTGGATTATGGGGGCTCCATTCTGGTCCCCGTCCCTGTCTTCCGACTCAGGGGGCTGGGTACCCAGAGAACAATTGGTCTGACTATTAAAGACTGAGGTGAAGAAGGCATTAAGTACCTCAGCCTTTTCCTCACCCTTTGTCACTATGTTCCCTCCCCCGTGTAATAGAGGCTGGAGATTCTCCTTAGCTCTCCTTTTGCTGCTAATGTATTTGAAGAAGTATTTTTTGTTGTCTTTTACGGCAGTAGCCAGATTGAGCTCTAGCTCAGCTTTGGCCCTTCTAATTTTCTCCCTGCACAGCCTTGCTACACCTTTGTAGTACTCTTGACTTGCCTGCCCCTTCTTCCAGAGGTCATAGACTCTCCTCTTTTTCCTGAGTTTGAGCCAGAGCTCTCTATTCAGCCAGGCCGGTCTTCTTCCCCACTGCTCGTCTTTCGGCACCTGGGGACAGCCTGCTCTTGTGCCTTTAGGACTTCCTCCTTGAAGCACGTCCAGCCTTCCTGGACTCCTTTGCCCATTAGAGCTGCCTCCCAGGGGACTCTCTCGACCAGTCTCCTAATTTACATACTACTTGGAAAATACCCTATCTGATTTGCATGTCCTTAGCAAATTTAAGATAAGCATCTCTCCTAGTTGCATTGTGATAGCAATGTAAAGGCAGGACCAGAAATAGAAGCCTTTATCTAAACACATTGTTATGAAAAAGAATTTTCCTGGAAGCACTGGGCCTGGGGATTGTATTATTAAAAAGGTAGTTCTGAATTACTTGACTCGATGCTTTTTTTTTAAGTTTCTGTTTTAAGTATATCAGTTCCAGGTACAGTGCCAAAACTGAAAATTACAAAATACTTTTCATATGACCACATAGAAGCCTCAATTACATGGCAAGGACAGAGTTTTGCTTGATTTTTCCCCAGTACATGTGTCAATACTTCTTCAAATGCTCACAGCTTTGGACTCTGCATATCAGAAGGTGTTTTTACCATTCAATGATTACCTTATTTTTTTATTGCATCCTTATTCATATCTGTCTTCTCACTGATTCCTGCTCTTGGAATAATTTCCTTCACACTCTGTATTTAATCACCCTCAATTTAACACTTCAGTGACCTTTATGCAAAGTCAGAAGCATATTACTCTTGGAAAGGAGAGAGAATGGCCATACTAATTTACTGCACCTTTCTCTAAAATACATTTGATCAGATCTTCAACATATTAGAACAGTTATAGCTTAGTGGAGTAATGCTGATTTACATCACATGAGTAACAGTTCTGTACTTAGATCACTTGTGTTGTGAATAGATTTCTTTTCAAAGATAACATCTTGGAAACATTCTACAAAAGCAGAAAGAAAAATAATACTTCCTCCCTTTTTCTTGTTTTTAGCCACTTCATTGAATTTGACAGAGTATCTACCACATGCCAACCATTTTCACTTCTTATCTTTGAGGTCCTGCACAAAGTGTTATGGAAAAGCATAATGCAACACAAGTATTTTTTAATTCCACACTAATCATTATCATATTGACTTGTTAGTACATATGAAACATCATAATATTTCTATCTCAGGAGAAGATATTAATCTCTTTGGTGAAAGAGGCCTTATATCCAAGGTAATTTTGCAGTCACCTCACTATATTTCTCTGGATGTTGGAAGATTAGGGGAGACACTGCTGGAGAATCAACCATTCAGCAGACACACACACTTCAATATAAATTCATTAACATTTTTAGGGAGACAAAAGAGAGGGGCAAGAAGGATCATCTCTTCAGAACTATGCATCTTGGGAACGAGTCCCATGAGTGCAACTCACAGGAGTACAAGATTTTAAAATCCCTGCTGTAAATTTTAAAATGGATCAGTAAGATCCCTGGGGCATTTCACAAGATATTTTGCATGCTTTCTCTGGAAGCAACACATCAGAGCAAAATGCCCATCCTGACAGCGTAATGATTTAACATGATTTAACCTTCACCTTTAAATATCTGAATGAAATACACAGGCATTTAATTGGCATAATAGCAAGTTATATGTTTGTTATTGATTAACACACTTACTAAAGGTCAACTAGTATTTTAATCACTTTGCAAATACAGTGTGTATTCTAATTAACCTGAAGGACTTGTAATTATTTTGTTAAATGTCAATTAAATGCAAAAACATTTCTTACCAGCCTGACACTGTATGTTACAAAGTGTATACCTTTATGTTTTATTGTTCATGTAATTTTCAGACAATTACTTGGCAATTAGATTGACCTCTCGTCTAAAACTGCAATACACCATGTTCAATTACGGTTTAGCTTAAAGCCAATAAACAGCAGTCTATCAAACCTGTACTTCACATATGAGACCTCATGGGAGGGAAAGAGCATTGTCATAGTGCAGAAAGGTTTTTGGTAGTGGCTTGAACCAAATAATTTAAAGATAATGCTACTTATTCTCATAAGCCATTAGAGAGCCCTCCGTTAGCTTGCCACATACATCTTGAGTGTTGCTTTTGTAGCAATCTCCTTTCATGCACACTATCACTGCAAAGCTGGATAAGCTCATTGCCACCAAACAAGCTGAATTGTCAAAGCTGGAATTCTGAACATCAGTCACAGACTAGCATAAGAAGGGGCTGATGGGTAAAGACGTGATGGTATCTTTATATCTTCAGTTTGAATTTTGTGAGTGTTCTACAGACTTTGCTAACTCCTCCTTACACGGATGTGCTTCTAGCATTTTACTTATAATGCAGTTTGGAATGAGCAGTGTAGGGTGCCTTCTGCATTTCCCATTGGAGAAACCTTCTGAGGTAAAAGGTTTATTCCAGGGACAACTACCATCAAAATATCAACTTAGAGCAATCTAGATGATAGCCATTGAGAATTTTGGGCCAAGACACCAAATGCCTTAGACTTTCATTAAGTTCACATGAGCTAAGGCTCTAGATTTCTATTCACATTCCCACAGTGCTGTTCATCACACTTTTTCGAACACAATGACATTGTGGTAACAGCTTGCTTGGGGCAGAAGTAGTTTTTATTGTTTACCACAATAAGATTTTTATTTTAAAATGCGAGATGTAGTATGGGTTCAGTGTTCACATTCACTCTCCCTAACACAAGCCTGGATTTCAGAGAACAAGTGCATCAAAACAGTCTGGAAACCCTGTTTTCCTCTAAGGCATCTGAAAATAAGTTAATAGAACTGAAAGTAACATTTACCACCTGCATCTGGATGGTCAAGCTGGGCAGCTCAGCGGTATCAGCATTGCTTGCTGCCTCTACACTGATGTCCACCTTCAAGGCCTTGATGCAACTTGAACTACGGACATTTGTAGATCAGTCAAAGTCTAAACCTAGCAGGGAAAGGAACTACTGAGCCAATGATACTCTTTATTGATTAGTTGCTAATTGTCAGCTCCTTGAGACCTGACTGTAAACTTACCCAGTTAAAGGTCAAGCACAATTTCCTTACAAATAGCATTAGCAATAAAAACACTAACAAAATTGGGGCAGTTTGCAGTATATTGTTTCATTATAACTCCCTTGGGATCAGAAATGTCAATGGCGAAAGGGAAGTGTAGGCATGCTAATGAGGGTTTTAGCTTTGTTTAGTGTGCCAAGGGGATATTCTGTTATAATATTCTGGTTCTATGTTCAACTTTTCTCCAAGGGGCTGTGCTCATCAGTGTCACTTGACAGTTATCAGTCTCACAATTTACACTGGAAACAAGTGCCCTTCTGCTCTAAATTGCCACTGAGCTGGGCTTGAATTTTGAAATTTTATTCATCTTGGATAAGATGATAAAACTCAGCCTGTTGTCTTATCTGAGGGAGGTGGGCTGCTTTTCAGAAGGACCTTGGGTGCTGTTTTGATATTTTAAAAATGTTTTTGTTTTATACATGCCTAAATGCTTTTTATATCTGCTCTGTCCCATATAATGTTATAAATTATAAAGAAAAAAACCCACCTTAATATTTTGTAAAGTCTTTCAAGATTAGGAAGTCTATAGAAATCCTCAGATCTCCTCATTGACTCCTCTTTTCTTTGACATAGCAAGATCAAGCTTTTATTTCTTCTCACTTTCAAAATTTCTCCTTATAGCTGTATTTCTGCTCTCGTTTCTGTTTGCATTGCACACACTCCTCCTGCTCTGCCCTATTCCCTCCTCCTAGCCCCAACCCTTTGAATTGAGTGCTTTTCAGAGAGGCCCTTAAGTGATGTCTTTTGAAGTTAGTCTGAGAGACCAATTTGGGGAGGTACTTAGCATTTCTTTGCATACCTTATTTTGAGACTGAACTAGCAAAAGACTCTGGACATCTCTCACAAGTAGGTCCTCAGAGATTACTTCAGCAGGAACTGGTTAAATGGGAACACTCCTGGGTTAACTGGGGCACAGCTCTAGGTTCAACCTCCAAAAAGGGTGTCTCATCCTAAACTTAGTAAACTGTTGCCAAACTGAGTATTCAAAACCTTGTAAGTCAGGTTTCTTTTTAATTTTTTTTTTTTTTGGGGTAACACTGAAGTGCATTATTTTAGTTTCTGAGCAGTACCAAGAACTTATGATCTTATATTCTAGATTACGACTTTCATGGTTATGGACACAAACATACTTAAATGGAAGACAGATAATTAGAGATGCAGCTAGAAAAATAGGAAGTCAAGACTTTCATGTAATTACTTGACCTAGAGGGCAAAATCTGGCAACATTATTCATGCTTGCTTTTTCCTCTCTCTTCTGCCTGTTCCCCTCCTCCTCTCTCCAAATAAATCATCTGCTATGGGCATTGGCCTTTGTGGACATGTGCTTCTGCTGCCTTCAAGAAGATGAAGATCCAGCACGTTGGTACCTTCACAGTGAGACATTCAGTTGAACTATGCAGTAAATTTGGAGTGGAAATTAGTGCTACAGAGTTAGACTCTCAGTCTGGAATAGCTTCTCTCCTCTTCTGTACCCTGAACTAATTCTGCAAAATAAAATATGCCCTCAGACCCCCAACTCCTCCTCTCATGCTCCTAAATCAAAGCATTGCACACTTATTCTTATTTCCTCTATGCTATAAACAACCCCCCTAGCTTTGCTCATACTGCATAGAATAATAGATGTGTTCTATTCCATAGGTAATGACTGAAATCCTGTTTTCATGGAAATATGGATATTCAAAAGTCCACCCTCTCCCACCCAAAACAGAACAAAACCCCACAAACTTATTAATAAACACACAGAAAAGTGATAGCTCAAAAAACAG
Organism: Mycteria americana; assembly: GCF_035582795.1. NCBI lineage: Eukaryota > Metazoa > Chordata > Aves > Ciconiiformes > Ciconiidae > Mycteria > Mycteria americana. The sequence continues at coordinate 8,487,284 of NC_134380.1, read as the reverse complement.
TTTAGGTATTTCCTGTAGATGTTGACATGAAATGTGTTTATTTTTTAAACTTAACAGTTTGTGCAACAGACCTGCTCGTCTCACCATCCTGGCAGTCTGCATCTAATAACCTGATACCAGTTGGTTAAGTTAGTGGAAAGAATTGCTATTCTATTTTAGCAGGCAGGGTTAATAGCAATGTGCATGTTATTTTCCACACCAGGCTTAGATCTGAGTTATCCAAGTGTTGCAGAAAGCTAAATTAATGCCTACTGCAATGCTGATGGATCTATGTCATGCCTACGTGCATGTTCTTCATTCCCTCTAAATGTTAATGGCAATTTCTTTTTACTTTTGTATTCCACTGTGGCAGGCTTCAATCTCAATATTATTTCAGCTAAAATGTATGACTAGTGGTTTGTTTTTACCACTGATAAACTGTTAACAAAGATTGATGCTTGATACTGCTCATTCATAAATGCTTCTCTGCTATGATTGGTTTCTGACCAAAATTAAGACTAACAGAGTAATCTCCGATTCTTTCCAGCACTGGGTTGGCTAGTCACAGACAATAAAGGCAACGAACCATCAAAAGGCATATATTTTCTGCCCTTGCTCTCAGATTCCAATCTAAAATGAGATTTCAGCACACGAACAGAACCGTAATAATTACTGTAATTGCCATTGTCCTGCGTGTAATAAACTATGCATTGTATTTCATCAGAACTGAAATGGTAAAACCACATTTGGGAATTGGAGTGCAAGTGAAGAAAATGCATGAAGATAGGGTGAAAAAGTCACCTGTTAGCTTGCCCCCAAGGTTTGACAAAAGCTGAAATATGCTTTTTCTCAGCCCCAATGGTTTAAACAGTGGCAAAGCACTGGAGTGTGAAAAGCAATGGAAGGCGCTGCTCTCTCAAAATAACTGACTTATTTTTCTGCCATTGCTGCTTCCAGGTCCAAAAACTTTTCAGAAAATCTTGAAATTGACTCAGAAAATGGGCTGGTAAGCAAGTACATGAGTTACGTTGCTTGATTTGCTCATGAGTTGTTTTTTTTAGGGGTTCTATTACATGTCTGAAAGTATTTGCAGTTTGTACTGAAGCTAATTGACCTTGCACTGCAGTTATTGAACACTGTGAATCATATTGGTTTTGTTTACTTTGAAATATATATATTTTGTAAGTATTTGAGGCTGTATACTGAACCACATATTAGATGTTATTTTTAAAATCTCCCTTGTTTCTACTAACCTCCATCCCTATTCTTTTCAAGGAAGAATATGAAAACAAACTCCAGCCATCTACCCCCTTATACTATCATTCAGTGGTGTTACCTTACCTGTCAAACTATCCCTTCAAAGTGTTTATTCCCATTCCAATAAGAAGAAATAAACTACCTATATAGCCAAAGCCTCAGACACTTGTTTCATTCTCACTGAAAATGCACCGACACAACAGAAAGACATGGTGCTTTTGACACCAGCGGGAATTCACAGAGACTGCGAGGTGATCTTACAGTCTCGACCAGCATGTTACCCTTCTGCCTGTCATCTTAATCAGGTTGTATCGGTCTGTGCAACTACTGAAACCTTTGGTAGTACTCTCATTTACTAGATCCAAAATTCAGCCAAATAACGTAACCATTTGTAAGAGTTTGAGCTAGTGGGAAGTCTCAGACATTTCAAATGAAATTATTTTTCTGTGCTTAAATGCAAGTCTATTCTTACTGCCTGTATGGGACAGGGATGCATGCTTTCATGAGCCTGGGCTTTGTTTTAAACTCACAGCAGCAGAAAGTGACAGACTTTTCATTGACATTGATGGTGCTCACAAGCAGCAGGTACAACATGATGAGAATGCTTCTGTTAAGCAGAGTTAGTTAGCATTTAATTGTCAGAGACAGAGAAAAATACAGAAAAGTAGGGACACTCTTTATCTGGAGGAGAGTGTATTTTCCAGTGCTAGTCGCTAAAGTATAATCTCTCAGTAATAAAGATTTTACAACTGCTACGTCAAAAAATGTTTTGTGGTGGTAATTTTAATACTATAATTCTGAAAGGTCAAATTGGAAAACATGCATGGAATGAAAAGTTTAAAAATGCCACCAAAAAGTTTTTAAAACCCAATGAACCAACCAAACTTCCTCAATACTGAAGTATTTGCAGCAGAAAAGAGAAATGCACTTATTGACTCCAACCTCCTGTCCAAAGTCAGGGAGGAGGAAAAAAACATAAACAGAAAACTTTGTGTAAAATAGCCTGAAACTCTCTGCTTACATCACAGACTTACCCTCAGGAACTGGATTTCTACAGCTAATGCAGGCCTTGTAGAAGAGTTGTTGCTCCTTTTACTACTTGAATATAGGCTACAACCCCCACGGCCTGAGTCTATTCCATCAACTGCCTGCAAACTATCAAAAAGCAACTTGTTCTTACAGTGTTATTATTAGCTACCA